>NC_059382.1:21360000-21727500 GCF_019703515.2 Myxocyprinus asiaticus | reverse complement strand
TGACACTTATCTACTGTGAACTAATTTGATTACATAACACTTAAGTTACAGGACAAAAGGAAACCATGTCCAGACTGTGAGCTCTACAGAGAAGAAAGAGCAGAGACTTTTTTGGAAAACCTGAAAAATGTTTTACAAAGGATGAATGCGGAAAGAAACTGTGTTCAAAAGATTGTTAAGAGACATTTAGAGACCAATATAAGAGAACATTAAGAAATGTATCTTCACCTCTGTGGAGCTCCGTGCACTGGTGGAGGAGCACCAGACATTAAGCTAGATCACACATTAAGATAACCAGTCTGTATTTGAGTGTGCAAATATATATTTACTTAAATAAAAAATACTTTAATAGCATATTTGCCACAATATTCTGCTTTGACAACAAATTGCCTCCCCGAGCATTTGAAACGATTTGATCTTATTTGTATCTTAAAGGAATATTTCTCCCAAAAATTTTTATTGTTATAATTTACTCACCCTCATGCTGTTTCAGCATTTGACTTTCACACAGGTCTTTTCCATACAACGACAGTTCATAGTGATCACATATGTCAAGCTCCAAAAAAAAAAAAAAAAAAAAAAGACACAAAAAGCACCATAAAAGAAGTCCATATGAATTGTGTGCTATATTCTGAGTGTTTTGAAGTCATACGGTACCTTTGTGTGAGGAACACGTGGAAATTTACAACCTGGTCTCACAGAATGAACATTGCTCTATACATTTTTGCAAACTGCTTTCTACGTTTCGCTGCAGTTTCCTGGTGAAATGAACACTAGAGGCGCTACAACAGCTTTGTGATTTAATCATTGTCACACAAATCATGAGTACAGTTGCTGATTTTGATTTTATAAAAACTTATTTTTCACGTATTTTTCAAAAACGTATTACCCCCGCTATGTTATGATATCAAAACACTTTTTCTTTAACACATGATTTAAGAAACGAAACATAACAAACATAAAACTTGTATTACAGACCCACCTACATTTACTTACATTTACATATACTTATTCCTGTGTCATTAGCTTGCTCGGTAGCTCAACTAACTTTGAGCTCGATGGCCTCGTTTCGAGTCCAGCAAAAGACGCGCTAAAGTAAAGTGGCATAGAAATGACACAAAATGACGTGGTTGCTTCAGTTAATGTGCGTTTTCTTTTTTTATTTCGAATTTGCATTTTAAAACACTCGGTTAGGGTTGGGTGTTGGTTAAGGGTCAGGATGTCTGTTTTATTCAACTCTCATTTATCTTTTTGGACACTATTGGTTAGGTTTAATGTAAAGTTTTAGGCTAGGGAGGTACATTTTACTTATTAAAACCTCCATCTAAAATTCACCTTAAAAACCTAGTCTGATTACAACCTCATTTTGCTCGGTTTTGGTGCCCCCTTCAAGACATTTCACTTGAAAACTGCAGCCAAACTTCTAATGAAGCATGTAGTTTCCGTTTTGCAAAAACATGCAATGCTCACGTAAATTTCATGAGACCAGGCTGGAAATTTAAGTCATTATTCACTAATAATCTTCTGTTCTGATTAGCATTCAGTTTGAGAACTGCTGCAACTAGATCATTAAAACTGCATGAAGGTTCTTTAAATATTCTTCCTATTGTGAAACACAAAAGATATTTGGCAGAATGTATGTCTGTCATTGCATTGTTTTTCTATACAATGAAAGTGAATGGTTATCAGTGCTGGGTAGTAATGGATTACATGTAATCTGGGTTAAGTAATCAGATTACACACAGACCTGATAGCTAACCTGATACTAGCCACCAGCCGTAATTACACTGAAGGTGGAGCAGTAATCCAAACATACTGTGCTTGAAGTTAGTTTTAGTTTTGCAAAATGATTTGTAATTGGCTTCAAAATTGTACGTGAATGTGCTTTTGCAACAATATATATATTAAAAATTTTTTTGAGACATTGATTCACCAAAAAAATGGTCTGATCAGTCACCACACATGGATGTAAAACACACACACACACACACACACACACACACACACACAAAATCATATCAGTTCTTATATTTTTATCGATTAAGTTCTCTTTAAGAAATTTTTTATTTGATTTGATTTAACTTTATTATCAGAATTTCTTCCGAAATTTGTCTTGCATCCCAAAACGTACACTGTTTCACATCAATAACATTTACACAACATTTAACCAAACAACACAAAAAAATACTACAACATATATTATGTCAGACTTTACAAATAACTGGCTGCCATGCATCAATTTCATCACTTCCTTCAGTGCTTAATCCACATAGGAACAGTGAGGCCTACTTAGAACCCAAACTCTGATTTAGCAGTTTGACAGACTGGCGAACAAAAGAGTTCTGCAGTCTGTTCAATCAAGCCGCATTTATTTAATCAACATTATGTAAAAATGGTACAAGCTTATCCTACTCAAATGCATGTGACATCAAATAAACAAGAATTAGGTCAGAAGCAATCCAAAAGAAGTCCAAAAGCAATCAGATTAGATTGCCTTAAAAATGTAATCCAAGAAATTTCGTTCCTGTCTCCAATTTTAGTCATGTAATTTGTAGTCAGTACCAGATTACAATTCAAAAGTAAACTACCCAGCACTGATGGTGGCTGAGGATAACATTCTCCCTAAAATTTCCACAGAAGGAAGAAAGTCATGTGTGTTTGAAACAACATGAGGATGAGTTAATGATGACAGAATTTTCTTTTTTTGGGTGAACTATCCCTTTAATTATTTTGAAGAATTAAATAGTCAAAAGAACAAACGTCTGGGCCATAAAATGTGAAAGTGGGACATGTTTGAAAGTTTGATCTTGCGCAGGTATACCAAATGAAAGTAAAGCTGCTATTCCACAATAGTCATTGTTAAAGCTGCTGTATAAATACAGTGAAATGGAATTGAATTGAATATGGTTTGTGTGCAGTGTCCTATCTAATTCATGGGGCTGTTACATAACAAATATTTTTTAATGCTCTTATTGACAGTTGCATTGTGGAAAAATAATGTAATGCCAATGTACAATACCCTGTAAAGTTTATTCTGTGTGCTTTGCATGGCCTAGTTGTGCACTTATTTCTTATACTTGGCAAATAAAGATGTGAAGCAATCCCCAGGTTGTGCCTGTATGCGGGACTGTTCCATATATATATATATATATATATATATATATATATATATATATATGTATATAAGAAAAAAATACTGTCACTTTGGATAAGAAAATGTTTGCAATGATAATAATGTCTCAGTTGTTGTAATTGCTTACCAAGTCAACAGATTTGTGATAGTGATTTTGTCTTTTTTGTTGTTGTTGTTGAATAACTGTTTACTGGTATTCATAGAGTGTGCATAGTTATTCATAGTTGCCCAGTGACATTCCATAACAAAAGCAATATTTAATATATCATCTTGAAATAATATCTTGAAATGCCTTGGCACTTTTTATAAGTACTTTAAGACACCAGCATTTCAAACAAGAAATGATGTGAGATACTTTGGAAAAGTGTATTTATATGACATGAATTTAGTACATATAATTGCATAATGCAGCACAAACAGACATGCTATGATTCATGTCTTCTAGATTGGGGACAAAAGGCCATGTTTCTAAAGTGGTAATCTGGAAAATATCATGACGATAATATATTACTGCAACTTTAATACTTTAAGCCGGAGTATATAAAATCAAACAACTTGACTTCGTGTATCTACAGTATCTATAGCAAAGGCTAATGGGGATTGTGGTGGCTATTAATCTCCTGTGTTTACCATTGAATAGCAATAAAAATTGTAGATCTGATTTATCTCCTGTTGAGCTGATGTGTGGGCTGGTGAGTCTGGTGCTGAAACCTATGAACTAATAAAGGGTGTATTGCTGATAGTTGTCCAGTCTGTTGACCTACACAGTAGAGATTATAATCTTGCATTTTAGTAATTACAGACCTAAATCAGACACCCCATGAAACACATTTGGTGATTGTAACTGGTAAAGGATGGGCAAGGAGGAGGTGAGAACTGGCTGAGCTTTCAACGTAAACTGTAATGACAGGACAGAACTGAACGTGTCTCTTTCGAACTGGCGTCCCTGGCTTCTATTTTTATCCCTCTCTGGCTGATTGGGCTGATTCAGCGCTGGGCGTCCATCGTTATGGCCCGGCCATGCCCTCCTCCTGGTCACAGTGATGTTGATGTGTCCTGGTGGGTTGTCAGTAATGAACAAATGCACTGCTTTCTTTAGCAATTGGGCACCTACACTATATTGCTGGCAATGAAATGCAAAAAAAAAAAAAAAAACACACCTTAACACTAATGTTGGAACTGAGAAGAATTTGACAACCCTCAAGTACTTAAGCACATAGCTGACATGCTTTGGCAGTATTTCCAAGGATTAGTATTTTTGTTTGCTTTACCAGTTGATTCTGCTACCTCCTGAAGTTTCAATCAGGCTGGAGCATCAATGGCTATATACAGTTGTGCTCAAATGTTTGCATATCCTGGCAGAAATTGTGAAATTTTGGCATTGATTTTGAAAATTGCTTTATGGTCACAACCATAAGCACTATGTTTGGAGAGGGGTCAACAAGTATTTTGCTCCTTGAAACAACCACACCGTCTCTTTCCAGAGCAGCCTGTATTTCTCCTGAGGTTACCTGTGGGTTTTTCTTTGTATTCTGAAGAATTCTTCTGGCAGTTGTGGCTGAAATCTTTCTTGGTCTACCTGATCTTGGCTTGGTATCAAGAGATCCCCGAATTTTCCACTTCTTAATAAGTGATTGAACAGTACTGACTGGCATTTTCAAGGCTTTGGATATCTTTTTATGTCCTTTTCCATCTTTATAAAGTTCCATTACCTTGTTACGCAGGTCTTTTGACAGTTCTTTTCTGCTCCCCATGGCTCAGTATCTAGCCTGCTCAGTGCATCCATGTGAAAGCTAACAAACTCATTAACTATTTATACACAGACACTAATTGCAATTTAAAAAGCCACAGGTGTGGGAAATTAACCTTTAATTGCCATTTAAACCTGTGTGTGTCACCTTGTGTGTCTGTAACAAGGCCAAACATTCAAGGGTATGTAAACTTTTGATCAGGGCCATTTGGGTGATTTCTGTTACCATTATGATTTAAAAAAGGAGCCAAACAACTATGTGATAATAAATGGCTACATATGATCACTATCCTTAAATAAAAGACAGTTTTTGTTTTGCATGATCAGTCATATTTTCAAAATCAATGCCAAAATGTCACAATTTCTGCCAGGGTATGCACATTTTTGAGCACAACTGTATATATAAGCAGGGGTGGACTGGCCATAGGGAGAACTGGGACTTTTCCCGGTTGGTCGGCTGCAAATCGGGGCCGAACGAGCGGCGATAAGCTGAAACGGACCGCTGTGTTATGTCGAACGGGCCACTACTGGCTGAAGAGGGCTGCAAGGGGGCCAAAAAGAAGGTGTTTTTGAGTTAGTTTCGGTGGTTCATAACAGCTTGCTGGGGCAAACTTAGTAAAACTTCTGATCAGCTGCTAAACACCTTCTTACTGTCATTAGTCCACATCATTGGTAGGTGTGACCAAGAGCTCCACCTACCTTGATGCTGACAGCTAATTTTGTTTTCGTTCTTCAGTCAGTCAAAATCAGTCAACATGAACACACCGGCGTGTAGAGTTATTGGCGAGCTGGTGCAAATTTACCTACATATGTACGATTGTTCACGTAGAGACATTTTACAAGAACATGTCATGCGATTTATTTTTGCCCAAAGTAAGATATGCCTCTCTTGTCATCATCCTTTTGTCAGTTTTTTTCCCCATTAACACTTCTATACACCCACTTTGCAGTAGTATAATCATAAATTACAATAACAGTGTGTAATGGGCGCATATTATGGCCGCTGTAGTGTGTTGTATGCTCAATAGCTCCATGAATTCAGAATCTAAACATGACAAATAAAACATTTCTACTGCATTTATATATTACTTTAAATCATCATCGAGTGGTTAAAACAGTTTCTTTTACTGACCTTTTACTGTGAATTCTACTCACAGAATGAGGCAAAGTCATTGATAACACATTTTAATGTCACATTAGTTAAGGTTTTACTGAGCGTCCTCATATTTAAATGTACCTCTAAACGCCATCCCACAGCGGTTTGGCGGGTGTCTGAATGTTCGCAAACAGTATACCGTTGCTCGGCTGTTTCGAAGTGTTTGTTACCCTTGAACGAAGAATGAATAAGAACTTCTATGGAAGTATATCGAGGCCTTTAGTCAGACATTGATATAGGCCTACTGCTCCTTCAATGGTAAGTCTTTACCTAAAATTGCTGTTCATTCATATTCTGGCACTGTGCCTATACAGAAAATGTGATGTTTATTCAGTCTCAATTTAGTATGGATTCTCTTCTTGCTTTAAAGGTTTAGGCTTTCTGTTGGTTTATTTTTGGAATGTTTGGTTAGCCTATGCAAAAGAACATGAATGAAAACATATGTCATATATAGATTTTTAATATACAAATGTTAGTGGTGCTGAACCTTTCTTTCCTGTCTTTAAGAGTGAATACATGAAGATTATTTAATACTGCCAAACCATTACAGCGATGAGAACTGTGAAAAGGATCCTATATTTATCCCTTGTTGCCTATAAGCTTTGACACTCACTTAAAACAGTAGGGTTAAAAATAACCCAACAGTAGGTAACCCAATGGTGGCTGGCACATACACTCACATGCTAGTTGTAGTCCTTACTTAGCAAGGTGTGAGCAATGTAAGTTTTTTAAAAACACGTCAGCTTCAAAATCCACGTTTTAGGTATGACTGTGTTTAATTTATGTTGTAGAACAAAACATCCAAATAATGTTTACCACAGACCTTATTTTACTCATAAATTGGAAAAACCCCATTGTAAAAACCCATAAGAAAATCCAGAGGGAACCCAAGGCGAATTAGCCTTCCAGGTTCGCCTACAAATTGATGTCATGGCTGCACAGCTCTATTGGTTTGTTGAGTTCAGGTTGAGTTCCTCTTAAAGGGTTAGTTCACCCAAAAATGAAAATTCTCTTATCATTTACTCCCCCTCATGCCATCCCAGATGTGTATGACTTCTGCAGAACACAAACAAAGATTTTTAGAAGAATATATCATCTCTGTTGGTCCATTCAGTGCAAGTGAATAGTGGACAGAATTTAGATGCTCCAAAAAGCACATAAAGGCAGCATAAAAGTAATCCATATGACTCCACTGGTTTAATTTATGTCTTCAGAAGTGATATGATAGGGATGGGTGCAAAACAAATCAATGCTTGAGTCCTTTTTTACTATAAATTATCCTCCCTGCCCAGCAGGTGGTGATATGCACGAAGACTGTGAATCACCCAAAACAAAAGTAGAACTTGGTGAGATTGCTTAGAGGACTTGTGAAAGTGGACATTTATAGTAAAAAAAAAAGACTTGAATATTGATCTGTTTCTGACCCACACCTATCATATCGCTTCTGAAGATATAGATTTAACCACTGGTTTACTCCGTATGGATTACTTTTATGCTGACTTTATGTGCTTTTTTTGAGTTTCAAAGTTTTGGTCACCATTCACTTGCATTGAATGGAACTACAGAGCTGAGATATTTTTCTAAAAATCTCAGTTTGTGTTCTGCAGAAAAAGTCATATACTATACATCTGGGATGGCATGAGGGTGTCAATGATGAGAGCATTTTTATTTTTGGGTGAACTTAAGAGTCCATCTGACTGCTGTTTTTGAAATTCACAGAGAAGAGAATCATTCCTTGCAGTGTTTTTTAAAAAGTACCCATTTGATAACTACATAGATAATGAGGATAATGAGACAAGTACTTAACCAAAGTAATAAAGCAACAGACTGCTTTTTCAAAACGATTTGACCAATTCAAAAGATTCAAATGGATCAAAAGCTTCACTGTCACTATCACTGCATGCTGTATACATTTGCAGCTCTGTTATTTATTATCATTATTATTATTATTATTTTTAAAGTAAAAGTGAAAATCAATAGAAATGTTTATACTTGAAGAAAGTAGCCTAGAAATATTCAAAAATGTACTTAAGTACAGTAATGAAGTATTTATACACAGCCAGCTCTGCTTGCATGCTAACAAAATAAAGCTATGTACACATTCATTGGTGATGAACATGTCAACTGGTGAAGTGACGCTGTCAAAGCAGGTCTAATTTACTGGCATGAGCGTTTTACAGACAATATCACCAAAGCAAACAAAAGCTAGTGAAAAGAAAAACATAATAATATTATTATTAATATATTATTATATAATAAAGAATACTGTTACAGACTTAGATACACTGACGATCCTTGATTTATGTCGTGGTAGTAAAGAGCAGTTGTAACTTTTTGTGCAGCTCAGTGTTCCTCCAAAGCACTAGAGGGCGCTTTAGGGATTTCTCTCTTCCTGTTGCTTACGGAAGTTTAAGGAAAATAAGAAAAAAAAAACATTAGCCATCGCTCCCTGAAAGAAGCACAACCAGACAGCTGCAGAAAGGTAAGAATAGGCCATTTACGCGTACTTTACTTCTATGTTTAGCTGCAAAAGACTTTTCTGTTGTGTTAAGGAATGACTGTTGTTATTAAAGTGTGGTTTTTATTTGTAAACCCCCTAAAACTGTATATGTGAGCAAGCTCGTGCTAATTCCTCATCGGGTGGATTTAGTCTCTCTAGTCTCTGAGGTAGCAGCATTAGCCAGAGGACATCACTATACACGTTTTTAAATACAAGACAGCACTGAACTGAATGAAATAATGATCTTAATCTGTAACACACGATTAGTATAGGTAAGGAACGAGTTAACACGATTTGTTTAATGATGTAAATTTAAATCAGCTGTCTAGCAGAATCCATAGCTGTGTTTCGACACTAGTGAGCTGCCTAGCAAGACAGCGTTTGTGTGATTTAATGGATCTGCTGAATGTTACTGCGTCCATATGACATTCGCTCTGTCTCATATTCATCATAATCTGTCTAAATGGTTAGTTTCAGGCTAATAACGTGTGTAGTGTGATGTTTATAAATGAACCTGGCATCTGTTTGTTAAACATATACTATTGTATCAGTATGAGACTAATTTTTGGCAGTATAAGGTTTTATATTTGTTTTGTGGTTGTATATCTAGGAGTGTTCCTGTCTGGTTAACACAGAAAGAAGGACAGAGAGATGTCTGACAGTGAGGACAGTGATTTCTCTGATAATCCGAGTGAGAGGAGCAGTGAGGCTGAGGAGGCGGAGGAGAATGAGGTAAGGAAATGACCAGTTTCGACTGGAGTGCAGTGGCTGCCTTCTGTTAGAAAAGCACAAAAAGTCAATAAACAGCTTTTCATGGCAAAATAAACCATGCCAAACCACTGATATTCTAATAGCAAACACAATGGGAAAAAATGTGTTGTATTTACTTTAAATATTTAGACCATTTCAAGGACAGTTAATTGATGACATAATTGTTCCATGAACATTTCCTGCTTGTCAAAACAGAGACTGTTTAGCAGAGACGGGTCACTTCTATTAAAATGAATGGAAGAAATTGGAACGACGGTCAATGGATCTGAGCGTAATCTGAGTTAAAGACGCACACCTGTTGTGATCGAACGACACGCCCCTCCTGTGGATCATCGTCGCCTGCGGTGACTTTACCCCGCGAGAAAGATGCGACGCCATAGATTGGAGCACGCGTCGCGGCCGCTGTTCTCCTCAAGTGCCGAGGCCCAGGGAAGCCGGGCTGCTCATTTTAAATAAATGCCTCTCCAGGCCTGACGCCACACCCACTGTGTTCGTCTCTTGCTCACCCCACCTAACAATGTTTGTTGTCAAATTTTACTGCTTATTTAAAATATGTTCTTTTATCATAATCTTGACCAACCGTTTTGGAGATTTCGGTCTTTCCCCATTCAAGTAGATGGGAGCTGTACTTTCATGACATTTGTTTACATAGAAAAATAGCTTCCCAACCTGCCCAAGTGCATTCCAAATACGGCCGCTGAGTGGACTGACTTAACTTGAAAAAGAGACTTTGTTGAAAGGATCCGGAAATACGTTTGGACCGTTCTAATTCCTTTGTTTTGTTTACATTCTTGAAATGGTCTATACATAGCATTTTTGCATCACGCTTTTTAAGTAAATTCAAATTATGGTCATTTTATGTCAGCACAATTAGAAACCCTTTGTTAGATATACAAAAATGTATCAGTTCATTCAACTTAAATGATTTTAGGTCAGGCATTAAATTTGATTGCCCAAAAGAAGTGCACATAAACCTGCACTTTAGCTCTGCAAATTCACAAATTACATGAATTGTACGGGATCCAAGTTGACCACTTATGGCACACTAATCAGATATTTATAGTCGAAGTTATTTTAATACTAAAAATAGCTCAAATCTATGAATTCTTAATAAAAAATAATTAAATACCCCCTTAATTCCTTTTGTCCAAACTAACATGCTTAGTTATTCAAGCACAGGGGGCTTATGGGTATTCCCCACAGCCTAATTTCTGTACTTGAATCTTTTGAGTTAGTAGTACTAGTACTTAAAATCTTAATTTTATGGATTTGTAAGGTAAAGAAATTCAAGAAACTCACAATAATTAATTTACTTTATGTAACCCTGTAAGTTCACCTTAAAATGTATATTTTACATACAGTAAATGAAAATTAAGTAAAGCTAAAAAGTTTATAAATATGTACATTACATAGTAGAAGCTATTTATTTTTATACGTTATGGTTGGTGAGCCAAAAAAATGTTTTTTGTTGTTGATGTTGTTGTTTTTTTCAGTGCAACTTAATATTTCATATATTTTACAACACTATTTGATTGTCCAACTCTCAGTTCTCTGAGGCTGAGACTAAACGGTTTTATTATTATGACCGTTTTTTGTTCATTTGTAAGGATGAGGAAGAACAGAGGAGTTTAGCTGGCAGTGACAAGGCTGCTGAGGAGGAGGGAGAAGATTTGGAGGATGAGGAGGAATATGATGAAGAGGAAGAAGAGGACGATGACAGGCCCAGGAAAAAACCTCGGCACGGTGGCTTCATTTTGGACGAAGCCGGTTAGAAAATTCCTTACAGTATCTTGTATATTTATCCAATATACAACATCTTTGATAGTGACACTTTTTTTGTTTTTTGTTGCATACCTGACATAATCTAAAAGCTATGCTGTGTCTTTTGTTCCCTCTTTGACTAGATGTTGATGACGAGTATGAAGATGAAGATCCATGGGAGGACGGAGCTGAAGACATCTTGGAGAAAGGTGAGCAATTACAAAAGGCCCTTTGTGAACATTAATTTGTGCATGTTTTCTTGTAATTGCAATGCTTACTCTGGATTACTTATTTATTAGATATTTACTGTTCAGATTTCTCATACTTTAGTAGAAATATTTTGGAGAGTAACAGATGTTTCCAGAATCTTTAAAACACGGGTATTCATTGAATTGTCTCTCTGAATGTAGTGCAGAATCGTTACTACTGAAATGAAATAGGCCTACATTATTAAGATACTGCCCCCTAAATAGGTCTGTTTTAAGTGTTTTAGTGAGTTAGAGATGTGATATCTGTTTATACGTGGCTGTTATGTACTGTAAATTCATATGCATTGTGGCTAAACAAATGTAATTAAATGGAGGCATTTATTGCTAAAATAATAATGAACTGAATTTAATGTAGTGTAAAACATTGTTGAAATTGATGCAGTTATTTGAATGTATGCTCTGCGCTCATTGATTCTTTATTTCTTGTGCATGCCTCCTTCAGTTAACGGTAAACCAACTCCAGATTTCTTTGTTTTCTGTCTAATTGAATTGGTTAATTCTCAGATCATTGTTTCACATTAAAATCCATGCCCATATTTTGCACCCCCTCTAACATTTGTCTGTGATGTTTAAAGCTGTTTGTCTAATTTACTTACATTTCTAACAAGGAGCATGGACGGCAAATACATTTTTAGTTTTCTTTTTTCTGAATTTGTTTTTTTTTTTTTTTTTTTTTTTTTTTTTACATTTTCAGTAAGGGTAAGGTTAATAAAGGCTGCTCATATAGGCTAAAAATGTAAAATGCACGTGTCATTGATAGGTTAACAGGGGTCTGTACATGGGGGGTAGGCTAATCGAGTTCAAAAAGGGAATAAAATATGATCATTTGCCTGAAAATGCTCCTTTAAACATTAAAGAAAACCCAAATCTTCATTTTTTTTTTTTTTATAGTATTTGCATCTACTTATTGTATTGCATCAGCTAACAGTGACATGACATCAGCATCACGTAGTTTCCATCTTCAAAATATGTCAAATGTTGTGAAAGCTTGTCCATCAGTGGTAATATTCCCCTTTTTTTTTTTATTTCTGTGTACTCCTTCCTGCATTTGCTCTGTGCATTTGACATTTATTATGGCTCATGTTCCTCCCTCTGCAAATCAACACTGGATTTGAGCAGAGGAGGCTGAAGGTATGTGTTTAAACTTTCTTGTATGCATAGATTGTGCGTAGATATTTTTATGTAACAACGTTCTGTTTTCATAGACTTTAACAAGTTGTGATATTTTTAACCGGGTGTTGTGATTATTTTTATTGATTATCTATCTTTTAAACTTCATGATCTAACAAATTATTGTCTTAAGTGACGGTTTTTGCAGTGTTTTTTCTTCTTGCTAACCGCATGTCATTTCAAGGCTCAACAATGAGATATTTTCTTCAATAGTAGTTCAAATTTTCTTAGAAGACTATCTCAAATCATTCTTACAATTTCGACAAAACTTTATCTATGTCAGCCTGCTAAAGATAATGTTCAATTGCAAATGACGGTTCCATAATCTGGCCCGAAACTCAAACACATTAACCCTGGGCCATCCTTATTGTTGAGCCATTCATTATTTATTTTATTATCTATGCATTATATATTTTTATGATTAAATTGTTTGTTAAATTTCCTTCTTTTAGTTTCCAACATTGACCATGTAGTTCTGGATGAGGATCACTCTGGTTCCAGGAGGTTGCAGAATCTCTGGAGGTGTGACAGTAGACATGGCTAAATCTGCACTGAAGATCTAAGGAATGTAGATCTTAAAAATAAGTGTTTTTTCCCCCATCTTGATGCTTTCAGGGACTCACGAGAGGAAGCTCTGGGGGAATACTACATGAGGAAATATGCCAAGTCCTCAGGAGGCGAGCAGTAAGTCAATCGAGTTCAAGTACACTTTTTCTTGTTGGAATTCAAGGAATGTAAGTTTAGTGTAGATTTAGGCTCTGTGCTTGTTCTTTAAAAAAAAAGAAAAAAAAATGGAACAAACAGGTTTTCTTTCTGTTCGTTTAATATGTTTGTTTGTTTGTTTTATTTACACCAGTTTCTATGGTGGCTCTGAAGATCTTTCTGATGACATCACCCAGCAACAGTTGCTTCCTGGTGTCAAGTATGTCAAAATTGTATTTATTGATCAGAAAAAGAAACATAGTGAATTGAATATGTATTATCTATTATGATATGTTCTTTTACAGGGATCCTAATTTGTGGACTGTTAAATGTAAGGTTAGTACTAGAAATATGTAGCGTGTTACCCTATGGTGGTGTGATGAGGAGACTATATGAGCAGGGTTTAATTCTTCTCCTGTTTCTCTGTAGATTGGAGAGGAGAGAGCAACCGCCATCGCCCTGATGCGGAAATTCATTGCTTATCAATGCACGGACACAGTAGGTTTTCCAATGTTCCTTATTTCCTTATCTGAGTTCTGCTTGTTTCAATACATTTTTCAAAATCCTGAAATTTAGCTTATTTCCAGGATTAAATTAGATTTTCTTTGTGGTCTCAGACCTTTGGACCCCACTGTAAAAATGTTCAAATGCAGCACCGATGGACATACAGTTGAGATTTACGTTTCTTTTTGCAGAATATGTTGAAGTTTACTTAAAGATCTGTGATCTATGTTGTCCGTTTTTCTCGACACAGCCACTTCAAATAAAATCCGTGGTGGCCCCTGAGCATGTCAAAGGTTATATCTACGTGGAGGCATATAAACAGACCCATGTCAAGGCTGCCATTGAGGGTATTGGCAACCTGCGCATGGGATTCTGGAACCAGCAGATGGTGCCTATTAAAGAGATGACAGATGTCCTGAAAGTGGTTAAGGAAGTGACTAACCTAAAGCCCAAGTCTTGGGTTCGTCTTAAGAGAGGCCTTTATAAAGATGACATTGCCCAGGTGGGTACCCCAAAAGACTAGGTTAAAGGGATAGTTCACCAAAAACATTTCAAAAATAGCTTCAGCAGAACACAAATATTTTTAGAAGAATATCTCAGCTCTGTAGGTCCATACAATGCAAGTGAATGGTGATCAGACCTTTGTAGCTCCAAAAATCACAAAGGAAACATAGAAGAAAGCCATAAAACTCCAGTGGTTAAATCCATATTTTCAGAAGCGATATAATAGATGTGGGTGAGAAACAGGTCAAGATTTAAGTCCTTTTTTTACTCTAAATCTTCACTTTCACATCTGAAAGTGAAAGTTAAAGTGGAGATTTAGAGTAAAAAAGGACTTAAAAATTGTTCTGTTTCTCACCCACATCTATTATATCGCTTCTGAAAATATGGATTTAACCACTGGAGTTGTCTGGATTACTTTTACGTTTCCTTTGTGATTTTTAGAGCTACAAAGGTCTGATCACCATTCACTTGCATTGTATGGACACACAGAGCTGAAATATTTTCTAAAAATCTTCGTTTGTGTTCTGCTGAAGACAGAAAGTCATACCCATCTGAGATGACATGAGGGTAAGTAAATAGTGAGAGAATTTTCATTTTTGGGAGAACTAACCCTTTAAACGCCCCAATGTCATTAAGGAAATGTATCCTGAAAGTGTTGATTTAATAATGCTCATGTCTTTGCGTTCACTTGAATTACATTGACGTTAGGAGTTCTTTGTGGGTGTAAAAGCAGCATTATGTGTCTTGGTGATTTTTGTTTTGTTTATTTGCCTTTGAAAGGTGGACTATGTCGAACCGAGCCAAAACACGATCTCGCTGAAAATGATTCCTCGTATTGATTTGGACCGAATCAAAGCAAGGATGAGCATGGTGGGGTCCAACACAACAATGATAATCATGATAGAGTTATCAATTGTGATCTTTTAGTGATGTGACCCTGTCTTTATTGTTTGTTTTGCAGAAAGACTGGTTTGCAAAGAGAAAGAAGTTTAAGAGACCTGCTCAGAGGCTTTTTGATGCTGAAAAGATCAGGTAAGGATAAAAAAAAAATTTGACGCTAAAAATCGAAAACCACTGACGCATGTCAGCCTTATTGACATTTGCGCTCTGCTCAACAGGTCTATTGGTGGTGAGGTCAGCCATGATGGTGATTTCATGATATTTGAAGGCAACCGCTACAGCCGCAAAGGTTTCCTGTTCAAAAGTTTTGCCATGTCTGCTGTGGTAAGAGCCTTCACACTAATTGATTTAATTATAATAGTTCTAGGCCTGTTTATTTTGTCAAACAGTTCCTTATTTGTTCACGACCTACACTGTTTCGTCTTCTGCTGTAGATCACAGAAGGGGTCAAACCCACACTGTCAGAGCTGGAGAAGTTTGAGGACCAACCTGAGGGTATTGACCTGGAAGTGGTCACAGAGACCACAGGTACAACCAGCTTGTCTTTGTCCATTTTGGCTGATTGCTCAATCCATAGATCTAAGAAAATCTTTTTGGAAAACAAATTTGATCAGGTTTTTTTTTTTTTTTTTTTTTCTTCCACAGGTAAAGAGCGAGAACATAATCTTCAGTCAGGAGACAATGTGGAGGTGTGTGAGGGAGAATTGATCAACCTTCAGGGCAAAATCCTGAGTGTTGATGGTAACAAGATTACCATCATGCCTAAGCATGAGGACCTCAAGGTGAGCAAATTGGCACAAGTTTACAGTATTAATACCTTGTCAGTCAGTATCAAGAGGCAAATAAGTGTATCATGGCACCTCTTATTCTGTTTCTCTGAGTTTAAGCTTCATTGACTCGAAGCCTTAATGAGCCATTAAAGGGGCTTCTTCCACACAAAATTAAAAACAGATGCATGTTAGTTTGACATGACCATTTCCCATCCTCTCTTGGACCCTTTTGCTACTGTACCTTTAAGACTTCTATATGTAAATGACTTTGGTTATGATTGCTAACCTCTTCAAAAGTGAAATAACACCTTGCCAAAATGCTTAATATTAAATAGGCATTGATATTTATATTGAGAGTTCAACCAAACATAACAAAATCTGTCATAATTTACTTATTCTCTTGTTTCAAACCTGTATGAGTTTCTTCTGTGAAACACAAAAAGAGATGTTAGGCAGAATGTTGGCCTCAGTCACCATTCACTTTCAAAGCATAATTTTTTACCATACTGTGACACTGACAGGTGACAAAAGCTGTCATTCTGCCTAACTTATTTTGTATTCCACGAAGAAAAAAAAAGTAATTGGATTTGGAACAAGGGGTGAGTAAATAATAACCAAATTTTTAAATTTTTGGGTAAACTTTCACTTTTACATCTCTGCCTAAAATCTCCTGTGATGACATAATGAATTTTGACCTGTTTTTTTAAGCTTGGCTTCCTAGTAAGGAAGTTTGCATTAGAGAATGTCTATATAGTACAAGTCTTTTGTATTTCACATGAGCAAAGAAAATTAAAGCTCTGCTTTATATCTCATTGTCTTTGATTAGGACCCTCTTGAGTTTCCAGCTCACGAGTTGAGGAAGTACTTTCGTATGGGCGACCACGTGAAGGTTATCGCGGGGCGTTTTGAAGGTGACACAGGCCTCATAGTCCGAGTGGAGGAGAACTTTGTCATTCTTTTCTCTGACCTCACCATGCATGAGGTAAGTTTCACCAAACAGTTCCATCCAGGTTTTTACAAGCAATCATACCTGTATAGAAAAACACAATAAACTGCAGTCAGTGTGTGTGTTCTCTACATGTCTGATTATGTGTCTTTTTGTTCCAGTTGAAGGTCTTGCCGCGGGACCTGCAGCTGTGCTCTGAGACTGCCTCAGGTGTAGATGCAGGAGGTCAGCATGAGTGGGGAGAGCTGGTACAGTTAGACCCCCAAACTGTGGGTGTTATTGTCAGGCTGGAGAGAGAGACCTTCCAGGTAAAATCCCAATGAAACCAGGAAGTTACAGTGTGATCCCATCAGCAGAATCTTATAGTACACTTTTAGTGGATTCAGTTTTTCTAAGCAATAGCACAGTCCCTTTAAAGCAAGTCATTTTATTCTGTGGCCATCTTGGGAACGCCCTATGGCAGATATTTTATATTCATGCAAGTACAACTCCTATCTACTTGTATGGAGAGAGGCTGATTATTATGTTTATGCTTCAGTACCACATTTCAGTAAGATATGACAACAGTGGTTTGATAAATCATGCTGCTTTTGCTCCTATCGGGCTAAAAAGAAAAAAATTGTCTGCACTATGCGCATTCAAGAGCAAAAAGACCCAGCGAAGTCTTTACCAATAAGCAGTGTTAAGGCCTCTGCACACATCCTACGAAATCAAAGAACGAAGTGGTGTGGCATTATTAAGAACAAAATCTGGCAAAAGAGAAGGTTTTTTTAAATTTAGTTTGGTGGTTCGTAACCGCTCACCAGGAGAATCTTTTAGGAAAACTTCTTAACGGCTGCTAAACAACTTCTTACAGCCATTGGTCCACGTCATTAGTAGTTGTGACCTTGAGCTCTACCTTCTTTGAGGCCAACAACTAATTCCCATTCAGTCAGTTAAAATCAGTCAACATGAACACACCTGCGTGCAGTTATTAGCAAGCTGGTGCAAATTTACTGTGCGATCGTTCTCATTGACACATTTTCCAAGACCATGTCATGAGATTTTTAGTTTTAGTTTAATTATACTACAAAAGGAATCAAATCTACACAAACACTCTTAAGTGCCCATTCACTCTATTGTTTGAAATGCTGCTTCACTTGTGTACCATCTGCAGCCAAAAGCCATTCACACAGCTGCCCAAAGTAAGAAATGCCTATCATTCTTTTGTTTGTATTCTACCCATTAACACTCTTATATACACCCATTTTTGCAGTAGTATCAGTGTCATCATAAATTACAATAACAGTGTAATTGGTGCATATTATGGCCAAGTGTAGCGTGTTAGCGCATGAATGCTAAAGGTAAACATTACAAATTGCATATTATCTACTGCATATATATTACTTTAAATCATCATCGAGTAGATAAAACTGCTTTAACTGATCTCGTGAATTCTACTCATAGAATGAGGCATGCAGTCATTGATAACTCTATTTAATGTCATATTAGTTGATGTTTTACATGTAGTCTTGAGCGTTTTCATATTGAAATGCTCATCTAAATGCCTCCTCCAGCATTGTGGCTGGTGCCTGAATGTTCGCAAACAGTATGTCATTGCTCAGCTGTTTCTAACTTCATTTTGGCTCTGAGCAAAGAACGAAGAAGCACTTTGCCGAGTATGCGGGTGCTTTTAATCTTGTCAGCAAAATAAATGCTGAAAATGGGTTTTTATATATTTTGTCAGTGATAAAGACTAGATGAAAAAATAAGCATCATGACAATAATTGAAGGATTTTAATTAAAACATACTGTTAATGAAAATGTGACCAAAAATAATGCTGCTAGATATTAACAATTCCGGATCAATGTTTTTTGAAGAAATCTAGAAAGAAAAAAATTGGTCATTTTGCACATTATCAGCAACTACATTATCGTCAACTAAAATGTTGTTTTTGTTGACTAAAGGCACAGTATGCTTTGTTTTTTCACTTATCGGATCGTCTCGCACATGGTCAAGCCCTAAGACTTTCAAAGTATACTTTCTTTTTGACCATATGCAAATCACACGTTCGACACGTGCACTATGACTGCTTTGTTATACTCTTAGTGCATTCAATGCCAGAAGCATGTGGCGAGGACTGTCCGCGTGTCGTGCTAATGATATTTGTGTCACGCATACTGTACGCAATCCGATTTCAGAACACGGAAGACTGAAGTATAATTTGGCCTTAAAATTTTATGCCATTTTATGCAGTCAAATGGACTAAAATTAATGAGTATGACATGACAAAATATTGACTAAATTTAAAGGACATTTGTGTCTAAAGACAATAATTATGACTTGCATAAACATCTGTGTTAAGATTAACACTGCCAATAAGGCGATTGTCTCTTTTAACTTTTTCCTATAGCTGCCATATTGAGCATTGTGATTTCTCAGATTAATTTTTCTATGAGTGGTCCATCTCCCTCTTATAGTACCTCTTTGTTCTTTTTCAAAATTGCTCATTTTTAGGTTCTGAACATGCACGGGAAAGTTTTAACAGTGCGGCATCAGGCAGTGAACCGACGGAAGGACAACCGCTTCGCTGTCGCTCTTGACTCTGAGCAAAACAACATCCACGTGAAGGATATTGTGAAAGTCATCGATGGACCTCACTCGGTAAATACTAGAGAAGCATGGGAATGGCTGACAACTACAGGAGAAAGTTAATATTTTACTTTGGATTTATGGCATATACTTCAACCCTCTCATCCATCAGTGTGTTCTGTTTGTCAGGGCCGTGAAGGTGAAATCCGCCATCTCTTCAGAGGCTTTGCATTTCTTCACTGTAAGAAGCTAGTTGAGAATGGAGGCATGTTTGTCTGTAAGACACGCCACCTCGTTCTAGCGGGGGGCTCAAAGGTAGGCCCCGTCTAACTCCATTTGGGGACAAAGCATATTTTTTCCCAACTTCCTTATCATAAAATGGTCCCCTCTTGTTCCCAAAGCCCAGAGATGTGACCAATTTCACAGTGGGAGGCTTTGCTCCAATGAGTCCACGGATCAGCAGCCCAATGCACCCAGGAGGAGGTGGTGAGTTATAACCCGTAATTAATGTGAAATCATAATTTACCCAATTTACTTTCCTAATACAGTTCCCTGGTCTTGTGCACGGTATTCCAAACAGAAATGTTTGTGTTCATAATCTTTTATCAAAATATAATTACTTGATCCATCTTTTCGGCTGATGTCACCTAGTGTGTACAGGCCCGTTGGTTAATGTTAATAGGTGAACTTGATCTTCAGCCTCCACATCCCGTTGAATAAAGAAACGATCTTTGAGCTGTCATCATAAGTCCCCAGGTTGATCCAGGTTTCCAATAATGTGTCTCATTGCCATCTACCTTGCGACTTTATATTCTGTATATGCGGTCTGTCTAATAGTTATTGTGCATATGTGGCTTTTGAGTGTTATCAATTTTGTATTTTGAACTTGGGTCCTCTCCAGGTCAGCAGCATAGAGGAGGAGGTGGAGGCATGGGTCGGGGCCGTGGACGACGAGACAATGATCTGATTGGCCAGACTGTCCGTATATCCCAGGGACCATACAAAGGTAGGAGATATTTGGGTGCATTTTGTGTTTGCACATAATGTAATGAACATGTGTACCTCCCAGAATTTCCTAACAAAAATATACTGGAATAGATTTGTAATCTTAGGTTCTTGACATTAAAATACACTTGGTATCTTCTGTACTCCCATAAGCCACGAGTTTACTGTGAATCACTTTTACGTGGGTGGATGTGCAAGTTTATAACTTTTTTTATACCTAGGGTCTGTTGAATGCTTGCTTGATTCTGATTGGTTGAAGGACGTTATAAGGTGTGCAATTATTTTTCAAATAAACGCACAGCTATGAAGTATTTCCAGGTCTTGACCGCATAACAGTTCCATATCACTTCGCAAATTATTTCATATATTTCAAAGAGCTCTACAGGCTACCACAACAAAATAACCAACAGCCATATCACTCTGTAGCTCAAGACCGGTTACCCACTGAAGCTAAGCAGGGCTGAGCCTGATCAGTACCTGGATGAAAGACCTCCAGTGGAAAACCTCTTGTATTATGGAGGCCAGCAGTGTGGGTCCTAATGCCCCAGTAAAGTGACGGGGACACTGTACTGTAAAAAGGCACCATCCTTCGGATGAGAGTTACACTGAGGTCCTGACTCTCTGTGGTCATTAAAAATCTCAGGACACTTCTCGAAAAGAGTAGGGGTGTAACCCCGTTGACCTGACCATATTCCCCCCATTGGCCCTTATCAATCTTGGCCTCCTAATAACCCCCATCCAGGCTGTATCACTCTCCTCTATCCTCTCCACCAATAGCTGGTGTGTGGTGAGTGTACTGGTGCACTTTGGCTGCTGTCACATCATCCAGGTGGATGCTGCACACTGGTGGGTGTTGAGGAGAGTCTCCTATTCACTGTGTAAAGCGCTTTGAGTGTAGTGTCAGAAAAAGCGTTATATAAATGTAACATTCATTCATTCATTCATTCAACCAATTAAAAAAAAGACATTGGTTAAAGGGGCATTCATTAGTTCTCTAGCAAGCGTTAGCATTGCTCTTCTTTGGGTACTTTAAGTCCCGATGTTACAGTGGTGTTAGACGTTATACTGCTATCTTTCGACATGGATCAGCATGATCGTCTCTGCTGCCTCCGCCAGCTTTGGAATATCATTTGCATCTGGAAAATGTCAGCATTTTAGGTAATTTCAAAAGTTATTTATTACTTCTATAATATAATTACTTTGCCTATAAACAAACGTCAGAAATCAAGTGAACATGCTTCAACTGTTAAGGATAGATTATAATTGTCCCTCATATCAATAATCTTTGGAGACTGTCAACGTTTCACGTTATTTCTAAAGACCGTTATTACCTTTATTAGAGAACTGCTTAGCGTAAAATAAACCTCAGTTAACTAGCGATACAGAATGTTATGGTAAAGGAAAGATTAGAATTGTATTTAATGATCAAATTTAGCATGTCCATAAATACTGTATTTGAAGAAGTCGTTTCATTTCCAAGCAACCAACATCATGGTTTACACAAAATCCACAACAATCGCTGTACCAAGCTACTTTGCACTAAACTAATGAAGACGTAGATGCCTTTCCGTTACCATTTTTTGCCTTTGCCAGTTTTTCTGTCTTCTTGCTTGAAGCAAGTTGCTTCAGACCTTTTTTACTTCTTCGGCAGTACAGCTACTGGATCTCCCATTGTCTCAGCTGCCTAAAGCACAATAAATAAGTACAGTACTGTGCACAAGTTTTAGGCACTTAAGCTGTTTCACAAAAACATTTGTCATAAGATGATTATTTATATCTACAGCTTTAGTATGTCAATAGGAAAAATACATTTTAGACTCCCAAACATTCCTTTAGCAAATAGAAAAGATTAGAATAGAAGAACAGGGCACTCTGCATGGCCCCCACAGTGCCCCCCACTGCACATCGAGTCAGTCTGGGAATACATGGAGAGACAGAAGCAATTGAGACAGCCTAAATAGATAGAAGAACTGTGGCGAATTCTCCAAGAAACTTGGTACTTCCTATCTGCCAACAACCAAGAAAAACTGTGTCCAGGTGTATCTAGGAGAATTGGGGCTGTTTTAAAGGCAAAGGTGGCCACACCAAATATTGATTTTGCTTTGTTTACTGGACTTTGTATGATGTTAATTGATAAATGAAAACTATTTATGGCATTATTTTTGACATCCTCACTATACAACATTTTTCACAAGTGCCTAAAACTTTTGCACAGTATGTTCCATTGTGTTCTGTCCCCATGACAGATTCCTTGTGTGTGTAAGCATACTTGACAATAAAGCTCATTCTGATTCTTTTTGCTCTTTGCGTCACCAAACAACAATGTTCTAAGCATTGCCAAGTGTATCTACACAGGCGGCAGCCAATGTGTGTGAGGATTCTCTTCGACGTTTAGTGAAACTCCGTGGGTCATGTGATTTCAACATGGTGAAACACATTGAAGGGGTGACTCGCACCATGTAGAATAAAACACTTTTTATAGAAAACTATTATGAGTACAGTCTTCATCTCATGTGAGTGTACACTAGGGCTGCACAATTATGACAAAAATCATAATTGTTGATTATTGCCCTTGATATTGTAATCGCGATTATTAATGACAAATAATAGATGAAATTACTGTGACATCACTAAGCAGGCAACCATGCTTGCAAGTTCTTAAGAACAGCAGGTGGTTATGGGCTGCAGTTTATTTTAAGCATTAAATACTGTAATAATGTGTTAATGTTACTAAATGTTATTATAAAGGTATATCTATGGTTTACAGTAAAGACGTTTATGTAGGTTCTTTCTGAACTATTGACAAAACCATTTTTAATTTCAGTCAATATGCCTGTGTGTCATGTATCATGTTAATGTTTTCACATCCTCGCACATTTCCAAAGCCTGAAGAATGTGGCATAAAAACTCAAAAACTACCATCAGACATGCAATATGTGTCTTTGCTGCTTAAATTATTGGTCCACATACAGTAAATGATAATATTTGACATATTCAATAGACAAACTGAACAGCCGATTTAGATTGAAGTTACTTACTGCATTTAAAATCCCGTATTGTGATCTTGTTCACATAAGATCATCGTTAGATCATATTTGGCCTCAAATCTGTCACAGCGGTTGCACTTTGGAAGGTAAGATCAGCCGGTTTGGGAGTTTGTGTGATTAGTTACAATTTCAATCTAACAACCGCTGTTGTGGGTCAAATATTTATTTGAGCAGACGCGATAACAATGACGATGGCCTGTGAAATATGAAGTTCAAGAACTTTTTCTATGCCAAAAACATCCAAAACAAGCTGACTTCAAAAAAGCCACTTTATGGCTGTGTAATAAATAAATTCAACTGTTATTCTTTTTTAATAATTGCACACAAAAATAGAGCAATGCAACAATATTCAAACACTCCTGTTCTGCACTCACAAATGCTCTCATAATAAATATAACAGTTTAAACAACACAATAAATCACTTATTTTAGACCCTGTACCTTGATTATAACGGTCGGGATCATTTTAGTTTTGTTGCGTTGCTCGTTTGTGGTTTGTTTACCTATGGTAAATAAAAAAGTGCAGCATGCAACAAATGTAAAATAATTCAAAATTGCCCACCTTTGCTCTACAGCTTCTTTTCGAGTGTCAGATGATGTTTCTTTAGCACTAATTTTCATGTGCCATCACAAACAGAGATGAAACATACTGTAAGCAAGCATCTGGACGTCAGACTATTTAAAACTTGCGCATAAGGATTGGTTGTAGTGACTGATTGGACTGTAGACTCACTGCATCTCTGATTGGCCATTGTCGTTTCATTGCTCAGCGCACACGTCTGGGATTGGTTTGAAAATTAACCGCTGTAAAAACACGTTCTAAATAGAAACCGTTAACGCAACAGCAGTAGACTTAAATTGAATGCTGTAATCGTCAGTTCTCTTACGACTCAGTACACTTGACATTGCGTAGCTACACATATGGGGAGTGCCTTCTTACACAACCTATGTCATGTCTCTCGCTGCATCAGGCGAGTGGTCAGTGGGTGATGCTGCTGCCCCTCCCCCCAGCGAGGGCGAGGAACGTGCACGCGCCACTGACAGGGAGATGCACCGCGTCCTTACAAGGGCGTTCTAAGAGCTTCATCTTGAGTGGTCTCCTCCAGAGGAACCTGAACAATCTTGCCTCGATAAATGGTTCCAGCAGTCCGGACGCCGTCAAATGGCAGCGTCCCTCAAATCTGCCTCATTCTTCCCTGAAGTTCATGACGAACTATCCAAGTCCTGGCGCGCACCCTTACCGTACGTTCAGACCAGAGGAGGCTAGAGAGTCAAAATTCGCTCTGGCTGCCATGCCAACAACGCTATCGAAGATTCGTGGACGCTCTGACGTAGTTGAAATAGGCGGCAACATTTGTTCGGAATGCTTACTTCTGTGAACTATATTTAAAGGGGCCGCAAAACATCCAGACATGTCGACCGGTATCTTTTTGCCGACCTGTCACACGTAGCGTATATCCTCATGAAATCTTTTAAATGTGAAAGTAAGAAATCGATCGATGGCAGAAAGTAATTAAATATAAAAAGACAAACACTGATGGTATAAATGTGTTACCGATTGATCAGGCAGCACGGATTTGCATGCTATGGCGCCAAAATTAGCATGCAATATATTATATATAATATTATATAAACCATAATATCCACTTCATCAACTCACCTGGCACACCAACAATTTCAGATACCTTTGTCCACGCATAATTTTTTAAAATGTTGTATTTATATCCCTGTAAGCAAACAGGGACAGATCGTATATTACGGAAAAACCCGCCATGGCAATAATTAGTTTCTTCTCCATTTTGTCTTCGGAACTATTGTTTGGTGGGAACCAAAGTTTACACTGTTGTGTTCTCTAGACTTCGCTAGAGCGGAGCACTTCTATATTCCAATAGGTTGCCGCCAAACCGCTTCAAATCTCATTACCATAATGTTGCCCGCACTTGAACTTTCCTCTGAGGCCCACAACGGCCAAGACGTGCCGGCTATGGACGCACCGCTTCTCGCCGCAGAGAGACGCTGGCTGCCATAGAAAATGAATGACTTCCGGTCGATTTGACGCTCTCGATGCCTCTGGTCTGAACACACCATTATACGGCGCGCTCGCACAGTGACGCCATCATCTTTAATGTGGATCACGGGATTGGAGAGTGCTGGGATTAACTCCCCTCTTACCCTTTGTAAAACTTTTTAAATTGGCTCTACTGGACTACTGAATGCACTTAAGTATATCAGATAAGAATGACAATGTCTATAATATCCTAAATTTATTTAAATTTCGATTGAAAAGCGTCCTTGGGCTCGCTCTCTCTCTCTCGCTCTCGTCTCACCCACACACACACTGTATATGCTACCACCGCAAAATAACCACATAAACCAAGACATTGGTTAAAGTAAATCGGTTAAGAACGTCAAACAATGTCTATAATATCCTACATTTATTTCAATTTCAGTTGAAAAGCGTCGTCACGCTCCTCATCTCACCCGCACTTACACGCGCTCACACACATACATATGTACCCACCCACACACACACACACTACGTTGTTATTCTAATGCCGAAAAGCAGCGCATCCTCTGATGCTAGTTCTAAAGTGACGTTTTCGAAATAGCAAAGAAGGCTTGAGCTGTATCAAAGCTAGATACACTTGATCAATACAACAGTTTCTATATTATCTGAAATATCTGTGGAAATCAACATCGCACCTCCCTCCCCCTCTCTTAAGCTCTCACGGGAGGACACATACATTATGTGCATTATGCACACATGCGAGCGAAAAACAGAGCCGTCATGTCAGCGCGCACCTGCATCTCAGTGGGGTTGAAGACAGTTGTTAAGGTTTACATCGGAGAAGCTTTATACAACAATGGTGACACTCGCTGCTGCTGAGAAGTGCATAAATTTACATCTTGGCAATTTTGAAGCGATGTTACTTCTGACAAGAGCTGCAACAAAAAAGGTAATCCCAGAAGCGATCTCTCTCAGTTTTGGAGTTTCTCTTTATCGATCACTCAAAAACAAACATGCGCGCACACACACACATAAATGCACTACCTTATTACTCCAGTAAGTGTTCCAGTAAAGAAGCGCAAGCCTCGCAATCCTCTGTTTCTAGTTCTAAAGTGACGTTTTCGAACTTAGCAACGAAGGCTTGGACTTTATCAAATCAAGATGCTGAATCCGTGGTGGAACAAAGTAGTTCCTCTCATAAGAGCGTTTTAGGGACGAAAACCATAAAATGTCTTGAGATAAAACCTTCAATGATGGCTTAAGGTGTGTTAACCATGGAATAAGTAGAATAATTGACTCTGGCCCTTTGAATAATTAAAAAATAATGCACACCCAAGATGTAACGTCACTCCGCTGCACGTCGTGAATGCATTACCACCTCGGGTGTGCATTATTTTTCAATAATTCAATGGTCCATCGTCAATTACTCCTTACTTAAACAACTAATCCAATTGTCAAACCTTTGCTCATGTCTACAGGCTATATTGGAGTAGTAAAGGATGCCACAGAATCAACAGCTAGGGTAGAGCTCCACTCAACCTGCCAGACCATCTCCGTGGACCGCCAGCGTCTTACAACTGTGTATGTTATCAGTTGGCCTGCACAGAATTGTGCCTGCAGATTTCTGCTAAATTTGATCACTTTGGACATATCCCCTGCATCCTGCATGTCTGTTTATTAAATGTTTCGGGCAAAGTGGCACTGCTTTTAGCTACCAATAAAGCCCAAAGTATACTTCGGCTTTGACACGAATGCTTAGCGGATGCATACTGTCGAACGAGCAGCCTTACAATGTATACTTCATTTACTGTGCATGCGTGCATACACAGGTGGTTGGCATATCCGTGCTGTGACTACTATGAGAAACTGGACTATTTCTCTTCAGGAGTTTAGACCCATAAAGGTGTCTTTGTAGTCCTTCAGACTCAAGTTATACAAATGCAGGTCTCTCCTGACCTCTTCACACGTGCACTCGTGACGTGCACATCCACTGTTGTTGTTGTTTCCACCCTCGTCTCCTGTTGTTGAGTGGTGATACCATCTTCTAGTGCAAAGGCTCAGCTGTGAGTGTTGCCACCATGTGAACTCACTAATTAGTGCAAATAAATCCCAGTGCTTGCACATTCTGTGCGTTCAAAGTACGCACGGTTCGAAAAATCTGGCTGCATGCATTCAGTGCTCGAGCACTCTGCTGATGACTAAATTTGCGTCACGCATCCTGCTCGTTTGTGTCTGACCGTAGTATACTTTGGGCTTAAACAAGGAGACGAAGCTGGAAACAACAACAGTGGATGTGCACATCAAGAGCGCGTGTGTGAGGAGGTCAGGAGATACCTGCATTTGTATAACTCGAGTCTGAAGGAATATAAACACATCTTTATGGGTCTAAACTCCTGAGTAGAAATAGTCCAGGATCTCATAGCAGTCATAGCGCGCATGTGTCAACCACCTGTGTATGCACACACAGTCAAATGAAGTACACTTTGAAAGCCTGTGCATTCAACCGTAACCAGATGCTAAGCATTTGCATCAAATCAAAGTATACTTTGGGCTTAAAGGAATGTTCTGGGTTCAATACAAGTTGAGCTCAAACGACAGCATATGTGGCATAATGTTTCCACAAAAATTAATTTTGACTCGTTCCTCCTTTTCTTTAAAAAAAAAAAAAAAAAAAAAAAAGCAAAAATCAAGGTTACAGTGAGGCTCTTACAAAGGAAGTGAACGGGTGCCCATTTTTGAATGTTAAAATTAGCCGTTTCCAAATTATAGCCACAAGACGTAAACAATATGAGTGTAAACATGATTTTACTGTGAAAATCACAACCTTTTCTGTGGAAAGTTACAGCCAATTTTACAACTTTGTTACCATGATGATGTAATGTCAGCAAACCCTAAAATGATTGTAAAAATGACATTTTAAACAACTTTACAGCTCAAATAACACAGGTTTTAACAGAAGAATTAAGCAAGTGCTTTTATAAAATTTTAAGCTTCACATTTCTGTTTAAACCCTCCAAAAATTGGCCATATTCACTTTCACTGTAAGTGCTTCACTGTAACCTCAATCTTTGCTTTTTATAAGAAAAGGAGGAATGAGATGAAATAAATTTTTGTGGTATATCAATATTACGCCACAAATGCTGTCAATTGAGTTTAACTTGTACTGAACCCAGAACATTCCTGTAAGTGTGTAGTGTGCTCAGCTGCATTTTAAATCCATTTGGCAGATTTTCCCCCACAATTAGCACAGAAAATGTAAATAAATGGGTGCAAATTCCATGTGGGCTTAAGTTATCACTTTCCTCAAGTGTTGTTTTTCAGCTCCATCTCATTTCACTGTAGTGAGCCCATGCTGGTTTGTGCATGCTTGACATATTTTTCTGGATTTTACATGAGGCAAAACGCTAATGGCATGAACTATGAGAAAATAATTACATGTCAACACTCTGACTTCACAGAGGAATTTAACACTACAAGATTCATGGAACATTTTTGCATGTTAGTGCAGGACACCTCATCAACATAGATTATATGTATGTATTGGATTTATGATGTAGGATCTGTAGGATCTCTGTCCTTTCAAAAAAGGTTTTGGGCATACCTGTTGATCTAGATTTCATGCCTTGACTGCTTTGTAAAAAGTTTTCTCTCTTGAATATGCTGAAGACCTAATTATTTATATATATATGTCTTTTTTGCTTTATGAATCAGAGGTGCCAAGCGACATGGAGGAATGACTTCCACCCATGGACGAACCCCGATGTATGGCTCTCAGACACCCATGTATGGAACTGGATCACGTACCCCCATGTATGGTAGCCAGACACCTCTCCATGATGGTAAGAACAATTATCTAAGACATTAGTGTATCTGAAATGTTATTTGCTTGCTGTTATTTCTTTTTTAACCTGTCTTTCTCCTTTACAGGAAGCCGCACTCCTCATTATGGCTCACAGACTCCATTGCATGATGGGAGCAGGACGCCAGGTCAAAGCGGTGCATGGGACCCCAGCAATCCAAACACACCATCACGGTAAGAAGCTGTGAGAGATAGGCTCGGTTCTAAAACCTAGTGAGCTGCCTTGTTGTCTACTGCTTACATAGGCAGCTGCCTTCTAAGATGGCATGCTGGATGAAATAGAGATTTAGAGTTGTCCGATCTGGAATACCCTACAAAGGAAGCATACAAATGTGAGTCATACAAATAGGTCTTCTTACATGAAGCACACAAAAGTCTAAACTCAGAATTGACTCCGAATAAATAGACATTAGAAAGTTGCTAAGCTAACTACATGTTACTGTAATAAGCATAAATATGCATAGTGCACAACAAAATTGGGTAAAATAGTCAATATTTTATATTTTTATTGAATGATGTATGCAGTGCTGCATTAGAGTTTGACCAAAACATGACAACTTAGAAGGCAGAATAATTACGATGCCATCTTTGCATCAGGGCTGCGCTTATGAATGCCTTTAAAATGCTGTCTTGGTAGGCAGCCCACTAGGTTTTGGAACAGAGCGAGAGATATATATATATATATATATATATATATATATATATATATATATATATATATATATCTCGCTCTGTTCCAAAACCTAGTGGGCTGCCTACCAAGACAGCATTTTATATATATATATACACACACACACACACACACACACACACACACACACACTTGCTGGGTGGTTCAAGCCCCAGCACCACCAAGATGCCACTGTTGGGCCCTTGAGCAAGGCCCTTGACCCTATCTGCTCCAGGGGCGCTGTATCATGGCTGACCCTGCACTCTGACCCCAGCCTAGCTGGGATATGTGAAAAAAGAAGAATTTCACTGTATATGTGCAAATGTATAATGTGTGATAAATAAAGAAAATTATTATTATATTATAATTATTAATTATTATTACACTTGCAGTGAAGTAATACCATGTACTCAACCTTAACTAATTTTTGCTTCATTTTCAGGCCTGATGATGATTTTGAGTTTGGCTATGATGATGAGCCCTCTCCATCTCCTCAAGGCTACGGTGGCACGCCCAACCCTCAGACTCCTGGTTACCCAGAAGTGCCCTCCCCACAGGTCAACCCACAGTACAACCCTCAGACTCCTGGGACCCCTGCCATGTGAGAGATCATTCATATGCTCATGCCTGTCTCATTCTATTACCCAGCTTGAGAGCATCTTTAACTCCTCTGAGTCCATGTTTGCACCTCAGGTACAACACCGACCAGTATTCCCCATACGCAGCACCCTCTCCGCAGGGATCCTACCAGCCCAGTCCCAGCCCACAGAGTTACCAACAAGTGGCCCCAAGCCCAGTTGGATACCAAAACACACACTCTCCCGCCAGTTACCACCCCACCCCCTCACCCATGGCCTACCAGGTACACATTCAGTTATTGAATAGAAAATTAGTTGAATGAGGTTCCTCCCAACCCCCCTCTCCATAGAAAGACTGAATTAAATGCAGGATTCCCCACGGTCATGGAAAACCTGGAAATATCAAGAAGTTTAAAAATTTAGACTTCCAGGCTTGGAAAAGTCTTAAAATCTTAAAATGCCATGGAAAAGACATGGACATTTCTATAGTTCAATTTTTTTTTTTTTTTTTACATATGCTAATAGATAATAGATAACAGATCTAAAATATTTCATCTGTTAGAAATTGCTGTTTGTGAGCTCATCCTCAAAAAAAAAAAAATCCTTATATAGTAATCACAAATATAAAGTCATGGATATTCATTGGTCAAAACCCTGTGAATCCAAATTGAAATTGAATTACATTGTACTTGTGTTGTCCAGGCCAGTCCGAGCCCCAGCCCGGTAGGATACAGTCCAATGACTCCTGGAGCTCCATCTCCAGGAGGCTACAACCCTCACACCCCTGGATCTAACATCGACCAGGCCTCTAATGACTGGGTCACCACAGACATCATGGTACGTGTTAAAGACACATTCCTGGATGGGGGCATCATCAACCAGACCGGTGTCATCCGCAGTGTCACTGTAAGTAAAGTTTCAATAATTGTTCATTTGTTTTCTATGTTGAGCACAGATTACCTGAATTTTGTTAGACTATTTTGCATGCCGAGATGTTGGGCAGTAGATGTACTTTGACTAGCTGCTTGATTATTCTGCAAGAATCTGCAAGTAGAAGCACATGGGACTGGTTTGCATATTTTTAATGTTGCATAGAGATGCCTTGGGGCTGGGTTTCAATTTGCCTATACTGTCATGCTGTGCAGAGACAACTTATTGTAGGTCTTGGGACATGCTGAAGTTTGCCCATCCATGTCTTTATGATTCAGACACTGTTAGACTTGATTGTTAGGTTATGGTGGAAACATTGTACTTTGACCTTAAGTGTTCTTCCGCATCGTAGAAAAATAAATTTGCTTCTTTCACACAGGGGGGGATGTGCTCGGTTTTTCTTCAAGACACAGAAAAGGTGGTTAGCATTTCAAGTGAACACCTGGAGCCTGTAACGCCAACCAAAAACAACAAGGTACTGCTAGACTTGTGTGACCAGAAGGGATTTATTCAGTTGTATATCTTAATGTTTAACATTAACACAGTCATAGAAAACATGAAAATATCAGTAATCGGCTGGAAGTTGCTCTTTGCAATCTCTTTGTTTTTTTTGTTTTTTTTCTCATAGAAATGGAAAGTCTGGTGAGCCTAGATAGAGAGATATATATATATATATATATATATATATATATATATATATATATATATATATATTTATTATTTTTTTATTTTATTTTTTCTCAAATGTTAGACCTTACATTGTCATCAAGTGCCTGCTTGATTTCTCAATTTCTGTCAATGGTAACACATTTTTGCACTCTCCCTCCCTATTTGTTTATTATAATTATAGCATTTTCATAATCACGTGGGTGCTTCTCAGCCAAATACAGAATTTAATGTTGCTCAGTGTCATTTGTTGTCGAATAGTCGTTTGATGTCATTTAATGTAACATGATATCACATTAAACTCTAATGATGACATGCGAGAGAAGCATCGCAACTTGCGCCTTATTTAGGAGAGGGAGAAAACAGCTCACTGTCCAGATGCACTCCAGATTTTCCAAACAGCTTCAGGTGATGTAGATTGCAAAGTATGAGGGAATTATAATACAAAACTGCAAAATATGTAAATACAGTGTCATCTGAAATAAAGCGGAGAAACTTGCATGTCGAATGTCTTTAAAGGAAACACCCCAGCATTATATCATTAATGCATCCTTTATTAAAGTTCAAATAATAAGGAAGTAGGTCATGTGAATAAGTACAAATTCCAAAACTGGCATTTCTCTGTGCAGTCAGTGGCGCTTCTATGAAGAGTCACGTGAAGTGACCCGATCTAAGGGGGAGAGATTGAAACTACATCCTGGCTGATGCAGTCCCTTGCGCGCTCGCTTGCGGCAGCTAGATTATAACGTGATGGCTCACAACATATTGTATCATAATGTATGTGTCACGTGTGTTTCTTATCTTAAAGAAAATCTGCAATACACAGCTTTATTAAGAAGACTGATTTTGTTTTTTGTGAGTTAAATATGCATCCAAGCAAACAAAAAGGTGAGAGAGGGTAGTCTTCGCCCCATGTACTGCAAAAAATACTTTTTGTTTTGGCTTGTTTTCCAATATAAATATTTAAAACTCTTTTAAAACAACATACATTTATTTTAGGAGCTATACTGCAGAAGAAATAATTGTTATCTGAGAACGTTGAATATAATATTAAAAATACAAATATTTTAAATAATCTAAAAGTCCTTAAAAAAAAAAAAAAAAATGCAATCACCTGAGAAGCAGCATATGAGATATTTAGACTTGCTTTTAGAGAATAGATATGTCAGTGATTAGCAACACCATTGATTTTGATGCATTATTATTTTTTGTGTAGTGTCAGATTTAAAAATAAACACACACTTGTAAAAAGGGATAATTTTCTATCCGTTCCAGAGTGGAACGTCAATAAATTGCCCTTGAAGGTCTCTGCGTTGTTCTATCTTTTCTGAGCGCTGAAGTAAAGCATTTATTGTTAATTTACACTTTACAAATTGATTCTGTTATTAATTTTATCTGACTCCAATTTTAAGTTGACCTCTTATTTATATTTAAGCTCTAATTTCTGATCATTCTTTTAATTTGATCTTTTTAAGTTATTGATTACTCTGAATCATCTTAATTTTCATTTGTCCTTTCGATCAATACTTGAATGTCGCTTAGAGTCTCTCGCCGGCCGTTATTTCAATTACGAGGATCTCACGTCACAAGCGAGCCAGTTCAGTTCATAGTCAGAGGTTGTAGGGTAATCTAAATATCATCTGATTTGGCTTCTCTCATAATCAGATGATACCATCGCTTAGACACGTACACACAACTTGCTATGACGGACGATAAGCAGTGACTGAAGTCTTACATGGATTCTCCTATCATTAAGCTTCAGTAATGGTCTTATCCTGGTCTCATATTTGCGGTAACAAACAGTATCTTAACACAATCTACCGGTCACAAATGGTTTCAGAGAAATTCAGAATAAATCAAATAATAAAAATGTATTTGCCAGGTAGGATATAAAACATGTTACAAAATCAATCAAAGCCAATTTCACACATGATCAGAATAAACAAACATTTCTAAAAATAAAAGACAAGTCAAAGTAGCATACCTGGCAATAGAAAGTGACACGCAGCGATAAGCGTGGGAGATCTGGCTTACAGATTCCCGACAAATGTAAACTACATGTAGCGGTACAGCATGGGAGATCTGCTTACAGATCCCAAGAGCTCCTCTGCCATCCTTCCTTTAGTACCAAACGATTCTGTTGTTATTTCAGATGTGCATGTTTGATGTTATTTAGGATTTGGTTTACAATTTAGGAAGTTGTAAGTGGACCTTTGAAACTTGATTGAGTAGGTCCTTTGATGTTTACAAAGAATGCACCTAATCTGCATACAGCATCTGGTCTCTGTGAGAAATCTGGGAGGGGTCGTGCCCCTGATAGAATACAGTATTTTACTAAGTTCTTAAATCTTACTTGTGATTTGACTTTGCTGAAAGGGAATGAGACCATTTTACCAGTTGGACTGAGACCTCTTGAATGATACCAAACATGTATGATCAGAAAACCTTTTACATTACAGTGCAGGATAAGTCATAACTTTTTGGTGTTCTTAAAGTGACATGAGGTGAGAGAGAGGGCAGATGTGAGATTTGCATTTTATGGTCCTTAGAAAGTAGGGAGTGTTGTCTTAGGTGGTGATGCTCATCTGTGTGAGAGTTTTATGATGTTAGTTCTCACAGGGCCTTTTGGGTGTAGACTTTCCGGTGCCAGCCTTACACACTCAGGACTTTAGAGGACAAAAATGTCTGCATCAAAAAACTGCCATAAAAATATTATATATATTAAATATTACTTTCCACTTTCACAGATTTAGATTTTTAACCAAAATCAGTCCTTTTTTTTTTTTTTTTTAACCATAACTACCAAATATTCATTCATTTTCAGGCTTTTAACCCTTTAAATGCCAGTTTGTTTACATAATGCTGTTTTATACACGCACACACACACTCTGACATCCATAGCAACACACCCACACAATTTTAGCTGCATCATTTATTCAGTTGGCCTGCAGTGCTCTATAATACAACAAACAGAAAATAGGAAAAAAGCATGTATTTGCTACACATGAAGAAAATGGCGCCATCTGTTGGAAAATATAAAAAAAATAACATGTTGAAGCCAGGGCTCCGGATCAAATATTGCAGTTTTAATGGGTTTCAATGGGGACATTTTTGTCCTGAAGGTCCTGAGTGTAACTATTTTATGTACACAGTGTATTATAGATGTATTATAGGAACTGAGGTTGAAATATCAAAATTCCCCCTAAAATACACACCTTTGGCAAAATTTATGCCGAAAAACCAAAAAATGATCGAAAAAACAAAAATGAATAAGACAGGAATGTCCAGAAGGTCACACAAGGGTTAAATTATATTTAAACAATAGGCTAAATGCACATATTAGGAGTCCTCAACGTGCGTTTTATGATATTATCGTTAATGATTAATTGGTTGTTAATTTCCATGATGATCGATTTAAGAAAATTAAGAAAATTGACATCCCTAATATGCTGCTTAACTAATAAGAGAAGTATGGTAGTATGCTATTTAGAACATAGTCTATAAGCACAGTAGTTTGTAATGACAGAAACATTTAGACCTATGATGTATTGGGTAAGAATGAATTTACTGACAAGTTGTTTGAGGACATTAAGGTTCGTGTAGCTCAACTGGTAGAGCAAGGTGCTTGTAATGCCAAAAATCATGGGTTCGATTCACAAGGAACACACAAACTGATAAAATGTATACCTTAAATGCACAGTAAGTCGCTTTGGATAAAAGCATCTTCTAAAATGTAAATGTAACATTTCACCATGAAAGTCCCTGCTGCAAGCATGCAAGAACCAGTGAAGTCACATACTCGCCACAGAATGGTGGTATTTGAACTGGCCCAGATTTTCTCAGATTACTTGTTTTCTTTTCCGGTTCTTTTTGTTTGCTCATCTCTGCTTATATGTTCCCATTTAAGGGACAAACAGAAAAGAAAAATAAACAGATGCAAAACTGAGACACACTTTTTGCACCTCCCATTTGTAGTCTTGGATTCAAGCCCGTCTTTCCTCCCACTGAATTGGACATCCCAGATTCACTGGAAACTCAGCAGCCTAAGGCTTTATGTTTGGCAGCTGCAGTAGGAACCCTGTGATTAAGTGTGTGTGTGTGTGTGTGTGTGTGTGTGTGTGTGTGTCTGTGGGCAGGTTTAAGTGGTTTATGAGGACATTTTTTTTTTTTGTTTACAAACTGGTAATTACAAGGGTATTATGTTATGAATGTGGTTTTTGAGGACATTTCTAGTGTCCCCATAATTCAAATCGCTTAAACATATTAAACATTTTCTTTTTTTTTTTCTTTTTTTAAATGTAGAAATGCAGAACGTTTTTTGTGAGGGTTAGGTTTAGGAGATTTAATCTATAGGTCATACAGAATAAAAATCATTGTCAATGGAGAGTCCTCATAAGGATAGCCGCACCAACGTGTGTGTGTGTGTGTGTGTGTGTGTGTGTGTGTGTGTGCTTTTAGTTATGAATAGTCTTCTTAACATGAAACGTGGTTGCATTCCCCATGTGTAAACTTCCTCATTAGTAGGGTCCGCCTGGATAGTTTGTGCACAGCCCAGTTTGTAACTGTAGACCTGCGTGCATTGTCTGTGCATGTACCAGAAATTGACTGAACTAACTGACAAACATAAAGGAGTCTTGGTGCTCATTTGTGTTGAATGCGTCCAGTATATAAAATATGTACAGTAAATTTTAAAAGGCTAAGGTTTACTATACACATTGCTTGACAGTGCAATGTGATGGCATGTGGATAAACTAAGCATACCGTAGGCCTGTTTTGTCTTTTTTTATGATTTTTTTTTTGGTCATGCCCCCCGTTAAAAACATGCGCCCCACCCCAAAAATGCTTTAAAAAAAACATGAACTGCATTTTCGTTTAGCTTAATGTCACTCATTATGAGTGTTTTATCAAGTGTGTATATAAAAAACAATAAAATATCAAAAAATGTGTTATCAATATTGTATAAATGCAATGAAGACTGCATGCAGCATTTTTTGCTGAATAATTACGGTACACTCTTCATTGAAAAAAATATATGAATGAACTTTGTTTTACTTCCTGAATACTTTTTCTTTTTTCTATAAATATGGAAAATCACTGTAGTTATGTAGTTTTTTATAATATCTAAAAATAAAAGTCACTCAAGTTGTTTCAAAAACCAGAATGACTTCCATCCGTGGAACACAAGGATGAGGTTGAGAGGATCCTGATGGACTTTTAAGCTCCAAAAACACACAAAAGCACCATAAAATCATCCATATTTCCTGTGCTCCACATTTTAAGTCTTCTGAAGTTGGATCCGTCTTCTTAATTCAGTGAAAATCTTCACCTTGACCTATTTGTATCTGGCACGCATGTGACTACGGCATTGTTTTTGAATGCATTTGAAACCATATAGAGAAGATGACAGAGAAGAAACTGCAAACATACTGCATTGGTTCTTGCATGTATTGTCACCACAGCAAATTTGAACATGGCCGTAGCAAGGAATTCTGGGCCCCCTGACTGTATATTCCTGGGGACCCCTTACCAATTAAAGAAATAGAGTTTCCTGGGTAGCTCAGCGAGTATTGATGCTGACTACCACCCCTGGAGTCGAGAGTTCGAATCCAGGGCGTGCTGAGTGACTCCAGCCAGGTCTCCTAAGCAACCAAATTGGCCCGGTTGCTAGGGAGGGTAGAGTCACATGGGGTAACCTCCTCATGGTCCTGATTAGTGGTTCTTGCTCTCAATGGGGTGCGTGGTAAGTTGTGCGTGGATCGTGGAGAGTAGCATGAGCCTCCACATGCTATGAGTCTCCGCGGTGTCATGCACAACGAGCTACGTAATAAGATTCGCGGATTGACGGTCTCAGAAGCGGAGGCAACTTAGATTTGTCCTCCGCCACCCGGATTGAGGTGAGTAACCGCGCCACCACGAGCACCTACTAAGTAGTGAGAATTTGGCATTCTAAATTGGGGAGACAAGGGGATTAAAAAAAAGAAATACAGTTTCGAATTTGTTGTGGGCCCACCTGTACCTTTGGGCTCCTACAATCATTAGAACCTTTCACCCCACTACCTACAGCCCTTAATTTGAATGAGTGAAAGTGAGCAAGATTTGAGAACTAGGGCAATCTTGCAATACCTTCAGGCTGCCCCTAGAGGGCGTGCCCCACACTTTAAAAATCACTGCCATAGGCTAAACAGCACGTTCTAATCAGACGCAAAGCGAATGTGCCTCGTGATAAAAATCCTAATTTAGAATTTTTGTCATAACCAACCACAACGTTGATTGCTTGGTTCTTTCTCTGCGGCAGCATGCCATGTAGCTCTGCACATTGTGGACTCTCATTGGTCTATAATGCTGCTCCTTATAACTGTACATTAAACATCAAATTTGTTCTAATTGGCTGTGATTGTTCCATGTCATGCAGCAGTTTCTCATTCAGCGTGAACCAATTTCTCATTGCAGTAATCTTATCGTACCGCATCTGGTTAGGACACATGTATGTCACTAAGGATAAAAGCTTCTGCTTAATGAAAGAATGTGAATGTGCTCCTCAGGTGAAGGTGATTCTGGGAGAGGACAGAGAGGCCACAGGTGTCCTGCTCAGTATTGATGGTGAAGACGGCATTGTTAGAATGGAGCTGGACGAGCAACTGAAGATTCTCAATCTTCGCTTCCTTGGGAAATTGGAAGTGTAAAGAACCACACGTCAGTTTCAAATTTTATTTTTTTTCTTGTGACCATCATCTAAATCATGAAGAATAGCTGTCCTTTACAACGTACTACTACATTTTTTTTTTTTTTTTTAGTGCAGTCTATTTTCTGTTCCTTTTGTGCTGTAGAAACTTGTTTTTTTGGCAAATTGATTCCATGTCAAATAAAATGTGAACTGTGAGTTCCAAAAATCCATCCGTCCTGAGCTTTTGGCTGTTCATTTTAAACCTTTTACTGCCTGCCAACATTTCATGATTCAGCTCCAGCTGAGACAACTTTATCTACCCAGTGCCTCTAAAATGTTTTCAGCATCACTGCTCATGACATTTTGCACCTTGAATTAATAAACTGGTATATTCGGAGTTCATTAAAAGTCTTAAAACCCATTTAGCCCACCTGATTTGCATAATTATTTATATATTTTTTCTTTACATGTTCACTGGGGGGGAAATCCCCAAGGCTGAATTCTTTAGGAATTATGCAGTTTCTTTATTAAAATATGTCCAGGCCTAAAAAAGTTCAAAGAGGTTATTCAGACATTATAAGTGAAAACAGTAAAAGTCTGGCTTTAGCTTGTCTAGAATGGTTTAAAGCTCCTCTTAGTTACAGGGCTCATTGGGATGCTCATAGTTTATGGGGAAGTAAAAGATGGTTGTGTTCTTTGGACAGGGGTGTCCTGAACTGCTGAGCCATGACATGGTATTGAACTTTTGCCCCTCTTGTTTATGGCATCCAAGTGTTTGGTTCCTATAGAGAGTGAACTTTAGCTGGATCCATGCTTCACGACCCTAAAAATGCAAAGAATACAAACATTTCATTTTTAGTAATGCTTTTGGGTTTAGAATTGATTGGAATTTATTGATGCATAATAAAGAATTTATTGATACTGACAGGGTTCCCACGGTCATGGAAAACCTGGAAATACCAGGGAATTTTAAAATTGTGATTTCCAGGCCTGGAAATGTCATGGAAATTAATAAAATCTTCAAAGCTGTGGGAAATCATGGAAGTTTTTATAGTTAATATATTTTTATTTGTTGTGCTCTGGATTAAAAACACACGGTGAAGAGTTTAATATATATCATGTTATTAAGAATACCTGACCATTTAAAGACAACAATGTGCCACTAGTCCACGCCCATTTTAGAATTCACACAGTGTGTTCATATGGATTCAATAAAAAATGTCATGTTTTCAGTTGAAATTTATCAAACAATAGTGTGGTTTTGATTTTACGAATGTGTGATTTTGGTGCCATTTTCAGAATGTAAGGCTAAATCTTTGGGCATAGAAATTAGCTTTCAAGTCATGGAAAAGTAATGGAAATTCATTTGTTGAAAAGAGTGGGAACGCTGTACTGAAAAATCTGCAGAACTGCTATTAATATCTTGTAAATGGTGTCATTTAAAACCGATTCAGTTTGGCTGTTCTCTGACAACATGATCATACAGGGAAATCGGCGTTCGTTTCGAATGTTTCTCCCCCTTAAGTTGGACCCAACGTGGGGAAATCCAGGCACCATGTAGCGAATGTTTGTGCCTCGAAAAATTACCCACACTGTACAGTCTTGTTGCATTTTGATATCTGGGTAGCGCAAAGCGAAGTAGCGTGGAAATTGGGCTCAATACGGTTAGGTTTAGGAGTAATGTAATTACTACTCAAATATTTCTGAAAATTAGATGCACTTTTCATGTCATATCCATTTAAAGCAGAAGTTTTTGTGCTTGCGCAGTGCATTGAACGAAGGTGCACATACAACTGTAGTTCAAGCCTTGGCCACTGGGGGTAGTTCGTAAATTCGAAAAGCACATACCTATTTTAGCAGACAAAACATTCGACTTCCTGTTGTTGATTTTCCGTGAGATCAGTTTCTCTGAATTGTACTAGCTATCATATCAGCAATGCTTCTCTCACCTTCTTATCTGTCACACACTGCAAATCATAGTTGTGTCCAAACAATGGGGTCAGGACGCCACTTATTTCGTCATACTAGAGATCACATAAGGGAACAATTGATGAAGTGTTGCATTATAAATTTTATTAAACATGAGCATCATGATTCATGGCTAATGCAATAAACTTGCCTTATACGACACATCACAGGACGTTTTGATTCCAGCGTTTTCCAAGATGCTTCAAAAATGTGAAATGAGAGAAACGAATGAGCTCATAATAACTTGATATCATGGTAAATGTACTTACTGATAACACCCACCTATCGATGTCAAAGAGTTTCCGAAGCTTGATTGCTGCCTGGAAATAATAGACTGGTGAGCCCATGGTCTCTTCACAGCCTGCACAGGTCCCATGTTTAATCCATTCTTCCCTCCTGCCAAACCAAATAAATCGACCGAGAGTTATGCCAGGGCCAGTCTCTCAAACACACTAGAGATCAGTGCAATTATTTTTCTATCCTTTGGTAATTGCCACTTATACAAAATATGTAGACTTTCCCGTGAGTCGCCTATAAAAACATCTACTAAGTGCATTAAAATGGTAGTTCACCTCAAAATGGCAAATCTGTCATCAGTTACTGCACCCTTTTATTGTACCAAACATGAATGACTTTCTTCTGTAGAACAATGTGCTTGTTTACTTGCAAGTTCTTACACGATTATGCTTAAGTCGACAATGCGTGTGGTCATGTAAACACATTAAACAGTGTTCCTTTATCGGTGTAAGGTCATAAACTGCTTTAGAATAAACAAATCGACACAGGTAGGTTGTTGCCCATTACACCGATTTCACATTGCATGTAAACACCTTTACTGCTGTTCTTAATGGCTTCTCTTCACAGTTTGTTTTCAAAAGTATAACTTGATTATTTCAAATCGCATGTAAACAGTGGTTTTCTTGCTTTGTCTGATTTTTAAATAAGCTGATTTTTGGGAGTTATTGGAGATGTTAGGCAGATTTCCATGAACTGACAGCCTGTCACAATTCCCTTTCATTGCTTCTGTTTTCCATACAATGAAGGTGAATGTTCACTGAGGATGGCATTCTGCCTAACTCCTTTGTGTTCAATGCAAGAAAGTCATACAGGTTTAGAACAACATGAGAGTGAGTAAATAATGACAGAAGTTTCATTTTGGGGTGAACTATCTTTTAATGTAAATGCCTATTCTTTAGGTTGCAAGAAAAGTGCAATTACCAGCAGGGATTAAAAACTAAATGTTTTTCAGTTCAGTTCGTTCTGAGCAAAAACTGTATTATAAGGGATTTGCAGTCTTTTTCCAAATGGTAACCGGTTAGAACAAAAATAAAAAAAATGGTTAATAACATTCTTTTTCAAATGACAGTCCTTTGTGCTGAGGGGTGGGCGAAATATCAGTTGCAGTGTTGCCAGATTTTGCAAGAGAAACAAACAACCTGCTCTGGAAAACAAGCCCAAAATAAACCACTTGCATCACCAAAATAAGCGGGGGGAAAATAGCAATTCATTTTTTCTTGTGTGGTGGCTTTATCAGCATTGAAATCATAAGAAGTGTACAGTTAATTAATGGTTAAGTATAATTTTAATTACAGATCTGCTCTCAGTATTCAGGGTTGGGGAGTAACGGAATACATGTAATGGGATTACATATTTAAAATACAAAATATAAGTAACTGTATTCCACTACAGTTACAGTTTAAATCATTGGTAATTAGAATACAATTACATTCAAAAAGTATTTTGATCGCTGAAGAGATTACTTTGCATTTTATTGTCATTTGTTTCATTTAATATTTAGTTCTTTCAGATGGAAACATTTATACATATAAATGATGCGATCCAAAGTGCATTTGAACAGCGGTGAAACACTTTCTTATGATGTGTTACATTCATACGAGCAGACAGAGAAGTTTGAAGTAAATTTGGAGCAGAAGAAATAGAAATAAACCTTGTGTAAATTGTCAGATTTATTCTAAGCTAAAATGCTATTTCTAGCCATTTTACATGCACGTTACCAGGCACGATCATGTTGTTTTATCAAGAAAATTCACGTTGGATCATAATTTCTTTTTTCTAGTAAGATTTTTGATATTAGGGCAAAAATTGTATTCTTGATAATAATTTTTGTATTGTTTTCCTGTAAAAATATCTAAAAATCATTAAAACAAGATCAATTTGATTGATCTTGTTTTAGAAACAACATTGCATAAGATATTTAGGTTTTTCAGAGAATGTATTTTTAACATGTGTATTTTGTCTCACTGTACTGGCAGAGTTTTTATAGTCAAAACAAGTGAAAAAATCTACCAGTGCTGAAGAAGTAATCCAAAGTATTTAGAATATGTTACTGACCTTGAGTAATCTAACAAAATACATTACAAATTACATTTTACAGCATGTATTCTGTAATCTATAGTGGAATACATTTCAAAAGTAACCCTTCCAACCCTGTCATTATTAATGCATCATATATAACAGATAAGTGAAGACTTGGAAACAAATGAGAAATATACTTTACTTTTATCTCAAATAATGTTTTCCTTGTATCTGGATTTACCGTGCATGTATATAGTAATTATACATAGTTGTTAAACTTCATTCACAGAATGCGACATATGGGCAATTAGGTAAAGAAATGTGTCATGCAGCGGTTTCCGTCAGGATCAAAGCACATGTTTTATTTTTTCAGGCAATATGAAGTGGTGTGGTTCCAAATATTTAGAGTGATAAACCCTTTGGCCTTTGGTTTCATTAAAAAAAAATTATCGAAACTAAATTAACCGGATATAACCGGTTACACAGCATTTAAAAATCACATTTTCACTCTGGAACAATTGAAAGTCACTTTGTTCCTGTTTTCAGTTACGTTCTGCAAAAATAAATTGTTAGCTGTCGTTTTCCATTTTCATTCCTTGAACCATTTTTAGTTCCTGATTATGAGACTGAGAGTGAGACTGCTGGTTACTGAAAGTTCATGTTTACCAGAAGAGGAAGTAGTTCTTTCCTTTCAGTAGTGATGGCCACAGCTGTGAGAGCACAGGCTCAATTTCCTGCACATAAACATAAAAATGTCAAAAGATATTCCACTTTCTTAAGGGGTTCCTGAGACATCGTTACCTGAAGATGAGAATGAAATATCGGCCAGCAGTCGCAGCAGTGACCAGTATGCACAGGCCTAAGAGTCATTAGAAGAAACAGAATTAAAACACAAAGTACTTTGACATATTTTTGGTCCCCCAAATAAAGTTGAAAATTAAGACATAAAATAGTGGTAACACTTTACAGTAAGGTTGTATTTGTTAATAGTTAATGCAGTAGTTAACATGAATTAACAATGATTGATACTTTAACAGCATTTATTGATGGCATACATAAATTATATACAAACTTCTAATGATAATAATAATATATACTATATATATATATATATATATATATATATATATATATATATATATATATATATATATATATATATATATAATGTATTTATGTGTCATTTACCAAGAAAAAAAATATTGATAGTTCATTAATTAATAGAATGTTATTGTAAAGTGCTACCAAAATAATGTTAGAAACAGAGTAAAATATTTTCCATTGTATGGTCATCATACACATAATGTTCTTGTGAGCTGTTTTTATTTTACCTCCCACTTAGAATTTTATTGCATATTAACAGGGAGTGGGAACAGTCAATGTTAATCTCACCATAGGCCATGAATGGTCCAGTTTTGAATGTTCTGTGGTATTTTGCAAATGCTTTTATTGTTAAGGCTCTGTAGGAAGACGGGAAAAGATGAATCATTATGTTAAGTAAAGGTGATGGCATGTGCAATATTTGATGTATTAGATTTCACTTAAAACACCACCACAGAGAGTGCTAATATTTGTACAGATTGCAATGGTAGAAATAATCCTTCACAGACTTTAACAACAATAATGCTATCATAGGAGTCTTATATAAACATTACCAGCACTTTGTAATATATTAAAGACGTACTATGCAGAAACTCCCTGGCCACTGAAGTGTGAGAAGCATACATGTCCAGTTGCACGAGCTGAAAATGAAAATGTGGAAATAAGATGATGAACTTTTGTTTCTCCCTTTTCTCTTTTTTTCCTGTTAGGTGTTAATATGTAGCACATGATGCACAGCAATGATTATGAGTGTATCAGAATCAGAAGAGCATTGCACTTTTGGAGGTCGAAGTAATGAATTCCTGTGCATTTACAGTATTGAACTATTTGATAGCTAAATTACTGCTATCCCTATACTGACTTCTGTTTGCCAGTGATGTTTACTAAATGTCTGTAAATTTATTAAGATATTATAAAAATGTAATAATTCAGTAAATCTTACTGTCTTGTCACAGTCTCAGAACAGAGGCCTTGATCATACGTGAGGACCCAACCAGTGAACAGAGCAGCTGTACAAGCCCAAAGCATGTGTTTATCTAAAAACATGCAGGTCAGTCCATGTTTGACAATAGTATCAATGAGGTACGTTTAGCTTAAAATATTGTGCACATCAGAATTTAATTGCACCCATTACAAGCGGTATTCAACACAACAGAAATTTAATTTCAGTCTAAAATGAGGATGTTGTTTACATATTTTTTCTGTTCTTTTCATATTAAAGAACAAGTGGCAAAATCAAAGCTTCATAATTTTAGTTTTTATAAGTTATATGCTATAGTGGTTACACAGCTTTTGTACTTACAATAGATCATGATGATCCTGCAGTTCTGAGAGCCTGTTTCAAAGTGTCAGTCTCAGTTGACTTTAGCCTTGTCCAATGGGCAAATAATGTAGAAATGAAACAAACCATAAAAAAGTGGAACTTCTATGTTTGGATGCCAGTCAAAGAGAGATGTGATACTGCACTGCATTATGATTGTTTATGTACCAGTGCTTGTAGATGTAGCTACAGTTGCAATCGAAATTATTCAACCTCCTGTCACAAGCTGTCAAAAGCTAATAGAGGAGATTATTTCATTACACAAGAAAGGTCATGGCTAAAAGTACATTTCCAAGGCACTTCACTTTCCAATAGACAAAGTTGGCAGCACCATTCATAATTTCTTTTTTAAATATGGTACAACAGCAACCTTATTGGGGTGTGGAAGAAAGCAAAACTTCACCAAGGGAAATGTTGACTTGAATATTAAAGAAGTAATAGGAAAGAAGTTGGAAAGACCTGTGGAGTCCTGGAAGAAGGTTTTATAGACGTATGACACTAAACTGAAAATGAGTTTTAGACCCATGGGTCAGCAGTATGTCTGGAGTAAGATGACAAGGTAATGACAAGAATGACACCATCCCCACAGTCAAGCATGGAGGTGGGTCAGTCCTGTTATGGGGGTGTTTTGCAGCTATCCTGACTCTGTGACTGACACCATGGATTCTTTCAGGTATCAGGCCATTTTGGCATGGAAAATGTGATACCTTCAGTGTGTAAATTGAAGCTCGGTGATCACTGGACTTTCCAGCAAGACAATAACACCAAGGATACATCCAAGTTGTCCAAAATCTGGTTCTGGGATAGGTCATGAATGTCCTTAAATGGCCCTTTCAGTCCATCATTAAAATCCCATTGCAAACCTTTGTTGGGATTTCAAGGAAGCAGTGGCAGCACAGAAACCAAAGAATGGCAATGAGCTGGAAGCTTTTGCTCATGAGAAATGTGTAAAAATTCTAATAGAGAGGTGTCTGAAGCCTGAGAACACTTACCTGAAACATTTATTTGCTGTTATTAAGGATAAAGGATGCTCCACAAATGATTGACTTTGGGGGTTGAATATTTTTGACATGACATTTGTGGAGAGAATTAGTTATTTTTTATTTTAAAATTTGGGTAAACTGAACTCTTTGTTCTCAAAATCACTCAAATGTGTATTAAAAACTTACTTTGAATGTTTACTGAGGTTTTAGTTGATGTGTTTTAATCCACATCACCAGAATGTATTGCTGGTCAGGGGGGTTGAATAATTTTGATTGCAACTGTATATTACTCCATAATATACAAACATTTAGATATGAGCTAAAATGAATCTGTTGAATAAAGAGTTTTATTACTTGTAGGCTTATGGAGTATACACTATAGTGCAAACTTTTATAAAAGAAAGAGACGGAGAAAGAATTTGAGCAAGACTAAATGCATCTTTATGTTATCTCACTTGTTTAGTCTTTATTCAGCTAAATGCTGATGCAGTGCTACTTGAAGCCAATATCTAGCAAATGAAAACAAATAGCCAATATGTATATGGTCAAACAGGAATGTTCTGGGTTCAGTACAAGTTCAGCTCAATCGACAGCATCTGTGGCATTATATTGATTACAACAAAAAATATTTCTGACAAAAAATAAATAAAAATAAACTGCAGTTACATGCGCTTACAATGGAAGTGAATGTGGCCAGACCTTAAATGTTAAAATACACTTTGTTTCAAAAGTATAGCCACAAGACGTGAACATTATATGTGTTAACGTGATTTTAGCGTGATAAAATCGATTAATAACCTTATCTGTGTAAAGTTATAGCCAGTATTAAAACTTTGTTGCCAGGTGATTTTATCACACTAAAATCATGTAAACATAATGTTTACTTATTGTGGCTATACTTTTGAAACTTTGAATATTTTAATGTTTATGGACCGGCCCCACTCACTTCCAGTGTAAGTGCCTTACTTTTTTTTTTATTTATTTTATTTAAAAAATGAAAACAAAATAATTTTCTGTAGAGATCAACATTGATATAAATGGTTCTGATTAAATTGTATTGAATCTGGAACTTTCTTTAAGGGGCGGTATTACAGATAAACAGGTTTAAATAGTTATTTTCCTTGATGAAATATTTTTAATGCACAAAATTAGTGGTTTTAAAAAAATGCTAATTAGTCGTAATTTTATTAAATATGCACAAATATACAGTATGTATTTATATAATGCACATGAAATTACATTTACTATATGTCTTTAAAGGTGCAAACCAATGCTGATGTAACAGGCAAAGGCCATGAAATAAAATAATAAAAATGTAATATTTATAAATTCAGTTGGCTATTATTTTGGATGTTTTCATTTTTTTTTTTTTTTTTTTTTTAAGTTTGATAGTTCGAGTTGCAAAATTTTGCGGAAAGTCAAAATTCTTACATTTAAATCCAACTAAAATCATTACATATCTCCCCTTAAAGGGATAGTTCACCTAAAAATGAAAAATGACTCATCACATTCATGCAATCCCAGATGTATTTGACTTTATTTCTTTTGCTGAACACAAACAAAGATTTTTAGAAGACTATCTCAGCTCTGTAAGTCCATTCAGTGCAAGTGAATGGTGACCAGAACTTTGAAGCTCCACAGAGTGTATCGAATCTCACCAGTTTATGTCATTAAAAGTGTTAAAACTAGCAAAGTGGGGGGCCTGGGTAGCTCAGTGAGTACTGACGCTGACTACCACCCCTGGAGTCGAGAGTTCGAATCCAGGGCGTGCTGAGTGACTCCAGCCAGGTCTCCTATGCAACCAAATTGCCTGGTTGCTAGGGAGGGTAGAGTCACATGGGGTAACCTCCTCGTGGTTGCGATTAGGGGTTCTCGCTCGCAATGGGGTGTGTGGTAAGTTGTGCTTGTTTCGCGGAGTGTAGCATGAGTCTCCACATGCTGGGAGTCTCCGGGGTGTCATGCACAATGAGCCATGTGATAAGATGCGCAGACTGAGTATCAGAAGTGGAGCAACTGAGACTTGTCCTCCACCACCCGGATTGAGGTGAGTAACCGCGCCACCACGAGGACCTACTAAGTAGTGGGAATTGAGCATTCCAAATTGGGGAGAAAAAGGGATAAAAAAATAAAATTAAAATAAAAAAAAAACTAGCAAAGTGCGCAGAGCTTGCCGTTCACATGTCCGATCCTAGCATGGTGTCACGTGAGCCCCCCCAAATTTTTGAATGTTAAAATACTCATTGTTTCAAAAGTATAGCCACAAGACATAAAGGATATGCATGCAAACATGATTTAAGTGTGATCAAATCACATACTAACCATTTAAGTTATAGCCAATTTTACAACTTCATAACCATGACAATGTAATGACATCAAACCCTAAAACGACTGTAAAAATTATAATTTAAACAACTTTACAGCTCAAATAATACACAAGTTTTAACAGAAGAATTAATGCAAGTGCATTTATAAAATTATAAGCTTCACATTTCTGTTTTTAAACCCTCCAAACATTGGCCACATTCACTTTCATTGTAAGTGCCTCATTGTAACCTCAGTTTTTGCTTTTTTTAAAGAAACGGAGTAACGAGACAAATACATTTTTGTGGTAATCAACATTATGACACAAATGCTGTCGATTGAGCTTAACTTGTATTGAACCCTGAACATTCCTTTAAATACATGAAAAGTATATGAAAAGTATTACAGCTACTATTGTTGTTCAGTGTTGTACTGAATCACCTTCAATTCCCAAGTTGTCTTTCCCCACCTGACCATATTTGGCTCTAATTCAAAAGCTCTGCAATATGTGTGTGTACTTGTAAAGGCCCTGGCTAGACAAGTATCAACAGGCTAATCAGAAAGCAGCGTTGGACATGAGACTTTGGTAAATACACTGCTGTTCTTGTATATTCTTACATAACAACACAACAGCTGTAGACCTCTGAGCATGAAGAATCAACTTTTGTAACACTTGTGAAACAGGAACTTTTCCACAGAATGATAGTCTGACCGTTGTACTGCATGCATTGCTTGGTAAACCTAGTCATTTTATGTTAGTCTCTTTTCTGGTATAGACAGATTTTACATTTTATTGCATTAAAGTTCAAGAACATTGGCAGTATCAGTGGTTTTAAGGCTGATAACCTTAAAGGACCTTTAAATAAAAAACAGTCATCTGATACTGTAAACAGATCGTGTGATTGTCCTTTTAGAAAAACTAAAAGATATCACTTCTAGTACCCCACATGGGATCAGGAAGAGATAAATTTGCTTTTAAGTTTAATTTGTAGTGTCCTCATATGAAACAGACACATGTTTTTTCACTTGAAAGACTGAGTTCAGTCACCGTCACACTCTCTACATTTAGAATGCACACACACACACACACACACACACATAGAGAGACAGTGAGGTGGTGAAGTAAAAATGTGGTGGGATCTTCTCTGCCCAACCCACCATCTGTATTACACTCTGATTGGTCTGTTGTAGTGCTGGTAAGCAGCAATTGGCTAACATAACAACCCACATGTTCCAGTTTAGTTGACCTTGAGAACCATTGCATGTTTAATTCTGTTGACATTACTGAATTGTTTAACATTAGAAAACAGAATATCTGTAGGTAACTTTCTAGAACTATAATAATTTAGTTGGGTGAGTAAGTAAATGTCCTCTGTGAAGGATCGGCTCTTCACAATCATAAACAAAAAGCCTTGTAGAAGTTATTAAATTAAGGAAAAAAAGTGATTACAAGGAAAAACAAATCAAGACATTGCAGTGTGGAGTTGCTTAATTCTACAGTGAAGGCAAATGTTTCATTACATTTTAATATCTGGCCAAGGAGTTTCACATAACAGTCTTACACAAAATGAATGGAGGCACCTCCAATAATTTAAATAATAAAAGTCTAATGAAAGTGTGCTTAAGTACAAATGTTGGGCAATTGTCTTTATATTTCTCTTTAATTGTATCCAGAGTCTTCCCCTGCCTAGCCTCAAGGGCTTTCAACACAACAGCCCGGCAAATGAAAAACAAGGTGCCGGAGAGACAGAAGGTTTTCCTGGTAAGATGAATTTCACACTGAGATAAAATACACTCTCATACATGGATGAAGTGTCAACTAACTGACATTTATACTCCGTTCAGATGTTATAATCTTATTGCATTTGTATATGCATCTTGGGATAGTGCATAAACATTTTATGATTTTTATACTCATAGTGATATCAAACAGTGACAATAACTGGCACATTCCATGAATATGGCACACTTTGGTGTCCCATTACATTTTTAAAGCATTAGAGGAACAGATATATAATGTGATTAAAACTAGCTATTTGCATGCTAGGTTAATTTAATGTTAGATAAAAGCTTAGCTAACATTTAAGTTTTCATAGCCAAACAGATATGTGCCTCAAAAGTTTAAAAAAAAGGAAAAGGAATGGGACACCAACATGTACCATATTCATGGAATGAGGCAGAAAGGCCATTATAACTGTAAATAAATAAAGATTTTGAATAAAGGGAAAAGAACAACTAATTATGGTCTTTATAGCTTGTGCAGGACTAAAAGGGTTATTGCAAGTGTATATACATTTTATATTAAGTCAGGGTGTGCATTTCAAGGCAAATTTTTTCTTATGCAATCTGAACACTTTTATCTACACTTGCAGGAGGACAATGGGCTACCTGTCCACATTAAAGGGGGGACCACAGATGTACTTCTCTACCGTTTAACCATGACCATCACAGTTGCAGGTACTATAAAACATCCTGGTTAACCGTGAAACGTGAACATCATTGTTGTAGATCTACATGCAAATGAAGTGTCCTGGTGACACTGATGAGTAATAAATGGACCACAGTGCTTCAGATTTATTATTATTATTATTATTATTATTATTATTATTATTATTATTTAGGAGTAGTTCAGGTCATATATTTAAATTGCACTGAAGTGCAACATTTTATTTTTTGGGGGGGGAAGCAGTTTAGGCATACTGTGAATTTGTATTTGCTTATTCTTGTTTTCAGTCTTTTTCTTTGTGGTTCTGTATAGGCACTGCCTTTTCCTGTTACTGGTTGCTGTTGGCCTGTCTGCCCAAGGGTAAAGCACAATAAGGACATGTGAAGAACCTTTATGCTGTGTGATGCTGTACAAATACATTTATGTCAAATACCTTGATGAATTAAATGAATATAATACTTCCAACCACTGACTCTTTCCATAAAAAAATAAATTCTAGTATCAGCCAGGCCAAAAGTGCTAAAACGCCACCTAGTGGCCACAATAAAATGCAGCTTAACGTTTCACTTTTCTGAATTTAAAGGTGCAGTCACTCATGTTTCCCTCGTTAAAACGTTTTAGACAAAGAAACAGAAGCTTTGACACGCTTCTGTCGAAGATAGTACAAAACAATACTTTGAATATTTTGTCAAATTAATTTTTACATCATTTTTAAATGTCAGTAACATTTAATATAAAGGTGATCAGCATGCATATGTGCAGTAAAGTGAGGTAACCTTCCATTAAAGGGATAGTTCACCCAAAAATGAAAATTTTCTCATCATTTACTCACCCTCATGCTATTCCAGATGTGTATGACTTTCTTTCATCTGCTGAACACAAACAAAGATTTTTAGAAGAATTTCTCAGCTCTGTAAGTCCTTGCAATGCAAGTGAATGGATGCCAAAATTCTGACGCTCCAAAAAGCACATAAAGGCAGAATAAAAGTACTCAAGACAACTCTGGTGGTTAAATCAATGTCTTTAGAAGTGATTTGATAGGTGTGGGTGAGAAACAGATCAATATTTAAGTAATTTTTTACTATAAATTCTCCTCCCTGCTCAGTCAATCTCCACTTTCACTTTCCCATTCTAGCAGTGGTCTAGTGGTCTGTCATCATGTTTTTCCTAAAATAAATAAATACATTTCATTTATTAAATGATTTAAGCAACGCATTTTGTGATTTTCTATAATTCAAGAACATTTTAAGTGCCTCTTGGTAAAAAATGGCTATTTTCAAGGGTTTCCCAGGACTAAAATTTGAAAAAGCCAAATTCAAGCACTTCAAGCACCTTGTATGAACCCTGGTCTTCAGTGCCTAAATATTTAATAAGTGTTATTAGAAGAAATGGTGATGTTTCACAGTGGTAAACACTCGACTGTCCCAACTGTTTTAGTGTGTTGCAATCATCTGATTTGAAATTACTGTACATTCAAAAGGTAAAACATCATATAATGTGCAGTTGTAGTGCTTTCAATATAGCGAAGGGTGAATATAATTTACAGTTAACCTTTTTGTTTTTATTGTCATTTTGCATACTGTCCCAACTTTTTTGGAATTGGGGTTGTAGGTTGATGTATGACAGTGTAATGCTGTGAATTATCATGAACTAGTTGAAAACAGTGAGTAGCTTTAAATTCACTTAAACAACATATTTACTTAGAATATAACAGAATAAATAATAAAACAATCACTGCAATTTAGTAAAGTTAATATGTCCTTAAAGTCGCCATTAAACGAGTTTATTACTGTATTGTGATGTATTTCTGAGTGAAATGGCTTATTAAATGAAGAAAATATAGGGCGGGACTTTGTTTACATTATGCATATGTTGTGCAAACACAGATGAATGTGAAACAAGTGAGTAGAAGCTAATATGTCCACATTTTGAATCGCAATACACTAAACATAAAGAATAAAGAACACTTACTTGAGCGGTATATCCAAGAAACCTCATACTCTGTCAGTGTGTCTTATTTAGAAGTCATCATTCCTATGCCCTATTCCATACGAAGACAATTACCCTCCACTGTGAGAGCTTCAGGAGGCTGAAAGGTGATAATGGTAAGTCAAAACTAATTTTAAATGATTCTTATCAGAAAATCTGTTTGGAATTGACAGCAAATGGATTGTGCATGGATTGTGCTCTTCCAAAGTACCCTGCGAAGTTATGATCAGTGCCAATTAGAACACAGCCAGACACGCTAGGGGAGGGAGTGTTCTCCTTCTAGAAAGCATTTGATTGGACAAAGTTTCTCAGGCGCTTTGTGTCATCATGACTGTGTCTCGGTCTGTCGAGCCGCAAGAGAGAGACTGCTGATTTTAAATGCTTATATCTTCTGAAAATGAAATCTGTCAGCATTTGGAAGTACACTAGCACATTGATGACCTTAAAGGGAATACATATAGACTAAAAGAAGCAACATTTTTCATTTTGATTTCACAGGGACTTTAAGACGCACAATGCAACAATGTAATGCATTTATCAATATGCTGTTGCAACCACAGTGCAGTGCAGAGATTCCTAGTGCATTAAAGTCCTGCTTATCAAACAACATCCATCATACTGTCCTGTGAGTACTGGATATTGCTTGTATTTCCTCAGGCTTGGAGATGAAACAGATGGAGATGTATGAGGTTTGTATAGAAGCTTTCCCATGATGCTCTAGCACAAGAAGCAAATGCTCATCTTGTGGTCAGTGTTGACCTTCTCCAGAGAATAATACAATACATAATTTAAAACAAAAACAACAGGTTGAAACACATTGACTAGCAGTCACGGTTCACTGACATTAAATGTGAAGTGTGTAATTTCTGAGCCTCCAGCGGCACCAAATGTGATTGCAAAAATAATCACTGTTTATTTTAAGTTTTCTGAACAATTCCACCCTTTACCATTGGATAACTGATGCCATTGATTGTTGCTGTGTCGGGTTGGTTGGTATGCTCAAACAAACAGAGCAATGTTTTGATAGCACCACAGAGCCACTGTGTTTAAACTTTTCAGGGAAATCTACCCCCCAAATGAATTATTTAAAGTCGTCTCTGCATATTAAGCTGGGATACAAATATTTTAAAGGAATAGTTCACCCAAAAATGAAAATTCTCTCATCATTTACTCACCCTTATGCCATCCGAGATGTGTATGACTTTCTTTCTTCTGCAGAACACAAGTTAAGATTTTTAGAAGAATATCTCAGCTCTGTTGATCCTTACAATGCAACTGAATGGTGACCAAAACTTTGAAGCTTCAAAAAGCACATAAAGACAGTATAAAATGTATCCATACGACTTCAGTGGTTTAATCCATGTCTTCTGAAGCGATCCAATTGGTTTTGGATGAGAACAAACCAAAATATAACTCCTTTTTCAATGTACATCTTGCCATTGCAGTCTCTACACATGATCATGATTTCAAGCTCGATTACATTTCCTAGTACTTGACACATGCTCAGAGTGCTAGATGTGTAATCAAGTATGAAATCATAATCGTCAAGGAGACTGCTGTCAAGATTTATATTGAAAAAAGAAGTTATATTTAGGTCTGTTCTCATCCAAAATTGAAATTAGATCGCTTCAAAAAACATGGATTAAACCACTGGAGGAATGGATTACATTCATGCTGCCTTTATGTGCTTTTTGGAGCTTCATAGTTTTGGTTCACTTGCATTGAATGGACCTTCTGAGCTGAAATAATCTTTTAAAAATCTTTGTTTGTATTCAGCAGAAGAAAGTAAGTCATATCTGGGATGGCATGAGGGTGAGTAATCGAAAGAATTTTCATTTTTGGGTGAACTATTCCTTTAACGGCAAAAAAAGAAAAAAAAATTACACACTTTAAAGCAGTTTACACAGAATGCTTGCTTGAAACACTGTGGACACTGAATATTGGGAGATACCTAACCTCAAAAGATATGGCTTCATCTTGGTCTAGATCTGCTTCCTGTATTGTATGGTCTGCTATGCTCTGCAGCTGCTCTTCTGTCACCTGCATCTCCAGCATGGCTCAGAGAACCTGTAAATCAGTCTTAGTTGTCAGTCAGTTTTCACATTAGTACAAATGATGTAGTGAGATCCAGCCACACTGCACTCATTATTAAACTATCTTTGGATCTTTTTTTCTTTTGGATGCAGTGAAGCCAAACTAATAAGACAATGCACTAATGAAATAATAACACAATGCACTAAATCAGGGGTTCCCAAACTTTTTTGTCGGCTGAACCCCTATGATCTACAGTATATTTATATTGCGTGCATGTTCACTTGTGAAATATTGGTAAAAGTTATTTTTCTTATTGCATTTTAGTAAACCTTTTTATTTTTTTATTCTATATTCATATTTAATATTCAAAATTAGCCTTTCTTTCACAATCTCACAAATCCCCTGCAGTTCCCTCACTTACCCCTACTCGAACCCTGTTTGGGAAACAATGCACAAAATGAAACAATATAAACTTAACGTGTAAACATGAAAAACATTCTACAGACTACTGACCTTTAGAAGCTCATCTCTGGAAATCTTGCCGTCCTGGTCATACAATTGAAACGCAACTACAGGAATGAATCAGAGAATAATGACTCTCCTGACATATCCAAGATAATACAAAAAATTATTTGGTTTCATGCATCAATCTGTCTGCAGACTCTTTCTTCTCACATAAAACTATTTCCACTCAAATCAATATTTCACAACCATTTATTCATTCATTTGGTAAGTAGCAGTGTATTAAGCAGGATAGTGTATTGTGAGTCAGTCATTATTGCAAAACAAACCCTCACTGGATTGAAGCTGACAGTACATTATACCTAATGTAGCATCATCCATTCTTTTATTTAGTGTATGGTGTAATATCCCTCGTCTGGTTTAAATAGCAATTCTACAAACATACATTTGAGTTTGCTGCTCCTGCTATTGATGGATTCTGGAGAATTGGGCTCTTTGAATCTGTTCTTGTCAACAGGACGGAAATGGGCCAGGATCCTCACAAAAGTGTGGAAATCCACTGTGCCCTTTGTAAGACTGAAACAGTACTATTACTTTTGGTAAATGAAATAGAACTTTATTAAAATAGACCGATCTTCCTTGATATTCAGTCTTCCTCTACTGCAAAATGCTTAGTAGCTCATACCAATACTCACATAACCTGGGGAAAAGAAGGCACCTATTATTCTGTATCATATGGGGTTCATTACCAACTCCTTCATGGCTCCGAAATCTTGGGGACTTTGTGGGAAAGAGACAGATCAAGAAACAATGTGGCCAGGGCAATAAATTGCAATGTCTGTACTGTGAGACGCCTAAGACAGCGCTACAGGGAGACAGGAAGGACAGCTGATCGTCCTCACAGTGGCAGACCATGTGTAACAACACCTGCACAGGATCAGTACATCCGAATATCACACCTGCGGGACAGGTACAGGATGGCAACAACAACTGCCCGAGTTACACCAGGAATGCACAATCCCTCCATCAGTGCTCAGACTGTCTACAATAGGCTGAGAGAGGCTGGACTGAGGGCTTGTAGGCCTGTTGTAAGGCAGGTCCTTACCAGACATCACCGGCAACAACGTCGCCTATGGGCACAAACACACCTTCACTGGCAAAAAGTGCTCTTCACCAGGGGTGATGGTTGAACTCGCGTTTATCGTCGAAGGACTGAGCGTTACACCGAGGTCTGTACTCTGGAGCGGGATCGATTTGGAGGTGGATGGTCAGTCATGGTCTGGGGCGGTGTGTCACCGCATCATCGGACTGAGCTTGTTGTCATTGCAGGCAATCTCAACGCTGTGCGTTACAGGGAAGACATCCTCCTCTCTCATGTGGTATCCTTCCTGCAGGCTCATCCTGACATGACCCTCCAGCATGACAATGCCACCAGCCATACTGCTCGTTCTGTGTGTGATTTCCTGCAAGACAGGCATGTCAGTGTTCTGCCATGGCCAGCGAAGAGCCTGGATCTCAATCCCATTGAGCAAAAATATTTGAATAAACCATTTTAATGTGAATAACTATCTTAGGATTTATAAAAACAATATTAGCATGCAGTTTTGCAGCTCTAGTTTGAAGTAATTAAACAGCACCTGCAACTCAGTCTAGAACAGTGTCCCTGAAATGCAGTAACCTGAACAGCCTGCCACCTGTACTTAAGCCTAAACTTTGATTATTTCATCAAAACTACCTTAAATCTAAAAGTAACCAATTTTGCGTCCCACTGACTTTACATTTGCCAATATGCATCTTAAGTAAATTTAAAACCAAAGTTAAATTTAAAGTTAAATGGCCTTTGTGTACATGCAAGTTTAAAAAATGTAATTATACAGGTGCATCTCAATAAATTAGAATGTCGTGGAAAAGTTCATTTATTTCAGTAATTCAACTCAAATTGTGAAATTCGTGTATTAAATAAATTCAATGCACACAGACTGAAGTAGTTTAAGTCTTTGGTTCTTTTAATTGTGATGATTTTGGCTCACATTTAACAAAAACCCACCAATTCACTATCTCAAAAAATTAGAATATGGTGACATGCCAATCAGCTAATCAACTCAAAACACCTGCAAAGGTTTCCTGAGCCTTCAAAATGGTCTCTCAGTTTGGTTCACTAGGCTACACAATCATGGGGAAGACTGCTGATCTGGCAGTTGTCCAGAAGACAATCATTGACACCCTTCACAAGGAGGGTAAGCCACAAACATTCATTGCCAAAGAAGCTGGCTGTTCACAGAGTGCTGTATCCAAGCATGTTTACAGAAAGTTGAGTGGAAGGAAAAAGTGTGGAAGAAAAAGATGCACAACCAACCGAGAGAACCGCAGCCTTATGAGGATTGTCAAGCAAAATCGATTCAAGAATTTGGGTGAACTTCACAAGGAATGGACTGAGGCTGGGGTCAAGGCATCAAGAGCCACCACACACAGACGTGTCAAGGAATTTGGCTACAGTTGTCGTATTCCTCTTGTTATGCCACTCCTGGCGTCTTACCTGGGCTAAGGAGAAGAAGAACTGGACTGTTGCCCAGTGGTCCAAAGTCCTCTTTTCAGATGAGAGCAAGTTTTGTATTTCATTTGGAAACCAAGGTCCTAGAGTCTGGAGGAAGGGTGGAGAAGCTCATAGCCCAAGTTGCTTGAAGTCCAGTGTTAGGTTTCCACAGTCTGTGATGATTTGGGGTTCAGTGTCATCTGCTGGTGTTGGTCCATTGTGTTTTTTGAAAACCAAAGTCACTGCACCCTTTACCAAGAAATTTTGGAGCACTTCATGCTTCCTTCTGCTGACCAGCTTTTTAAAGATGCTGATTTCATTTTCCAGCAGGATTTGGCACCTGCCCACACTGCCAAAAGCACCAAAAGTTGGTTAAATGACCATGGTGTTGGTGTGCTTGACTGGCCAGCAAACTCACCAGACCTGAACCCCATAGAGAATCTATGGGGTATTGTCAAGAGGAAAATGAGAAACAAGAGACCAAAAAATGCAGATGAGCTGAAGGCCACTGTCAAAGAAACCTGGGCTTCCATACCACCTCAGCAGTGCCACAAACTGATCACCTCCATGCCACGTCGAATTGAGGCAGTAATTAAAGCAAAAGGAGCCCCCACCAAGTATTGAGTACATATACAGTAAATGAACATACTTTCCAGAAGGCCAACAATTCACTAAAAATGTTTTTTTTATTGGTCTTATGATGTATTCTAATTTTTTGAGATAGTGAATTGGTGGGTTTTTGTTAAATGTGAGCAAAAATCATCACAATTAAAAGAACCAAAGACTTAAACTACTTCAGTCTGTGTGCACTGAATTTATTTAATACACGAGTTTCACAATTTGAGTTGAATTACTGAAATAAATGAACTTTTCCACGACATTCTAATTTATTGAGATGCACCTGTATATATATATATATATATATGCAAAGCTGAAAAAACAACATTTTATCATGTCCCTCCCCTCTGGGACTACACTTTAATTGAAAAGTAAACATTAAGGTACTCCAAAAATGTATCTCTCTTTTTTGGCATTATTTTGCAGATCCATTGTTTGTATTATGCTTAAAACACAAGAAATAAAAATTACATTTTAGTTGTGTACCATAATATTGACTCAACCCTGTTACCTGAAAACATTCACCCCTATAAAATATTTGGAATTTTCCACAAATCACATGTTCAGCAGGAAGTGGCATTGTCTTAATTTCCTGAATGCCATGGGAAGGCAAAACATAAGTTCTTTCTTCTGTTTTTCTGTATTTTCAGTTATATTGTGATTTTACAGAGGAGGTACACGTCAAATGTCAACACTGTTACCAAAATTATAAATGAAAGTCACTTATTAATTACAAATAAATCAATAAAAATTGTGAATCTGTAGAATGTCCTCAATGTCCACATTAGCTAGCCATATTTTTTTTTGGGGGGGGGGGGGATTTATTGTTTGAGCCCAAGAAGATGGAAAGTGTGAAAAAGAGGGGCAAATTCAGAGAACACAAACACAGTCAATTGAGAGAACCGAGACCAAGGCTTACTCTATGTTTAACTCTGTTACCCAATATTCAGTCCTGTTATGTTGTATTCAACCCTGTTATTTCATTGTTTTATCACAAAATGGAAAATAGAATTGCACTTGTGGGCTCTGTTAAAAGGAAAAAACTGACTTTGTTATTGAAGTGAAATACAATTACATTATTTTGACATTTTTCCTTTCCATAAATTAACAAAGCTTTAGGGGACAAAAGAATCCAAATGATAGAGTTTATGACGCAATGAGTGTTTCAAACACTGGATGGCGCCAAAGTCTTTCCGACATCAGCCATCCACTGGCCCACTGTCTCTGCTGTTGTCTATTTGTTACTGTAAAAATCGCAATGTTGGAGAAGGATATTGTTGTCATTGTTGCTAAGAGTTAAAGTGACTAGTTTCATTCGCAGTAATCAACATCACACCTATAAATCCATAAGACTTCAGTTTACTAACATAAATAAGCAAAGACTTGTTATGTGTGACTGCTGGTCTCTAAGCTTGGCTGTTCAAGCTTCTGAGCTGTTCAGGTTGTAGTCCAAAAACCTGAAAGACTATTAATTTTCAAGCCATGGGTTCCCTCATAAATGTCCTATGAGTTTTCATAATGGCAGTTTTAGATTTATGAGTGAAATAAGGCCTGTGGTTAATATTACTTGAAGAAACTTTGTCGTTTTGTTCTAGAACATAAATTGCACACAGTTATAGAGCAAACGTTAATTTCGAAGCTACAAACTGCTTTTTTTAATGCATGCTGCTATCACAATGCTAATTAGGGACTACAACAACCACCAGCAGTTGAGCTACGTGCTTGACGAAATGAACGACTTTTGTAGTCCTTTTTTAGCGACGGGTTAACAATATGCATTTTCTAAAGAAACCCGGATTTAAAATCCATGATTGAGGTATGACGGAGTGTTATAAACAAAACGTGAAAGTCTCTTCAAGTAATTTTCACCTCAGATATTTTTTTAATCCTAATTCAAAAATACATTTTCTAAAATCGCATAGAAAATTCATTAGAGAGCCCATGGCGAAGCTGCGTTCCATTCAACTCGGAAAGTCGGATATTCAAACTTCCTACAATGAAAAGTGCAATGGAACGCCACTTAAAGTAGGAATTCCAACTTGGAAATGTTTCAACTCCGATTTCGCCGAGATGCATGTGCATGACGTCACACAAACATGTCAACACACAGGGAAATATACAAATTAAGGGATAAACATTAACATGTATTACGTAATATCGATGCTAAATGAGTCAAAGTTCCTACATTACATGCTATTAAAGCTTGTTTAACAAACACCTGCAGTTTATCAGTTGGGTTGCTAGGAGACATCTCTGGTTAAAGACAAACACCTGTTAAGCTAACAGGAGTGTTGCAGTTTTGTTTCCTTACACGTATCGGAGATAGAAAGTAGGAATATCCCACATCCGACTTGAATGGAACGCAGCTTTATTATTATTATTATTATTACTATTATCATTAGTATTAGCCTTCCGGGTTTGCCTACAAACTGACGTCACTGAATTTGTGAGCTCAAAGTGAGAAATGTAGCTATAAAACTGATCCAAAACATGTCAGGCATGACCAAGATTACAAAAGTCTAAGGTAAACTTTTAACGGAAATATGACCAATCTGTCGTGTTTAGCAGAAAAGTGCTAAAAAAAAAAATAAAAAAATAAACCCTCCTATATCAACATACAAATGCATACACAAGAAATGGCATTTGTGGACAAGCAGTTTGTGTGGAGACAATGCTACCTTGTTGTTTCAGTATAAAGACACTCACCTCAAACTGACAAAAAGACTAAATGTAGAATTTGGCAAATTAAAAAAAAAAAAAAAAAATGTAAATAAAATAAAAATACAGTTTAGGACATTTGAAGACTTTTTATACCAGTGATCACAATTACAGCATACAATTAACATCAGGTGAGTCAGGGTGCCTTGTGTGTAGAAAAGATCATATTCACCATGTAACAAGAAGTCTTGAAAAAAAGGCATAGAATTCTTCAAGACAGTAGAAGAATAAACAAACACACAAACAGAAATTCATCTACCGTTTCTGGCAATCATGTACAAAATCATGGCATCAAAAGCAAATCCCAGTGGAAAGTTGCACTAACAGTTTTGAAGCCCAGTATTTACACTACTCGGCAGCAAAAATGTGAGAAAGACCACACGTTCCTTTTGGTATGCTTACCAGTGCATGCTTGCAAGGCCTATTTTCACTAGGAATTTGTTCTAATAATGAGTTTTGACATGTACTGCTGTTTTTAACTAAACAAGGCTTGTTGTGAGTTCTTGAAGGAATTAATTTAACTCTGTAGATGCTATGACTGCATTGTTCACTTGCTATGTAGTCTTTTGCTTTTTAATAAAACTTAATCCATAAGGGAATTTGTGACAATGCAAATATGTGAACCTGATTAGTTTTATACACATTTATCTATTCACACATTAGAGAAACGCTTTGTGATCTGGAATTTTATGCTGTGGGTAATTGTAAACAAATCCACAGGTGCAACTGACACAGACCGACAATTACTATTACTCATTTTGCATCTAGTTGGATCAAGAGTAGATCAAATTACTACTGGGGGAATCTTATGTTAATAAGTAATTGCAAGGACACATGTTTGGGATAGTCAACATATCTATCAAATGCAAACTGACCAGTTTGTGTTTTGGATATTACGCTGCATGGAGATGTGGGGACTTTCATGTTGTATTTTGCATACTTTCATAGCAAGGATACATGAACACGAGCAGGACGTCAAGAGCTGTGAACTTAACAAAACTAAACAGAGACCTACAGCTATGAAACAATCTTCTGGCCAAACCTGTTTTGACCTACAGTGGCCCCAAAAAGTATCTGGACATTTTTGGACATTTAAGTCACATTTTCATTGCACTAGAAACAAAATATCAAACCAAATGGCATCTGCAAACAAATGATGCTTCAGCTCAGAACTAACTTTCCTGTTCTGAGCCAGTTTTGCAATTACTTTTAATGAACTAGTAGTCCAACAGTAATTCTTAATGGATGCATGTAGTCAGTTCCCCTCAGGTTGGGGGTTCAAGCCCCAGCACCGCCACTGCTGGGCCCTTGAGCAAGACCCTTGACCCTATCTGCTCCAGGGGCGCATGGCTGACCCTGCACTCTGATCCCAGCTTAGCTGGGATATGTGGAAAAAAAAGAATTTCACTGTATATATGCAAATGTATAATGTGTGACAGAATAAAGGCTTCTTCTTCTTCTTCTTGTGAATTGTTTGCTTGAAATGTGTGTTTGTGCAATATGTCTTTAAAAATGCCTCTTTAGGTGCTTAGTTGATATTGTTATATAATTTTGTTATATAATCCAAAGACATGTATAACTGTGGCTTAAAAGTGTGGTCTCCAAATAATATCTGAAGCCAGTGCATGTATACATATTGTCAATTGTGCATCATATTTTGAAAAGTTAACAAGAGTTAAAATTACAAAAGAATCTTGAAGTATTTTTAAAAGGTAACTTGGTTGATAATTTACCGAAACAAATCCCCTGCATATACATACAAATTTGGAAAATTAAAGGTTGATTGACTGCCAAGTGGAATGTTTGTACATGCAGCTGCACATTTAGCCTTCTAGTGTAATTAATAGAATATTCACTATAGTATATTGCTATTCTTCTGTAATGTACTTAAGTCTTGTGCAATTCTGAATCTTTTTGCCTGTCTACCTCTTCCAAGAAGTTTCATTCTTATGTGGATGTAAACAAATGAAAACATGACAACACTTAAATAGGACAGTGCATTCGGAAGGTCTGCTTCTCTCCACGACTGTTTATTACAGATATTAATCTGAAAGCAAAATAACATTTTAAAGTCTCATCCTTAGTTTAAATTAATACTGATGCTCTGAGGGCGTGCAGCCTCAGCTACTTTAGTCAAACAAAATCACTGTCTGTAATATGCACTGTTTGTGAAACATTTTGTTTTGCTTTTCATTATAGCAACAATCAGGAATGTCCCAAGAAGACTGTTTATTCAGCGGGTGCATTGGCGGAAACAGGTGAGCTGACTAAGTGCTAAAAATTCTTGTGGAGTTTAACTGCTAAAGCAATATTTGAGCAATAAGCAGACACTTTGGCTCACATAATTAATCATGGCTGATTTGCGAATAGCACATATCTGCAATGGCATCATTACTATGCTAAGCTATGTAAGGAGCCCATGACTCTAAAGGTAAACACAGTGTAAGTCAGTACATACATTTCCTTAACTGTTATGCCTGGCACTGATTTAGCCAGATATGTGTGAGTCATAATAGTTAAAAGGGCATAATAAAAATCACTTCTTTGTATGACTCTGAATTTTAGTAATTTTCCTATGCAAACACCAGTCCTTACAATGGCTCAAAGAAATTACTACAATGGTCTTGCTGACCTTAGTCCTGCTACGGTGACACTTGCTAACCATGCAATTAAAACCCTAATTCTACTTTTACAAAGAATCTGGCCATGTTTGGAATTAGGAGAAAGCCGCTGACAGTTGACCTGATCAATAACCTGCTGTTCTTCCATGGAGTTTATTTCCTGTAATCCACACCTCTTACTGTTTTTACCACTAGCTTGAAAATGAAACTAGTTAGGATGATTAATAGACACTAAACATGGCGTCCTGTGTTCACACCACAAAGGACATTATCGTAATATAATACATATTATGCCAGTAAATACAGAAACAGGAGAGTAAGAAAATACCTGCCTCTCATCAAACACCTACATCCCATTATTCCTATTTTAGTCAAGTCAATTATCAGTACTGTCACACAGGTGACAAGAATGCCCCTATGACATGGTTAAAATGGTGAAAGTGAAAGCATACTAGATGTAGGCACTAGGCCAACAGGGAAAGGACATATTTCCTGTCTGTTTGGACTCTGACCATTTTCACTCCATTTTTATGCTGTCAAATGCATACACTTTGTCCTCGGTGTGTTGGAATGCAGAAATTATGTTAAATTATGTCTGAGCAACTGTTTTTGTTTTCTTGGGATATTCCAGGCTCTGACAAAAGCAAGGGTAACATTGTCACAACCTTTGTATATGTTGGTACTTTTAGATCTAATTCAATGAATTCCACACTTGAGGGGAATTTGCGGTGTAGAATGTAACCTGCCGAGTCATAATGACAAATAACATAGATATCAGGGTATCACCTGGGTATTTTGCTAATGTCCTGAGAGTCAGTGTCACTTTAAGTCTATAGTCATGGTAAGTATTGCAGACTCAAATGGAGGCAAAAGACGCAATGCTATTAGAAATAGCAATGAAATTACGAGATTATTGTAAATGACTAAATTCAGGTATGAAACTCTGAATGGTGGAAGCATAGTTTCCTTGAATTTGTTAGCAGTCAGCTCGCTCACATATGACATGTCAAGCCAGTCGGCTCATATAGTGTTAGCTGATCGGTCCTTTGATTTTTCAAGTCCAGGTACATATCACTAGTCAGGTCACTAGCCATTTAAGCCATTAGGCCAAGCAGGCCAAGTCACACCTATCTATCATACACTCGGTGCACATGGCTCTTCAGAGCAGCAGCAGTACACAAGTGTCAGCAGTAGATCTGCTTGGTTGGGTGGTTGTGTTTGTGTTTTGCTGTGTTGGGGCAATTGTACTTATGTCTAATTGTGCAGCAGCATGTCAGTGACCCCATTTACACCTAGTATTAAGATGCGTCTCGTGTGATCTGATCACATATAATCAGGCAAGACACATCGCTGTGATTTCATGACGACATACATCAGTCACTATGTCAGTGTGTTACTGCATGATATTAAAGCCCAACAAAGTCAGAAAATATAAAGAAAGTGCAAAAATAAAAAGCAGCCTGCTATTTCTCCCAGATGCAGCTGAAATTTAATCAAAGCACAAACGCAACATTTCGAGCAAAATTATCAGTTGTTTTAGTGGAGTACCTGAGCTTCAGATATCTATGCTTGTCATCTGTGTCCCTGCATGTTGATATCAGACACACTGAAGAAGATCTGTGATGTTCTGGTGCTTGTGTATGTCTCCGCTTTTTCAAATTTTCAGCACATCTGTTGATTGACAGGTGAGGGGTAGTGCTTTACTGATTAGAGTTTACACCTCAAATGTGATGTGTTTACATGCTTTTTTGACCACCTTCGTCTGTGTTTTTTGCTATCCGATCACAAAAAGTTTTAGACCCCGTTTAGACCTGTATTTAGTGCTGACAACTTGTGATCGGATCACCCGAAACGTAATACCATCTTAATGCCAGGTGTAAACGGGGTCAAACATGCTTGATGCATCATGTCTTGTATTTGTCTAATTGTGCAGCAGCAGTCCACATGCTTAACTAAGTATGTCTGTGTATGTTCTAGCAGTAGCAAGTCTCCATGCTTGCTCTACAGCAGCAGTAGCATTGCAGATTTAGTCTGCCAAGACCAATATCCTATCAATATGTCATACCTATTTTAACATGCTATTTCTTTCAGAGAGTCATCAGGACTGAACTGTAAATAACTTAGTCATCAAGGTGTGATATTTATCCATGCACATCACTAACTGTTTGCACCTTTTGTACATTTGCAATTTTACACACATTTCTACAGCAGTTTATGTTACTACCAACTTGCAGACAGGACAGATGTTTCAACCTGTGAAATAATTTTTATTTTTGAAATGTGAATAGGGTCAGTTGGCCTTGATAGAACTAGGAGGATTCTTTGTTTTGTAGGCTCTACTATTCTTTACAGTGATAGAGTGATGTAGGCAGTGAGAGGACAGTCCACTGAGATTGTGCAGAGAGGTAATACAGAGCATTCTGGGCCACTGGAGGCTGGTGGAGGCATGATTAGAAATGACAGACCCAACTAGCAGAAAGGGCACGAAGACTGGCCCAAAACCCTTCCTTTTTTTTCCTTTGGACTTTTGCCAGGATCTCTTTCAATTCACTGTACTGCCTGACTATTTGGAACTTCTAATTCTGTTTCTTTGTAAAATAAATAAATGATACACTTCTACATGTCACGTGGTGCATAGGCAGTGAAATTCTTTTCCTGCAAGTCAGCTCCAGTATAAGTAAATTGTGCATTTTAAAAAAGTAATAACATAATTGAAACAACAACAAAAAAAGAGTAAGCTTAAAGAAAAATGATACAATTTTAATAATATTTATAAATGGGAAAGATCTAAGAAATAAGACTGTATATACAAATATTTATGTCCATATACTTAAAAGAATATACAATAAAGTTGAATAGTGCCAGTGAGCAATGGGAAAAAATTCATAGTTGTGTAGAGTTGGTTATAACACTTTGTTAGGAAAATAGTTAGAATTATGTGTTGGTATGTTAAGTGTAAAGTTCTCAATAAGGTACCCAGTCCTTCCAACGCTCCATGGTATTGGTATATGGTTTAAAATGGCAATTAGAATAGTCGAGGTTTGTATGGTGGCAAGAAGCAGCATAGGCAGATGCTTAGCTTAGGCACAGACTGACTGCTGAGTTTGCATCCTCTGAGAAATCCTGAACTTTCTTTTGTTTATGAGTGACATTATTTGGGAATGGCAACATATGAAATATGACACCATAAGGTATTCCAACGAGCCAAAGTAATATATGCATAATAACTTTTACATGCATTTTAGTGAATTCAGCCCCAGATCTTAATAGTTGAGCTACCACTCAACTTTCGAGTAGCCCAAACCAAAAACAAATATCCAGCGTAGTTTTTCTGACCTACACTGTAAAAATGAAATGGCGGAAACCTTTGGAGAAGTTGAACCCTGTCATAAAAGGCAGTTATTTTAATAACTTACAAGATTCCTGCAAGAACTCTAAGGACTGTCAATGGTTCCTCCATACCTGATATTTTGTGACACTTTAAATATATATTGAAGTTCCTTGTCTACACAACTAAGGGTTCTCCAAATGGGGTTCTGCAAAGGTAGCAATCTGAAGAACCTCAAGCTTGAGGAACCTCAAGTAGCCTAGTTTTTCATTTTCACAGTGAATGACCTAAGTACAGGCTACAGATAATAAACTATAGACTAAAGCAACAGCAAGTGAAAATATGAAACTAGTAAGACAGAATAGATTTTTTTTGTAGTGTGGAGTTGCTAAAAGCACAACAGTAAAAATTGTTCTACAATGCAATTAGAAAAAGGTTGAAATGAAGCACAGTGCAAGAAAGGCCAAACAATATTCTTGACACATGGTGGTGTGAAGGAAGTGCCTTGGAACAATGGAAAACAACCAGCATTTAATTACCACATGCCTATAAGAAAGACTTACATCTCATTAGTGCAGAACAGGTCGACAGGAGTCTCCTGAGCTGGCAGCTGACGGCACTTACCAGAGGTTCTAATTGCTGAAATTACTGAAGGAAGAAGTCTTGTGCACCCTGCCTCCTGCCTCCCGCCTCCCTGTTAATGTGACTCTGTAGTGCTAAGTTGGTTGGGCTGCCGGTGACTGTATGACTATGACCAATGTCAAAACTGAGCAAGGACTGTCTGTCTTTAAAAGGAAACAAAGATGTTTATGTATTCATTCTGATATTGGATATTTTTTTTAGACATCACATGACAATACCATTGTTAAAGACTGAAAAAGCTGAATAAGCAGAGCCCTGGTGTGTCCTTCTGAAAGATTTGGAAAATGTGATGAATGTATACAGATGATTCACATTTAGACAGATGTCGGAACTAGGGATGTTCGATACCATTTTTTTGAGAACGAGTACGAGTATCGATACTTTGGTACTCGCCGATACCGAGTCTGATACCTGTTGTGTTTTTTTTTTATTTATTTTTTTTTTACTCCATATCAACAGTTTATTTCAATTTTATCATCAAAATGGTGTTTAAATAAATGAATTCATTAAAACTTTAATCAAATTAAAATATAACAATTAATTCTCAACATAATATTTTTTATCAAATGAAGTGCTTATATACAGAACCTCACTGCACAATCAAAAATGCAGCATTGGAGTTATATTTAGTCAAATAAAGTGCTGCATAACAGAGCATCACAGATGTTAGATACTACTTAAGTATAATACAATTACTACTGATTTATTATTATTATTAGTAGTAGTAGTAGTAGTTGTATTTCAGTGAATATTACATAACTTTACAGTTGTGAGATATATTTCTGTCATACTTTTTTCCTATAAATGCAGCTTTTATTTTGACAGAGCTTTTATTTTGAAGTGTTTCTGTGTTGTTTTGACCAAGGAGTACTGATGCTATGATGGCAGCTTCCTACTCTGGAAAAGCCGGTCGCTACATGCCTCAAAGTGGGTATTAAAACGCAAAAGGCTGCTATTTAATTATGTATGTATGTATGTACTCTATATGCTCCGCGCTACAGTGTGAATTTGCACTCTTTTTATTGTCATCTGCTACAAACAGAGCGCACGATGCTCATGACAGTGCTTTTCCCTCTATGAGCCTTCGAGGAGCCTTAAAAGGAATGAGCAGCCGGTGTCTGATGAATTGTGTCCGCCCGTAAAATGGAGTCCGCATCTGACGTCATAGCGATTCCTAGCGATTCCATTGGCTCATAGGACTTTTAATGAGTACTATATTCACTGCCTGAGTAAAAATCCTACAAAATCCTTTTATGATGTATGCCAATATAACTTTGTAAATACAACATTTAATGACTTCTAAAAAAACGTATTACACATAATAGTATATGACCACAGCTATAGATCGTGAAATTAAACATTTCTTGTTTTGTGTGTTTTTCAGTTAGCTCCCATTTGGCAAGCCATCTGCTACAGAATTACTGAACCAAAATATTACAAAATATTTTACATATTTACACACCTTACAATCTTATATGACCACCAGCAATTATGATGGAAAAACCATTATATCCTGAGTGATTAATCCCTGGGGACACTTATTTCACCGGCAGACACAATTTATCATGACACCGGCGTCAGCACAACACTGTCTCCACACATTCACAAGTGCTCACATTTGAATTACATTCAAACTACTGTACTTATTTATCCCAAATTAAATCACAAATTTTGCAATTTAAAGTATTATTATTAAAACATTTGGTAAACTTTTTACTTTACAGAAGATGTCCTTTCTACCACATATGTATCTAAATATAATACAATTAACCAGACATCTTAAATATTCCCATAATGTCTTCAGCCTTTTTATTTGCCGTTGAGGATGGAAGGGGGACCTGTAGGGTAATGGGAATATGTTAGCGTGCAAAGCCCTTCTCCTCTGACCTGTGCATTCACAAAAATCATTGTGAGAAACAGGCAGGGATCAAAACATTTCCAATGATCAAACATTTGGGAAAATTGCTTATCAGATTTCCCTTCTTTTCACATGCATTTGTATTATATGTATTTGTATTTATATATTATTATTATACTATTGGATTTCTTAGAATTAGAATATGGTATAAATTAAGTATTTTTTATCGAAGAATAAACTACCTATGAATAATCCTTCAATGATCCCTTACACCCTAGTCACCATCTTTCAATCTCCACCTTAGATGTGTTTCAAAGCTGTCAAAACAAGAACATCCAGGCACAAAACCTTCCCCAGGGCTGTGACTTTTATAAACAATTAAACAACATCTGATTAAACACCACTTTGGGGTATTCCTGTTTTAAGTAATACACTTAATTGTATTATGTAGATTTTGTACAGTATATTTGGATGTAGAATACTGGTACGATATGTCGTATTAACTTCAAAACACATTTTACAATGGAAATCTTAGTAGAGACATTGATTTTTTTACAAATCTTTTTATTTTAATTTTAATGAGTAGACATTTTAATAGTTCTGTTAAGAGGTAACTGGGAAAAGTGCAGAAATGTCTGAGAAAATTATTATAGTTCCCTTTTTTGCCAACTAAGTTGTAAATCCATTCTGAAAAAAACAAAAAAAAAACAAAAAAAAAAACAAAACAACAACAACAACAACAAAAAAAACAGTTGCTGTTTGTTGGCTTTTGACGGAATATCCAAGTGTCCCTTTATTGTTATTCCATATAAAAAATAAAAAAATAAATGAAAACTTAGTAAATAAAAGTAATTGACTTTCCTGAGCTAATTAACTAAATGCATTTACAAAGAATGTTTTGTTGAAGTGATGCCAAAGCATGCCCCCGGATTTAAAATTACATAACATCCTTTTTACTTTCCTAATGAATTCTGACTGTACATACTCTCATTTGTCAAGATATGTCAGCATTTCATACCAGTCAAAAGTTTTGAAACACTTACTCTTTATTATAATTTGTTTCACATTTTAGAATAATAGTAAAGTCATCAAAACTATGGAATAACATTAATGGAACTATGGGAATTATGTTGTGACTAAACAAAATCCAAAATAAATCAAAACTGTGTTATATTTTAGCATCTTCAAGTAGTCACCCTTTGCCTAGAATTTGCAGACATGTACTCTTGACATTTTCTCAACCAACTTCTTGAGGTATCACCCTGGGATGTTTTTTAAACAGTATTGAAGGATTTCCCATCTATGTTGGGCACTTATTGGCTGCTTTTCTTTATTATTTGGTCCAAGTCATCAATTTCAAAAACTTTTTTTTTATTTTTATTAAATTTTAGTTTTATAATGAAATAAATTAATATGGTGGCACAATTATATTTTTGTCTACAAAACTAATTTCAAACATTTAAGCATACACCTTCAGATCAAAAGATTTTTAAGATCATGAGAAACATTTCAGTCAAGTGTTTCAAAACTTTTGACCGGCAGTGTAGGTGTGGTAAAGGAGGGTTAAAAAGAATTGGAGGATTATGTGGGCTTTTCACATAAATGGAGGGAAAGGTGACTTCTTTATAAGTGATGAGTCATTGCACAAGACTTTTCTGGGGTAACAAGAAGAGCTTTGACCAACAGGTGATGCATGTTTGAAAATCTTGCCATTAGCAAGCAGAGTATGGATGTTATATTGTGTCTGTTGGCTGCTGTCAGTAACCAGTAACAGTAACCGTTTAATTTGAATGGTTTTTAATGAGCTGTACAATGGGTTTGCTTGAACACTCAGCTAACGTGTCCTGTAGATGATATCCAGACAGGAAAACGTCTATGATTTATCATCTCAGTTTTGCTTTCAATTTAACACAATAAACATCATATGCTAGTCTTATAATCTAAACGTGTTCCAGCAGGAATAAGTGTGCAGTACATGTTAGGCTTGTTTTTGGTTTTGTTAAAGCAGCGTGTCTCTTGTCAAATAACTTTTATATCAAATAGTGTCACATCTCTCTGGCTGTCTATAAACTGCCAAGTTGTGTTATGGTGGTGGCGTTCTAGTCTGACCTCAAAAGATCTGACTCCAAATAACACATTCACAAGTGCTCACATTTGAATTACATACAAACCACTGTACATATTTATCCCATTAAATCGCAAATTTTGCAGTTAAATAATCATATTATTTAAGCTTATTATAAATATCATAATCATTCATTATTATACATTATTTTGTTAAGCATTATTATTAAAACATTTGGTAAGCTGTTTTCTTTACAGAAGATATCCTTTCTACCACATATGTATCTAAATATAATACAATTAACCGGACATCTTAAATATTCCCATAATGTCTTCAGCCTTTCTATTTGCCGTTGAGGATGGAAGGGGGACCTGTAGGGTAATGGGAATATGTTAGCGTGCAAAGCCCTTCTCCTCTGACCTGTGTATTCACAAAAATCATTGTGAGAAACAGGCAGGGATCAAAACATTTTCCAATGATCAAACATTTGGGAAAATTGCTTATCAGATTTCCTGTAGATTGATATCCAGACAGGAAAACGTCTATGATTTTGAACAGAGATAAATCTCAGTTTTGCTTTCAATTTAACACAATAAACAAAACATGCTAGTCTTATAAGTGTGCAGTACACGTTAGGCTTGTTTTTGGTTTTGTTAAAGCAGCGTGTCTCTTGTCTCTTATTAACTGTCAGAGACATTTACCTGAAACAGATTTCATCGATCTCCACAGCTATTTTCTGCGTATCTTTCAAAAAGGTACCAGTTTCACAATTGGTGGTGTTGGCAAGGAAATGTGTCTTACGCACTCAACATGTATGAGCTGGCGTCTCCTTTTATCATGTAGGCCATGGAACACCGAATTATTTAGTCCACTTTAACCAACACATGAGCCTGCTGATGTCTGTACGCAATATGAGACAAAACATATTGAGCACCTTCAGCCTTGCAATGGTGTGTTCTTTCATGTGTAATTGGCAGTTTTAGACTAAACAACTTATGAAGAGACTGTTAGTCAGTGTAGAAACAACACATTTCTGACATTTTCAAATTAATAACATTAGGACCTGGCCCAGCAAGGTGGTTACAACAAACCACTGGTTTGAATGGTTTTGATTAATGTGAATTCACTGTTTAATCAAATGCAAGAGGTCACTTCTTTCGTAACAGAAAAGTCATACAGATAAACGTCTTTCCTGGCATGCCTCTTTCAGCTACATTTCAAAATTAATGAATAGCATTCTTAAATTGTATCGCGTCACAGCCAATAATGCATAAGCCAATCAGTTCTCTGAATGTAGGATCACTGGTCCTGTGGAATTAGATTTTTTATGAAATGTTACAGAATTATCAGTTTACAAATCAGATTAATTTGGTCTTTTGATTTTCCTCATGTTCTCATATTTTCTAATCATAAGGAAAATTATGTTTGGAGTGGGAGTTTTGTGTTGCAAAGCACAGATATGGCCCGCCATAGTACATAGTTCACTGAAAGTCTAGATGCTTTGCTTTATGCACTCAAGCAAATTCTAAACATAATATGCCTACAGTGACATAAAACTGCTTTTACTGATTTCCATCAAGCCTTGGATTCAGTAAACCCTAAAATGAATTCTGAAAACTGCTTATTTAGTCATGCTTTATAGTATGAATAAACATCTGAGTTTGTGTGTCATGTCTGTGTTGTCAATACTTTTGTATTTTCACTTTCATTACTTCATGGCACTTTCATTCACAACATTACTGCAGTTAACCTAGGTCTATTTTTTTCATTTTTAGACTCGTTGACATATTAGGAGGATAAAGCCAAGAGGTGTCTCTTAGGTAGGGAATTATTAGCCAAAATCGCTTGAAATACTCCCCTCATATAATGCAGTACAGCAGGTTTAATATCTAACAGTGAAATCACAGTATAGTCATATTTATTCATAACTGAGTTCTAGAATTTTAGAAATTTGATATTTTAAAAGTCTAAAATGATAGTATAAAATATACAAGGAAATTCTACAAGGTGCAGGTGATATATAGATTACCACAAAAAAATATATACACACAAAAACAATTTTGATTGCACATTTCAATTTCTCAAAGCTGTTCAGATCTAATGTCACATATTTCTAGGAAAAGACAGTATTATCTAGATACAGTGCCCATGGCACAAACACTAATTCAATTTGTTTTAGGGTTATGGTTGGGTTAGGGTTAGAGTTAGGGTTAGGCTTACGCTGTAAAAAATTTGATGTAAAATCAACAGTAACTTACTGGCAACAAATAGCCAGCAAGCTGCTGTATTCTATACCATAGTAAAATTACTGTAAAACTATCTACAGTAGTTTACAGCATACTGTATAATGACTGAATGAACACTCTTCGATTCTTTGCCTGTCCAGACCTAGAGAACAAAATACAAAAATCAGTTCATATCATGTAGCTTCAGTCTTGTTTTTAAATCAACATGTCATTTACATAAGCTACATGGGAGAGAATACACTCTCAACAACCAAGGCTGTGCGTCATTCAGAAAGGACTGAGTTGGAAGTTACTTACATACATACTGAATAAAATTCAGAGCAAATCATTTACACATTATATTTGTGCATTACATAACTCTTTATTTTAGATGGACGGGTCAAATAAATGGGCCGGAATAACTCAGCAGCACATCAAAATAAGACAACAGGGTGTCCAACGAGTTGCACAGGTTCGACCAGTATAAAAACAAAATTTGTTCACAGACAAGGTAATTTGGTTACCTAGTACTTCAAAACTTGCAAGTGCTTACTCCAGTACTAAACAGGCTGTTATAACTAATGCAGTTTGAGAACGTAAACTTTATCGTTATAAAGCTACTTGTCAAAAATTACATGCAGATCTTCATTGTCAAATGATGAATGTTTGAAAAAATGATTCTAAACTGCTAATAGTTGTTTTGTGTGATTTTTGATGCTCTCCTGGTTTAGTTGAAAAGAGATCACTTTGCTTCTGCTCCTCTCAAGGCTGAAGTGACGAGGAGTCAAGTTCAGGCTCAACGTTCATAGATTAACAGGTGCATTACCATTCAGTTCTACATTTTATGCGATTGTATATGTCCAATGCAGAGAAGACATTTCCAGAGTTTCGTCTTTTTAATTATAGATCCCTGAATAATACCACAGATTTCCCCTCTAAATTGTGTATGTGTAGATTTGAGATTAGGCCAGTTCTCATGCAATTTAACAGTAAATTACTGTCATTATTTTCACTCTCATTTTATCCTAAAGAATACAGCTCAGTTTGACAGTAACTTAATGTAAACAGTTTCTACAGTAAGGCATGGTGGAAAATACAGCAATAATACTGTAAAAACAACAGAATTGACAGCAACATACTGTAAACAGTATCTACAGTAAGTTGCAGTTGGAAAAACGGTAATAATACTGTAAAAACAACAAAAAATATTTAAATATTTACAATGTAGGCTTAAGGCCCCAGTACATTTCTAGTAAAATCAAAGAAAGAATGGGTCATAACATAATTTAAAATAAAATCTGGCCAAAAGGAAGGTGTTTTCGAGTTTGTTGCAGTGGTTTGAAACAGCTTGCCACTGCAAACTTCCAGAAAAACGTTGTGCTGACTGGTCCAAGCCAATGGTGGGTGTGACCCGGTGGAAATGTTACATCTGTATGATCATTCGCGTAAAGTAATTTGTTTCAAAAACCTTGTAATGTGATTTTATTTTTTATTTCCTTAGATTAAGTCTACAAAAGTCTATAAATAAGTCTTTGAGTACATAAACTACAATTAGAGACAGTAATTGATGCATATTATGGGCACATATTAGCATTAGCACCATTGATGCAGAATGTAAACATGACAAATTTCACATTATCTACTGCATGTATTATTTTAAATCATTGAGTGGTTAAAACTGCTTCTTTTACTGATTTCATGTGGCTTCTTTTCATAGACTGAGGCAGGTAGTCATTAATAACACATTTTAATGTCACATTAGTTAATGTTACATATAGTCTGTTAAAGGAGAGTTTGCATCTTATATTTAAATACTCCTCTAAACGCCAGCCCCAGCGACGTGACAGGTGTCCAAATATTTGTAAACGGTATACGGTTACTCGTCTGCTTCAACCTTCTTTTTAGCTCCGAGCAAAGAACAAATAACTTCATCAGCAGCAGTGTTGGGGAGTAAGGGAATACATGTAATGGGATTACGTATTTAAAATACAAAATATAAGTAACTGTATTCCACTACAGTTACAATTTAAATCATTGGTAATTAGAATACAGTTACATTCAAAAAGTATTTTGATTACTGAAGAGATTACTTTTATTTTATTGTAATTTGTTTCATTTAATATTTAGTCCTTTCAGATGGAAAACATTTATACATATAAATTATGCGATCCAAAGTGCATTTGAACAGCGGTGAAACACTTTCTTATGATGTGTTACATTCATACGAGCAGACAGAGAAGTTTGAAGTAAATTTGGAGCAGAAGAAATAGAAATAAACCTTGTGTGAATTGTCAGCTTTATTCTAAGCTAAAATGCTATTTCTAGCCATTTAACATGCACGTGTTACCAGGCACGATCATGTTGTTTTATCAAGAAAATTCACTTTGGATCATAATTTCTTTTTTTGTAGTAAGACCTTTGATATTAGGGCAAAAGTCGTATTCTTGATAATAATTTTTGTATTGTTTTCCTGTAAAAATATCTAAAAATCATTAAAACAAGACAAATTTGATTGATCTTGTTTTAGAAACAACACTGCATGAGATATTTAGGTTTTTCAGAGGATGTATTTTTAACATGTGTATTTTGTCTTACTGTACTGGCAGAGATTTTATAGTCAAAACAAGTGAAAAAAATCTACCAGTGCTGAAGAAGTAATCCAAAGTATTTAGAATATGTTACTGACCTTGAGTAATCTAACAAAATACATTACAAATTACATTTTACAGCATGTATTCTGTAATCTGTAGTGGAATAAATTTCAAAAGTAACCCTTCCAACCCTGGCCATCAGTGTATTGAGCCTTTAGGCAAACAAACTACACAGATTTCAATCCTTTTCAAAGGCTTCATCTGTTGACAAGATACCTGACGACATTATGCTTAACCTTTATGTGCAAGGTTGTGCTTGCTTTTAATTGTTTAATAAAGGGATTACAGGAGACTGGGCTTGAAATGTTATTCTGTTCCTTGATTCTGTTCTGTTCCTAGCAAGGATCCCAGGAGGAATTTTAGGTAGTTAAAAAGTAGAAGAAACAACTCGGACATTACAAAAACAAGAGACAATGGAATAGTTTCCCTGTGTAGCAGCTCTCATTGAACATGCAAACAGACTGTAAATGCTGTATTATTGCAAGCGCTAGAGATTTTCTAAAAAGGGAAGTCTGTATTTGCCACTTATTCAGTTTCATTGGAAATGCCATTAACCCTCATGTTGTGTTCCGGTCATTTTGACCCAAAGAGGATTTTCTTTTGCCTGAAAATTCTTGTTAATCTTATCCTATTGGACTAAAATTTACTGACTTTGCTCACACAGGGTATCACAATTTTTTGAATTTGGTGGGGTTCACCTTGTTACACTTTTGGTGTTCCCTGTTAAAAATGGCCAGCCTATAAAAATTGCTTATAAATCTCTCATTATGCTATATTATCACCAAATATTGGATTAGATCTTTTTGCCAACTTGTTTTCTTTCGATTAGCACAGGTTTTGGATATTTTTTGGATTGATCGTAGGCCTCATTGACCTGAGCTTATGCACTTCTGTTTTTGAGTGAAAAAAAGTCATTATTTGTGGATAATTTTGTCAATATTAAATAAAATATGAAAACATTCTGTACTATTTATCTCAGTAGTGTGCTTTAATGTTTAACCAGGAAGTTTTTTTGTAGTTTTTTTAAATGCTTTTATTTTGTAAAAAAATGGCACAAAGTCACACTTGTGGTGTTCCCGGTCAAAAATGACCGGCCATTGAAAATGAATGGGGGAAATAAAAATAAGAGAAAAATGGAGTGTTCAGGAACATGTTCATCATGTTCATGTTCACATATGTGCATGTGTGCTTGCAAACATAAAGGCCTCGGACCTGTGCATGTGCACATATACACACACACACACAAACACACACATGCTCATGTACACGCACAAACTCTTGAGTATTACATGCATTCTTTTTCACAGAGATTAACTTTATAGCACCCTGAACTGCATCCAACATCCATTCATCCATTCAACATTACCACACACACACACACACACACACACACACACACACACACACCAGAATTGTCTTTGCCCCACAGTGACCCCTCTTCAATAGAATCAATAGAACTGTGGTGGCCATTGAAAATGAATGGGGTAGATCACAAAAAACAGGAATTTTAATTTGAAATGCTTTTATTTTCTGAAAAGGGGCAAAAAGTAACACTTGTGGTGTTCCCTATCAAATCTGACTGTTGTGACAAAGAAAACTGGCCTAAGCATTTACACATTAACACTGTCATATAAAGAACATTTCATGGAACAAAAATACCAACACTGTTCATATTTCTGTTATATTTTCTAATCGACAACAAACCAAATCAACAAACACCTGGTGGTTTTGTGTCTTCATGCACATGACAGACACTAGCTTTTTGCATGTGCCGTGCAAATGTGTGCTCTGCATTTGAAACACAATGCTTGAATGAAAGATCATCAAAGAAAAATTCTGTTGGAGAGGGGTCACTGTGGGTCATAGAGAGTTCTGGTGTGTGTGTGTGTGTGTGTGTGTGTGAGTGTGTGTCAATGTTGGATAGATGAATGGATGTTGGATGCAATTCAGGGTAGGATTAAGTTCAACTCTTGAAAAAGAAAGCATGTAATACTCAAAAGAATTTGATCGTGTACGTAAGCATGTGTGTGTTTGTGTGTGCGTACACAGATCCAAGGCCTTTATGTTTGCAAGCACACATGCACATATGTGAACATGAACATGATAAACATGCTCCTGAACACTCAATTTTTCTCTTAGTTTTGATCTCCCCCGTTCATTTTCAATGGCCAGTCATTTTTGACCGGGAACACCACAAGTGTGACTTTGTGCCATTTTGTACAAAATAAAAGCATTTCAAAACAAACATCCTGGTTCTGATTAACAATTTTTATTGATTCACATAAATGTACCTCATAGAACAAAACATATTTACATAGAATCAAACTTAACCCCAACTATTACTCCTCCCCCTCCCAATCCCACCCTAACCCCAGCAACATAACAGTGGTCTTAAATGACATAGACCCACATGCACACACATAAAAAAATAAATAAATAAATAAACAAATAAAATAAAAAAATAAAAAACACAACAACAATAATCACACATCCACAAATGACAAATACCTGCCCCATTTCTCCACGAACACTTTATACCTCCCCGTTCCTCTGAAAGTAACTTCCTCAAAGGCCGCCACCCTTCCCATCTCCGAGCACCACTCCTGAAAGAAGGGTGCTCCAGCCAACCTCCAGCCCCTCAAAATGATCTGCCTGGCAATCATGACACTGGTTAAGACCCAATTCTTTATGTGTCTACTTACAATGTCAATGACCGCCCCATCACCCAAGATACAGAGTCTGGAGCAGAATAATACCTGAATACCTAACACCTCACATACCAGACTCTGCACCTTTAACCAAAACTTTTGAATTTCCACACACCCCCAAAAGACATGGGTTAAATTTACATACTCTGATTGGCATCTCCAGCAGGTGGGTGTGTCTTTAAGACCAAGCCTATACAATTTAGAGAGGGGTCCAATTGAACCGATGTAAAATCTTGAATTGTATAAGGCGCACCCTTGCATCTCTAGATGCAGTTTTTATGTTTTTTTAAATCCTAGCCCATTCTCCCTCCTCCATTTCCAGGTCTAAATCTTTCTCCCATAATCTTTGAGAGTGATTGAGACTCCGTCCCACAGACTCTTAATTAATAAGGAGTAATACACTGATGCCTCATGACCTTTTCCAAAAGCAGAAATCACCTCTCCCAGAGTACTTGCTGCTCTAGGGGGGTGTATGCTATTCCCCAAAATAGTACAGAGTAAGTGTCATAGCTGAAGATACCTAAAAAACTGAGATAAAAAACTTGTCCCTCGACTCAAAGTATGACTGTCTTGCCCTGAATAACCAAAACTCCACTTTCCATGACAAAATAGTATTATATCTATATTTCAATCGGATCAATTCTCTGAGGCCATCAGATGGCATACGGCGCTTCAGCTCTGCCTCGGCACTTTTACTATTTCCTTCCAACTCCACAAGTTCTTGTGCTTTGGATTTTTTGGTGAATGAGGCATACTGTATGATCTGACCCCTAAGAACTGCCTTAAGTGCCTCCCAAGCCACGCCCACAGAGGATACTGAGGACCAATTGGTCTCCATATAAACATTGATTTCAGTCTTTAACATTTGTTGGAAATCAGGATTTTGCAAAAGGGACACATTAAGGTGCCAACTATATGATTTATTTTTCTCTGTATGTGGCAACACCTCTAAATTCACCAGGACATGATCTGAGACTAAAATGTTTCTAATTGAGCAATCAACAACAGATGAAATGAGGGATTTGGATATTAAAAAAAAAATCTATTCTAGAATAAATCTTATGGACTGATGAAAAAAATGTATAGTCCCTACCAGATGGGTTCAAAAGTCTCCAAATATCCGTAAGACCAAGATTTTTACACATCCTGTGAAGCGTCAATGTTGCACTAGGGGGTTTACACACTTTTGCTTCACTGTGATCAAGGACTGAGTCCATCAAAAGATTAAAGTCTCCTCCCAATATTATATCATGAGTGGTGCCAGCGGCTTGCAGCATCCCTTCAAGATCTATAAAAAGGCCCTGATCATCAGCGTTAGGTGCGTAAATTTCAGCTAAAACAATAATTACTCTCCCTAATTTATCTTTAGTCTGTTTGAGACATTTTAATTGTAAATGTTTATTAATCAATATAATGACTCCCTTGCTCTTACTTGAGCCAGCACTAAAGAAAACATGTCCACCCCATATCTTCCCAATTTTTTCAGCTTCCTGCGGGAAGAGATGTGTTTCTTGAAGAAACACTATACCATATTTCTTACGTTTAAGAAAAGTAACAACCTTCCTTCTTTTTATGGGGTGCCCCAACCCATTTACATTCCAGTATGCTTATATTAACATTTGACATTTTGATATAGTAGAAAAAATTAATTGTGTCAAAAACAAAATTATACAGACCACATTCCCCATTAGTGAAACAATCAAACCCCGAACTTCCCCCCGAACAAAAAAAAAAAAGAAAAAGAAAAACGTACGCATTAACCCCACACACGACAGCGCCAACCGGCGACAATCCCTCTAAACTCAAAAGGTCCATGAACGCCCACGAGCCCCCACGACAAATTTGCCATCGGATTGCTCAATTTTGCTTCACAAATCTGTGAGGCAAAATTACATAACAGAAAATACTTTGTAAAATAAACCCCAGCAAATAGGAAGAATGAACATAAAGGACGTGTAGATTAATTCACAGAACTGTCTCAAAGGTGTGATCTTCCACAAAACAAATTCCAGCTGATAAACCGTTCAGATTCCTCGGTCAGACAAACGAATGTTCAGTGAGCTGGCTGTTATGAGTTTTAAAACATATGTATAAAATCATGAGCACTCACATGAGATGAAGACTCTAGTTATATCAGTAACCTTATAAAAGCTGTTTTATTCATCATGGAGAGGGTCCTCTCATGGGGCTGATGTATTAGAATCATATGACCAGCCAAATACTACTTGCTTACTCTCAGTAACCACCCTGTTATTTGACACTTTCACTTGTGAATTAAATTAATCATGGCTGATTGTGAATAGTGAATTTCTACAATGAAATTTATAACTGAAAACTTTTGGGTTTGAATGATGCTGCATCCACACCTCTAGGTGTCAGTGTGAGTCCAAACGACTAGGGATGGAAAGATATGGTTATCTTACAATTTGGTTCAATATAGGATATGAGGTTCATGATTCTATATAATAACACTTTGTAACAGTTAAAAGGATGGGCAAGGAGGAGGCAGGAACCGGCTGAATAGTCAACATAAAGTTTAATGGTAAAACTCAACTTAAAACAACATAAAACATAAGACAAACAGACACACGCAACGCGGCCGCGTGCGTCTCTATCTCTCCCGAACCAGCGTGTCCAGCTCCCCTTTATCTCGCTCTACCGCTGATCAACTGATTCAGACTTTGCCCCTGAATTTCTGCTAAAACAATAATGACTCTTCCTAATTTATCATTAAACTGTTTGAGACATTTGAATTGCAGATGTTTATTAATCAATATAATGACTCCCTTGCTCTTACTTGAGCCAGCACTAAAGAAAACAAGTCCACCCCATATCTTCCCAAATTTTTCAGCTTCCTGCGGGGAAAGATTTGTTTCTTGAAGAAACACTATATCACCTTCTTCTAGAAACACCTTCTTTTTATGGGGTGCCCTAATTCATTCTCATTCCCTGTGGAGAGAGATAATACACTCATATTAACATTTGGCATTTTGATATAATAGAAAAAAATAAATTGTGTGCCAAAAACAAAATTATGAAGACCACATTTCAACATTAATTCAACAATAAAACCCCGAACTTCCCCCCGAACAGAAAAAAGAAAAACGTGCGCATTAACCCCGCGCACGACAGCGCCGACCGGCGTCAACCTCTTTAAACTCAAAGAGTCCATGTACGCCTACGAGAGCCCTCGTGACAACTTTGCCATCAGATTGCTCAATTTTGCCTCACAAATTTGTAAGGCAAAATTTCATAACATCAAATATTTTGTAAAACAAATCCCATCCAATAGGCAGAATAAACACAAAGAATGTGTAGACTCATTCACAGAACTGTCTCGAAGGTGTGTTCCTTCACAAAACAAATTCCAGCCGATATAAAGCCGTTCATTTTCCTCGGACAGACAAACGAATCTTCAGTGAGCCAGCTGATGAGTGCAGCAGATGATGTAATCATTCCAATGTCCCACAAACATACTCCACAAATCCTACTCCAACCAACAGGAGGCATAAGCACAAGGAACTGACAGATTCATCCATAATTGTCCCGAACTAATGTTATTTAACAAAACAAGCTCCAACTGATAGGCGGAACCAGCACAAAAGGAAACGAAACACGCATCCCGGTTCCTCGGATGGCCAAGAGTCAATTCAATTGGAGGCCGCATAAAAGTATATCCCATGATTTACACAATCTGTCAACTATATATATTATAAAAGACATCCTTTGTGTGAGCATGTAGATATTTTGCTGTAATCCGTAGTCTATTCTCAATCTGCCTGTGAACTTCATTGTAAAAGTGATCTTCCATCAATGCAAAAGTTTCTTTAAGGAAAAGTGTTAATCCACAAAACAAACTCCAGCTGCTCGGTGGAGCCAATACAAAAAGAAACAAAAATGGTGCCCAGCTTCCTACGAAAGCCAGAGTATGTACAGTGAGTCAATCCACTCACAAGAAAAACACCCAGTGGTTACTCAACCAATGTTTCCATAAAAGACATTGCCTGATTGGGACATGTAAATACTTTGCTGCCGTCCTTGGTGTTTACTCTCAGTCTGGCCAGAATCATCAGAGCAAAAGTGATCTTCCGCTGATCTAAGAGTTTCTTGCACTCCTTAAACCGATCGCGTTTCTCTCTTGTCGAGTTCGCAAGTCCGGGAACAAGAAAATATTGTAATTCTTCCAAGAAAGCTTTCCTTTGCTCCTCGCCTGGCGCAACACCAGATCTTTATCGGATGATCTCAAAAATTTGACCAGAATCGATCAGGGCCTGTCTCCCTCAGCAGATCTGCGAGCCGGGACTCTGTGAGCTCGCTCGATTTCCAGCTTGTGGCCTGTTATGTCGAGCAGACTCGGGAAAAGCTCGTCTAGGTATTTCACCATATCTCTGCCCTCTTCATGCTCAGGAATTCCAACAATTCGAATGTTGTTCCTGCAGCTTCGATTCTCAAGATCTTCAAGCTTTTCAAGAACACGTTCCAAATCAACTTTGGTCACGGGCAGATTAGGGGCCAATTCCCTCTCCGATGACTCCAAATAATCGACTCATCTCTCAACATCAGTCACTCTTGCAACTAACTCAGAGAATTTTTTTCCATCGCTGTAATCGATCGACGTATTACAGCGAGATCCTCCAAATCCGCAAGTATCGTCGTCAACATCACCGACATGTTGGACAGTTGACGCTGGATTCCTTCTCCCGCCGCGCCATCCAAATCAAGTCTTAAGTCCACAGGCCTGTCTGGGCTTTCATCTTGAACCCGTAAGTGTCTTTTAATGTCTCCAGAGCCCGAAGATTTTGACGTCTTTGCCATATTTACCTCAAACAGCAAATGTGTAACTGGGTGTATCGAATTTCACCGGATTATATCATGAAAATAATTTAAAAAATTAGCAAAGTGCGCAGAGTTGTCTCTCACACGTCTGCCCTTCGCATGGCGTAACCAGGAACCAATATTTATTTATTTTTTTTATAATTTGCCATCATTATTATAATCACATTTTAACTTTGTAAAAATACAACAAAAAAAAAAAATCTACATTCTAATAATTAATATTAAATCATGAAATGCTATATATAATAATGAACTGAACTATCACTGTTTGTGATAATGTGTAATTGTACACATTATCAAGTAATGTGTACAATTTACAAGTAATAACATTAAGTTTACATTAATTTGAGGACACGCTAAAAAGGTACTGTCACTTTAAGAGTTTCAACATGTATTTCACAGTGTTCCGGTTCAGCGAACATCAAGGAGAATAGCTGAGTTCGGAATGGCATACTACCAATACTACTCTTACTACTGCCATATGTGTCTATGGTAGAAATAGTATGAGTAGTATGGTAGGATGCCATTCGAAACTCAGCCAATCTCTCGGTTTCTTTAGCGCATGCGCATCCATGCTGCGTGAGATTTAAAAATAATATATCTCTTTACTTTTTTATCTGACTGTAAAGAACAGAAAAGGTGTTAAGACACATTATTCAATGAAAGTGGAGTCGCCTCATCTTTGATGGGCACACATTACATGGAGGAAATTATCCGTTTTAATCTCAAGTACTTTTCAACAAAACAAGGCGATTTTCCAGGTATTCCAGTACTAAAATGTCTAAAAGCTAAATTCAAACACTTTAAGCACTTCAAGGACCTTGTGTTAACCCTGTAAACAGTGTAGAAAAAAGTGATAGAGAGATTATGATATTTGACGGGTATTTTAATTTCTGATCACATGGACAGAAAACAATGTTGCAAATTTTGAAACATTGAGTTATGCCACAATATGGTTCGTCCATTTTTGGTTCGCGATATATCGAAATTCGATATATCCTCCTATCCCTAATAGGTGCACCTTAAAGTTTAGTCCAGCCGTACGTATAACAATGAGGAAAACATCCTCATCATTAACGCATCCTATCCTCTGCTGCAGTTTTTCAGTACGCATCCTGTTTTCCCTGTGTGTACGAGCTAAACAAGAGTGCAGGAAGCTGGTAGATTGTGTGTTTTACTGGTCCACTGTAGCAGGCTTGAATAAGAGGAGGGGGCGATGGAGAGCAGACTACAGGCCTCCCTCTCATTTGGAGATGGCACAAGTCCAACCCAACAGCAGCAAATGCCTGGATGTTTTCTCCAAAAGTACATTCCCTAAATTCTTCCCATTATTTGTGCAAAAATGGGTAACTGCATGGGAGGCTGAGGAAAAGGTTCCAGGAGATGGTAATTTGGAGTAATGATCACATTGTATTACAGTGCAAACAATAGAAAGGAGGTGGACATGGAGTTTGAACATGAGACTTGACAAAGTATATGAACCCTTGGATTTCTGCGTGAAGTGATCATAAAATTTGATCTGATATTAAAATAAGTCACAACAGTAGACAAACACAGTCTAATTAAACAGTTAACATACAAATAATGATATGTTTATATCTATTGAACACACCATGTAAATGTTCACAGGGCTCCTTCTCTGAAAGAAATTTGCTTTATGTGGTAACATCTAAACTAACTGGTTTTATTCAAGTCAAAAATATTATTTAACATCACTGAATCAACCTGGATCCATTAGGTTACACCAAGAAAACAAATTTTAAGGGTTAGATCAGGTAGATGTAGGTCCTTAAGCAACTGTACATCACGCAAAAGTTTATGTATAAACATAAAATGCAACATTATTGTGGTCATATCTTTCCTAGATGCTGCCCACGAACATCAGCAGGAGTGATTTGTCCTTTTATCCTCTAAGCTAAGTTATCACATATCAGTCTCAATCTAACAGCCGGGAAAAAATGCAAAACTGGGGGCTGTCTTCTGAAAAGCATAGAGGCAAAGTAAAAGCATTAATATTAAAAATGATTCTGATAAATCTTGTCTGAAAATATGAAAATTATATATGTATATAATAGGTCAAATTCCCCAACATTGTTTCAGTATTACAGCCAGGAAGTGTCTAAGTGTAAAAATTGGTTTGGAAATTCTCATAACCTGCTGTATATGTATGTATGTATATATATATATATATATATATATATATATATATATATATATATATATATAGATATAGATAGATAGATAGATAGATAGATAGATAGATAGATAGATAGATAGATAGATAGATAGTGTATATGCACATATTTTCTGGTTATCTGACAAAACTATTTTTACAGTGTGTTTTGCACTGCATGCTACTGAACAGGAAGTGCCTGACACTATTATGGGTTTATGGGGCACCACCAGGCACACAGGACTAACTTCAGCATATATTCCAGTATCCTCTTCCTGTTTATGCCGTCAGGGACCTTTCACTCTTACAGCTTTAATTTTCATTCTCAAATTTGTTTTTTTTGGCTCTTATAACTGAAGCAATATATATATATATACAGTTGTGCTCAAAAGTTTGCATACCCTGGCAGAAATTGTGAAATTTTGGCATTGATTTTGAAAATATGACTGATCATGCAAAAAAAAAAAACTCTTTTATTTAAGGATAGTGATTATATGAAGCCATTTATTATCACATAGTTGTTTGGCTCCTTTTTAAATCATAATGGTAACAGAAATCACCCAAATAGCCCTGATCAAAAGTTTACATACCCTTGAATGTTTGGCCTTGTTACAGACACACAAGGTGACACACACACAGGTTTAAATGGCAATTAAAGGTTAATTTCCCACACCTGTGGCTTTTAAAATTGCAGTTAGTGTCTGTGTATAAATAGTCAGTGAGTTTGTTAGCTTTCACGTGGATGCACTGTGCAGGCTAGATACTGAGCCAAGGGGAGCAGAAAAGAACTGTCAAAAGACCTGCGTAACAAGGTAATGGAACTTTATAAAGATGGAAAAGGATATAAAAATATATCCAAAGCCTTGAAAATCCCAGTCAGTACTGTTCAATCACTTATTAAGAAGTGGAAAATTTGGGGATCTCTTGATACCAAGCCAAGGTCAGGTAGACCAAGAAAGATTTCAGCTACAACTGCCAGAAGAATTGTTCAGGATACAAAGAAAAACCCACAGGTAACCTCAGGAGAAATACAGGCTGCTCTGTAAAAAGATGGTGTGGTTGTTTCAAGGAGCACTGATTATGCAAATGCAATTTCTTCCTGGTTTCAGTGCAGGACAAGAACCCTAGTCTCCCACAGCGCTGATGCAACACACTATCAGTCATGCCACAGGAAAGGGTAAATTTGCTTGAACTGATGCAGAAAGGTCTAATGGGAGATGCTGCTTCTCAGTAACTCTGCATAATTGGTCCGATGTCAGAGTACTGGAACATTAGGAAGCAAACATTCAGACTTCCCGTGTAACCATGTTGCCTTGACACAATCCAATTAATGCGTGAAGGTAATGAAAAGAGCAATGAAATCCCAGCAATTATTACCATGTGAATCATTATTATAAAGCCATACATTTTTTGGTATGTTTTGTGTAACATATTGCAATGTATCTCTTTCATGTACATATTGCATAACACTCCACCACAGCTACCACCTCATGTGAATTGAGCGCGGATGCCGCGGTGGATGGTGTGAAGCCTCCACACGCGCTATGTCTCCGTGGCAACGCGCTCAACAAGTCACGTGATAAGATGCGCGGGTTGACTGTCTCAGATGCGGAGGCAACTGGGATTCGTCCTCCGCCACCCAGACTGAGGTGAATCACTATGCAACCACGAGGACTTAGAGCGCATTGGGAATTGGGCATTCCAAATTGGGAGAAAAAGGGGGGGAAATCCCCCCCCCCCCTTCTAACGAAATTCTAACGTGGTCTATTAGAACAATTTTCATGGGTAATTTTCATGTGCTATTGTGTTAATAAGTGATAATGTACAGTCGGCTGGTCATTATTGTAAAATAATTGCAATTGACCAATTACAATCAATTATTCCAGAGAACAGTGAAATGAACTATAGCAATAAGGAACTTGTTATGACCATGCCAAACATTTTTACCATTTTCCATATTGCACAATTTACCATTTACCATATTGCATAACACTCAGCTACCACCTGCATTCATCAAAGGAAATGTTTTTTTATCAGTTTTCTACTGGGAGCTGAAATATATTTGTCTGTAAACATCCATGGCCAGACTTTTTTTGTGGGTTGAGGTTTTTTTTTAAGATAAGATAAGCTTCCCATTCGTACTGCTGGCCAAAAAACTTCCAAGTTTCAGTTAAGGAATGAAATCAAATTATTTATTTGATGGTATATTCACTTCTTATGTTAACTTATTCATGGCTGGCATTTAACAAGTATTCACACGTGGTACAACATCAACAGATTTTCAATACAATGAAAGTATAATTCAGAACAATTATTTATTATTTTATACCTTTTTAAACATCCTCCACCATGCATAAAGCCTCCCACCTCATGCATTTTACCACTCTTTCCTATATAAATGAAATGTGTTGGCCTAGGAAACTGTTTGCCGAATAAAGCCTTTGATCTTTTGGGAAGAACAAGAGGTGCTCCTCTCCCTTCTTCATCTTTGGGGAACAACCCCCAACCTTCACCCATCCCCTTTCATTGCTCTTTTTGGAGAGACTGTACTTGTGTATACAGCGACCAAGCGTTATCATGGAGTTATATTTGTGCATGCACAAAATTATATATAGAGTGTGCTAGATGATATTTTAAGTGCACAAAAATGTTCTGCACATGCAAGATGATATTTTGCCATCTGGGACACCTCCCTGCACATCTTGGCTTGGCTGCACAAACTCTCTGCTTTCAGCTAGCAAAGACTATTATTAAATTGCATATAGTTTCTTTGTTCATTTATGGCCCATGTGTTTATGGGTTAGACTGTGCTTTTACTTGCATGAGAAGAAATTTTGAGGAAGTTTCCTCTGAAAAGGGTCAGTCCCTGGTTAAAAACTGTTTGGATATAGAGAAACTCAGTCAGTCAATGACATAAATGTAAAGTACAGCTTGTGTGAAGTTTCTGCACAATGCTTAGAGGGGAAATGGGGAAATAATGTGGCCTCTGAGCTGTGTGTATTTTAACAGTGATTCACTCACTGAGATTGTAAGCAGGAAATAACGTTGAAAGAAGCCAGTCAGCAACACATCACATAAGCATCCCTCAGAACTGTGACCACACTGAAGCCAGAATTCCAAAGTAATCCAGAGTTAACAGGAAAATTTAGATAAGATAACTAGGATTGTAAACCTGCTATTTTTATTTTATTTATTTATTTATTTATTTTTTTGCACAGTGCCGGTAAATATCCTGAACAAAAGTGTAGAGAATGCTGGGACATACTCTTTGATGTCTGGGTAAACTAGCCGGCACATTTTCCTAACACCAAGGTGTGACTAAAAGCAGGAAAGAGAGGGCCACCACTATGGGAAATGATTTTAGACCCCCTGGCCCCCCTCATTCTCACTCAGTTTGCACTTTCATGTTCATGGGAACAGTCTTTTCTGGACAGACAAAACGTCTGTGAAGGATAGATGCCCTTTCACCCAAATCTAGCGAATCTGAGACCTCTACCAACCCCTTGCATGCTTCTCCACATCTCTGTGTTGAAACAAGGGAACTGGGATTTGGCCTTAACTTTGAGTTGAGGACCAGACACCAGTCTGGTCTCTTCAGCATCACTAATAAAAACACTTTTTATGTCATTTTATGTAATCTGACTCCAGGCAAACATCTTGTCAATATTTGAGATTAGCTCAGAATATTCACAACAAGAACAAATTGTAAAATTATTTTGCATCCCTATGAGTTATATTTGTAGTAAAAACTTTGTTATTTGTATCATTTGGGCATTGCATGGAAGAACTTAGAAGTATCTTACTAAAATGTGTTTATAACACTGGGGCAAAAGTATTAGGAAGTACAAGAAGTAAAGAGGAAGTAAAGCTCCTACTGTATGTGCTGCATGGGAAGAGCAGCTAATTCCTAGATTTCCCATGTTTGTCTCTGACACCCATAAAGACAATCCAGAAAGTGTGAGCACATGTGATCATCATAACATAAGAAATCTATGAATACAAGATTGGTGTTGCAGGGGAATAGTGTTTATTTTTAGAAATTGACTTTTCGTCACCTCTCTAATCACAAAGAAGACTCAGCTGATGTTTGTCTCAATGGAAGTGACCTCTCACCCTAGCATGTGTGGTGGCCTTTCCATGCTGGGACTCAGTATGACTAGAAAGGGAAGATGGGAGTAGCTTTTTTAAGCTTTTGGAACTGTAGTTACAATTGGTTACTATTGTGTCAAACTGGAGTGATGTAACTTTGTGGATACAATTCTTCTTGTAGCTTGTCTGGGAAACAATTCTAGTGACTTGTCCAATATAGAATTTAGGAACAGTAAAGGGATAGTTCACCCAAAAATTAAAATGTTGACATCATTTACTCAACTTTAAGCACCAAAAATGTATGACTTTCTTCCTTCCATCGACACAAAAGGAAATGGTTAGGCAGAATGTCATGGACTGACAGCTTCAGTCACCATTCACTTTCATTGAATCTTTTTTCCATAGAGTAAAAGTGAGTAGTGGCTGAGGCTGTTAGTGCCTAACATTCTGCCTAAGTATTACTTTTTTTGTTTCATGTAAGAAAAAAATTGTGTTGGTTAGAGTGTGAATAATATGAGTATGAACATGCAAACACGTCCCACTTCTGTGAGATCATTGAAGAGGTTATCGTTGTTCAGACTTTTGGCCAGTGTGTTGGTCAGACTGGAATTCCCAGTTTCAGGATCCAGTGCAGGGTTCAGCCCAAACTGGCCTTCAATGTGTTTCCCCCTCAGAAAAGCTTCCTGCAACTCAGTAGATGCTTATCGTGGTTCTCTCTCTCTCTCTCTCTCTCTCTCTCTGTGAGTGAGACTGAAACCTGCTTCCTTCCTCCACCTCCTTTCCCACATTGGACTTCATTGTACAGTTGATGGAGCTGTCTGAGCAATAAGAACTTACACTATAACAATCTCACAACTAGTTCCTCTTATCCAACATATACAGTTCGGTCAGCATTTCTCTAGTTTTGGAGACGAAGTACAAGATGGCCGAAAGCATTTTGTTCGGAAATAGAATGAAAAATGAGTCTCATCAATGGATAAACCTTAACAAATAAATTGTTAATTTTCATTTTGTCCAGTAAACCATTAACCTACCAGACTGATCACACTGTGAATTCGGTAACAGCAGATCAAAAGTTCTGCTGCTGAAATCAGTCAGTGGCACAGTGCTTTGTGAAATTCGAACCACTGCTCCCAGTGGTCGAGCTGGAAGTGTTGTTAAATGAATGCCCACATGTGAGCTCCAGTTTCTGGGTGAAATGTCCACAGAGTAGCTCCAAAAGCGAGCTGGAGTTTTAGTTGTACATGCTGTAATACAGGAAAGCATATTTCATTAACTCTCTATACCAAACCCCAACCCTAAACCTAACCATAAGAAAATGCAACCTCTGAATCACGCTCACCATTGTTTATGTGAACACAATTACTTCCTGGTTTCAGTGGCACTAGAGCCCATGTCTCAGAATAAGCAGCAGTAGCACCACAGGAAAAGGTAATCACATTTGAATAGATGCAAAAATGTCATAGCGGATGGCACTTAATTCTGCGTAATTTGGCAGAATGGTGTTGATTTCAGGATCCATGAACATTCGAACATGTCAACATTCCTGCCTGAAGTCTTACTTGTTTAACTGCCCCCAGACCATATGAATCCTTGACTGTCAGAGTCAGAGTCTGGTTACTTACAGTATGTAGAGAAGATGGGTTGAAGACAGGAGGTTCTTGGATATGTGGCTCTTTTTGCCCCTCCGTTCAGCCCTCCCCCTTCCTGGTAGAAAAGAGGCTCTGTGAATCTCCACTGTCTGATACAGAGAGGAGGGGGACAGGTGTTTGGCCAGGTCTGCTAGAGTCATCTGTGTTAATGTCCCTGTTCACGCCAGTTCCCTGTACTCCCTTTCCCACGCTGCGCGAGGTCAGAGGGGAGCAGCATGCCGGATGTAAGCTTCCCCCAAGATGCCCTTCACCAAAGAGTGAGTCTTCAGATCACCCCTAAAACCCAAAGAGTCTCCAGCCAAAACAGATTATGTCAGGCAGATGAATCATGCAAGCATTATCTCAGTTATTGGCCTCTCATACATTTAGCAAATTATGGTTTCTAATACCAGACCAGAACCCTTGGACATATTAAATAGATCTTCCAGAGCTATTATGTCTGAATGTTACTCCTTTTAGGGTCTTTAGAGCTTTCAGACCTCACATGCAGTGATACACAAACACATTTAAACACTTCTGCAATATCCAGTTAACTTTACTGTGTCTCCTTTATGGAACAGACTAGGATTTAATTCCTTAAAACCAGTATCATGTTAAAAGTGAGTGCTCATACTTAATTAGTGAGACTGTAAACATCTGAGAGAATGTGAGGAGGCAGCCTCGATCTCAGCACTGGCACTCACTGATTTATGAACCCCTCCATCCCCAGCGAAAGATCCTCTCTGGAGATCAGGGCTGGAGGGGAGGCGGCATTGGGGGATAATTTTCTCGGCCTGTATCCCACTGTTCTTGTTTTTATTTATGTGTGGGAGTATATGTTGCTGCTGTTTTTTCTCGGGCTGGAAGACTCCATCTGTTCCTAAAGTGATAGGTTGCCCAAAAAAGAAAATCACTGGGTCACCCTGATGTTGTTTCAAAACTGTATGGCTTTATTTTCTCCGTGGAACACAGAAGGAGTTAGACAGAAAGTTAGCTTAAGTCACCATTCACTTTCAATGTATGGATTATAGATGCAAGTGAATGGTGACTGAGGCTAAACAATGAGGGTGAGTAAATAATGATTGAATTTTCATTTTTGAGTGAACAATCTCTTTTATCTGGAAAGGGGAAAGCACTAGTTATGCACAATCATGGCTTTAGAGCAAAATAGCATGTACAGTAGCCCTGAAACAGCGATTTGGTTAGATTTTTTCAAATAGACAGAAGAAAAGTTTGGAAAACTTTGTAGAAATTATTACAGTGAAAAACGTGACCAATGTCTCACATGGCCAATTGGGCCTATATGTACTGTACTTTTGAATTATGAACCGAAGCAAGATGATGCATTATCCACAATATTCCTGAATCCCCTGACCAACCGCTTTGCGGTTGATGTGGGCGGAACTTCCGGTTAAGCGTAAGCAATCGTTATATCATGTACTAACGCAGCATTAATAATGTCAGAAACTTGTTGGGGCCTGGGTAGCTCAGTGGTAAAAGACGCTAGCTACCACCCCTGGAGTTCGCTAGTTTGAATCCCAGGTCGTGCTGAGTGACTCCTCCTAAGCAACCAAATTGGCCAGGTTGCTGGGGAGGGTAGAGTCACATGGGGTAACCTCCTCGTGGTCACTATAATGTGGTTCGTTCTCGGTGGGGTGAGTGGTGAGTTGAGCGTGGATGCCGCGGCAGATGGCGTGAAGCCTCCACAAGCGCTATGTCTCCGTGGCAACGCACTCAACAAGCCACGTGATAAGATGTGCGGGTTGACAGTCTCAGATGCAGAGGCAACTCCGCCACCCGGATTGAGGCGAGTCACTACGCCACCACAAGGACTTAAAAGCGCATGTCAAATTGGGTGAAAAAAAAAGAAAATGACAGAAACTTGAGAACAAATGATCACAGAATTATAGCGAGGCGATATTGTTCTTCCCCACGTATCTGTTAATGATTATGGGTTTGAGGATGATGGCCAGATATAGAAGCATTTTAGGTATTTTGTTGAGTCTTTATCCATCGATGGAAGAACCTGAGCAGACTAACCTGAAAAGCTATGTAGCCTTTTAGCGCATTCACAGCTGTAAAGTTGGACATGTTTTGAGAACTGTAGATAATTATGTTTATTTTAAAGCATATATTGAGTCTAGTCAGAACCTGAAGAGTTTGTTATACCGAGATTATGTATTTACTGCAGATACAGAGGAGTTCCAGACAGCAGGTTGCTCGTGTATTACAGGACTCAGGCGATGAGACTGTCATTCTGCCATTTTTCAGATAAAATACAAGTATTTTGTGGGAGATGACTGTGTAGAAAGCTCAATCTAGCTTTATAATTGTTAGTTTATATACATAATCTCTGTATCTAAATGCTATAACCTACATGAAATGTTTTAGTGTTGACTGTGGAGGAATTGTAGGAAATAACGATGTATTAACAGCCACACAATAAACTGTACCATACAAAAAGAACTACATGCAATACATATAAACATATTTATTTGGACATACAGTACATTATAAACATTGTACACAAAAGTTCAATATTCTCTGTAAAGCAACTATAAAACAGTATGTATTATTAAAAGCACTGTACAAATACATTTAACTGATACTGAATTAATGTCCACACTGTTTTCCAAATCATCTTTTCCCCTTTAGGGAAGCAGGAAAAATGCAGGAAAGAGGAAAATCAGAATACAGTTAATTTCAAACATGTCTCATCTAATAATTATGGTCTTCCACTGTAGAATTGATCCATTTAGCATCACAGCATGAAAACAGTTGAAAACATTCACAGACAGTTCAGGAAAACACTGTTCCATTTTATACTCAGTAATAATGCCATTTCAAAACATGTGAAGCATTCACAAAAAAGATGCTAAATAGAAATGAACAAAATTTCTAATGAACTTTCAGCACATGCACACACACACCTTTTAGTACAATAATGCTATCATTTATATTTAACTCACTGCACCCGTTTCTGATCGTCTATCGTAGCTGGACCATAATGGTGGATAATATAAGTAATCCCTGCTGTTAACTTCTTGCCAATAAAGTGAAATTATTCTAAAGATTTTTCAAACAGATGTTCCTAAGTCAATCTTTCTGTAGGCAGCCGATGGAAGAAGCAGCATCTGGGACTGGAGCGCTTTGCTTTGCGAGTGGTTTCTGATCATAACATTGCTGTTTTAGACAAAACTTTAGTTTCACTTGATTATTAGGATAACCAATAACTGCACACATTGTCTGGGACATTTTTAAGACATCTTACAACATTTAAAAAGCAAGAATCTAACCGCATGACATGCAAGCAAACAGTGACCGGCTACACGCAAAACGCCAAACAATCGCACTTCCGCTAGCCAACTGGAAATTCAACCCACCATGCAGTGGATTCGCTGAGAATATTGTGGATTAAGGCCTACTTTCCCTTTTTCATTGAACATTGGCAGATGCTATTTGCAAATAACAATATATGCTATTTATACCCCTGTGCAAATAGTGGCAGATATTATTTGCACTCCAACTCTGGTGCAAATAATGGTAGATACTAATTGCAGTTGTATCTGACACTATTTGCACCCATATTTAAATACTAACATACAGTATATGGGCATCACTGCAGCGTGTTTATTGGGTTTATTTAGAGTCCCACAGACACACTACATTAACCTCAACCCCTAAACCTAACCTTAACCTTACATTAGAAAAAATAACCTTGATTTTACTACAGTAACCATGGTTTCACCATGTTATTTATTGTAAATTTACAGTAACCACAAAATTAACCATGGTTACTATATTAACAACATATTACTGTAGTAATACCATGGTTATTAATTAATTAATTATATTTATTTATCACACATACACAGTGAAATTCTTTTTTTCACATATCCCAGCTAAGCTGGGGTCAGAGTGCAGGGTCAGCCATGATACAGCGCCCCTGGAGCAGATAGGGTCAAGGGCCTTGCTCAAGGGCCCAACAGTGGCATCTTGGCAGTGCTGGGGCTTCAACCCCCAACCTTCTGATCAGTAACCCAGAGCCTTAACCACTGAGCCACCACTACCACTGGTTAATTGCATTAAAACTATGGTTTCTGTCAAAAAAAACATGGTTACTACAATATTACTGTACAGGGATGCAATATACACACAAGCGATGCTGAGCCGCAGGAACGAGTGCGATTGACAGACCCCGTCTCCGTATCAAACCCTTCTCTGCACTCCTCAACATTCACCGTGACCAAATCACATTTATATTCATTTTTATCTATTCTTTTAAGTAGTATTAAAGGAAATATTATGAGTGGAAACAGGAAGTCAGATGGGAAAAAGAGAGGGACAAAACGCAGTTGCTAGGACAACAGTACACATTCACACAACCTCTTTATACCCCACGCCACTGCAACGACACCTGTTGTTTAGTTTGTCATATATTTCTGTGGTTCCACCAGACTATTAGGGTGCAAATAGCTGCTCTGTGTGGCAGATGCTATTTACACCAGGGTGCAAATAGACACTCCGTTAAACATTTAATGCATGCAGGACTTTTTAAAGACCTCGATAGATTCTGTGTTGCACGAATTTTGTTGCTTATATATTAAATGAATTTAAGATGTGGTTCATCACACTAACTATAGACATGTTCCTGGAAGTCTGACCACCAGAGATTGTCAAAATAGTTGTTTTAATTGTTTTTTAAACACTTTATCTCTTTTTTTGATCATTTAAAACTTAAACCTAATTTTGACCAATATTTTGCACAGAAGGTGTGCTTGAGCTATCTTCCTTACAAAAAATAAAATAAAAAAAATGCCACTTGATTTGATACTTTGTTATTTAATGCAATGACAGTCATACATTTTAAAGTGTGGTTTGAAAGTCCAGGTACTTTTTGAAGCCACTGTATGCCTCATAATAAAGGGCATTTTGGATAATACTTGTTTGCTATTATACTTTTGGTAATTAGGAATAAGTGTAGAAAAATTTACATATTGCTATGGTTGATTAAAAACTTTAGGTCTCTGCATACCTTTGGAATCCTCATATCTGAATCGGAAATGCTTAAGCACCTTAGACAAGCCTCGCTGGTTTCCCTTGGGGACAATAGCAGGAAATCCAGTGACCATTCTGCTTGTTTTTTCCCTTAAGTTTGATGTAAGACAATGCACTTGTTATGCCATGTTTCTGCTATGTAAGCGTGCATAGAGATTGTGGCACTAATTAGTGAGAAGGAAGGGTCTCTTGTTTTCTTTTGAAATTAGGATTGTTGACTCTTGCTCTGGCATGTTTTTTTTTTCTCTGTTTTGTTATTGCCCACTGTCATAGCCCCCACCCCTACCACATTCCCTTTCCTCCCCCCATGTCCCATCCGAAAAATCCACTCCATCAGTAGGACCTATATTTGTGTTGGGCACTTCCTATTTGTTCTGACCTTTGACATTCCGGGCCTCGGCAGCTGAGCTGTGGTGGGTGGTGTCAAACCCTGACCTCTAGAACTGCTTGGTCTCACTGGGAGAGCTCACCATGTCTCACAGTGCAGACATCGCTGCATCACCATTCCCAAGAGCTGCTGTGCCATGACTTTGTATCGCCATCTTTATTTCAAAGAAATCAGTTGTCTTTACCGTTAGAGACACTGACACCATTTGTTGCAAAGTTTCAGCATAGTTAAAAGGATGGTTCACCCAAAAATGGAAATTATGTCATTCCCATACCCTGATGTCATTCTAAACCAGTATGTCTTTTGCTATATTCAGACTGTCTGCTCAAATCCAGTTTTTGTGCATATCCCATTGTGAGCCAATCATATTTTTCAATTCTGAACAGCAAAAAAAATCACATGAAATACAATTTTTACAAATCCATTTCAAGCTGCATTCATGTGTGCTTTGAAATCCTATTCAAATCACATTTCTGGAAATTTGTTTCAGTCTGACTGCTCTGACCAGTATAACACTTTTTTCACGCTTTCATTCATGTTTAAGCTTGTCTGGGCATAGTTCAGTTACACTGCTCCAATAACACATGAATCAATAACTTTTAGGTGAGCACATTTTATGTTTTACTCATTAAAGTGTTTTTATGCAAATTGCTTAGCTGCTGGGTGCAGTCAAAACTACAGACTTCCTCGGTTTTCATAAACAATAATTAACATTGTAGGCTATGTTTTTAGTTTAGGGTGTGAGGTCATGACTCTTCAGCCGGATCTTAAGAAGGAATTTATAGCCAAATCTTAAAAATAAATGCCCCTGCCTATTTGAATGTAAATACATGCATATTATTAACAGTATTTTATTTTTCAAGTTAACATGTTAGTTACAATGAAAATGTCAGCTAAGAAAAATATGGAAAAGTTTGGCCCCCAGTGAGTTTTCATCTAGATAATATTGCCCCTGCAAAATAGTATTTTGAAGAGACCTGCTGTATAGTATAAAAGCCCAAAATCATTTCTTTATTTTTAAATAAACATATTGTAAACAAAAAAAGTATAGAGTATAATTTATTTACCCAAAAAATCGTGTTTAATACTAACTAAGGAGAGTACCTGCATTTTTTCTTCCACTTCAAGCACTGATCTAAATGCTTGTATTACAAACCAACCTACATTTACACCCTTACTCCAATCTAATCAGCTTGCGTGGTAGCTCACCTCATAGAATATTGGACTTTGGACTTGGGAGTCTGCTGTTCCAGCCAGTGCAAGCACACTAGCTGACACATGACATAAAAGTGTCATAGAAGCGACATAAAATGCTGTGGTTATTTCAGAAAATGTGCTTTTCACGTAACATTTGCTTTTTCCACACTGTCAGTTAACTCTCAAATGCTCTCATTTGCTTTTAGGACACTATTGGGTAGATTTAGGGTAATGTTTTAGGTTAAGGAGGTATGTTTTACTCAGTAAAACCCCCATCCAACATTCACCTTAAAAACTCGTCTGATTATGACACCATTTCACTCGCTTTTGCCGCCCCCTGCTGGACATTTCACTGGAAAACTGCAGCATATTTTTAATAAAGCACATATCAGGCTGAAAGAAAATCTACAGGTTTGGAACAACATGAGCATAAGTACATGACGACTGAATTTTCATTTTTAGGTGAACTATCCCTTTAAATCTACTGTTAATGTCTTCTTTTAGGTTAATTTTAAGTTCATTTCTGGTAAATGTTGTGTAATTGTTTGAAAGATTGTGTAGATTTAATCTGAAGTAAAGTATTTGTATATTTTATGGTATAAGTGTACATGTGCGCTTAAGGGTGTGTGGTCAGGAAGATGCTCTGTTTCCTCTTCACGTTATAGGAAAGAATAGGGGCCACGGAGTGATGAGTGTGCCAGAATAAGGTCCACTTCCCTTCCCATGTCAAGACCTATATTTGCTCCAAAAACAGGAAGCCAACAGGGAAGGAATTGTGGGCAAACTTTAATCCTAGATAGACAAGCAAACCCCTTATAATCCCAACCTCTCACTCCATGAATATAACATACATGTGTACATACACACAAAAAAAAAACTCTAAAACGTGCACCTGAACATTCAAACCACACTATTACATACTGAATGTTACTTTTAGGGCCTTCTTTGAAGTTCTTAATCATGCATAGCATTTTTTGACAAAGAAGCAAAACTTTTAGGGTAAGGCAGTTAGATCTGGGTGTAGCTGATATATATCAGTCTTTTGAGCAGAGGAGCAGGTGGAGTGTCATTCTTGACTTGTTTATGAGTGGTAATGGGTCAGGAACCTTTTTATTGTCATGTTTCATTTTAACATAACAACTTACATGGTGGGGAGATACCATGATCAAGTAGGTGCCTCACCAAGTGTGATGCTTTACTATTGCAATTCCCTGAATGTGAAAATCTCAACATAATAAGCAATTAATTAAATTCGTACAAAGCCATGAACAATTTTTTAATTCAAAATACTATCAAAATCTATCCATTCATTCATCCATCCAAACTTTCAGATGAGGCTTTGTCAAGCCAACATCAAAATTGGTCTTGAACACTTCTTTAATAATCTAGTTCTTTAATTGTAGTCTTATTTATAAAATTATGAACCATAGGTTTGCTGTTGCATCAACAGACATAATTTAGCACTTTAAATTGAATTTTGACCATATTGAAACAATGAAATCTGACCATCTGAATCTCTGTTTCTGCCTATCAAAAAGAAAGTGTAAATTTACTGTAAGATTTGTAGGCTGTATTTGAGCATGTGAGTGAATCTTGTGTTTCCCTTCTTTCTCTGTTACACAGGACAGACAGCAGACAGGGTTGTCAGGATCTTCAAAAGAAGGAAGAAGGGTGAAATCAGCAGTTATGTAGCGATGACAGGTGTCTCTTTAATCTATGTGGGTTACTCCCTTTTACGGCTATGTCCTTTTCCTCCACTATTTCTGCCTTTTTTGTTGCTTCCGTTTTCTTTTCTTCTGTACATCTTACAGTAATTACAGTAGATAATTATACTTTATGAGACTAAATTATACCATGAGCTAATGTTCTTTTAACATAACCAGTCCCACAATGAGGAAGTGATTACAATACTGTATGTGTTATGACATCGTTCTTACTAAGCTTGAACAGTAACTGATCCACTTGGAAAGAGCTAGCTGATGGTTGTCGGTATATCTGAGTACTTCAGGTCCAAGAAAATGATGTTATGGTGTTTGCCTTGAAGTGATGACAACTGTGTTACAGTACATACCCGAAAATGTGAGTCATTACATCAGATTGATGTTACAGGTGTTGGGTCCACATTCCATTGACAGTTTACTGTCTCTCACTCAATATGTACAGAAAACTAACAGAGACAACCCTGTCTTTCCCCACATTACAGTCAAGGAAACTAGAAAGAGGAAGGACTGAGAGAATCCCATTACTGATTAACCACAGCTGAATCTTCTCAGAAGTATAGATGTCACTTTAATTATGTCAGCTTGACAAAGCCAACACACTGTTAATCTACAGATTTGGTTTAGGTTTTTTTTTTTTTTTTTTAAATCACTAAACTGAGACCAAAATTTTTGACTGTAATTCCTCTGAACTTTCTTGTAACAGCCACCAAACTCTGCACAGACCTTCAGACTGTTTTGAAATAACAAGACAAATCAAACTAAAACTGTAAAACTGTTTTAACAAACCCACACACGGCTTGTAATCTGCTTTAAGACCATGTCCACTTACCCATTTAAGTTTGAAAACTATGTTTTCTGTTTCGTTATGTCACCATTATGGAGAGTGTTTATGGAGAGTGTTTTGAAAGTCTCGTGTAGCTGAGAGGCATCAACGTTGCGAAATTAATGCATTTTCAAACCAAACCGTAGAAGTGTGAACATTATCTATCTATCTGTCTATCTGTCTACCTGTCTGTCTGTCCATTTATCCAGTTTATCTGGCCAGCCAGCACTTCACATGAGGCTTTTTCAACATCAAAGTGATGTTGACATCAAATGAATTTCCATGTTGGTACATGCTGGTTTATGCTGGTCATTGCTGGTTTGGTCCCCGTCTGGCTATTGGATCAGGATAGTTATGCATTTCACCAGCAATAATTAGTTTGTGAAGATAATTGCCCAGCATGGAAGTCTTGCTGGTTAAGCAAGTTAACCAGTCTGGTGGGGACACCATCCTACCAGCATCTAAAATGCAGCATATAATTGTTTACCAGCAATGCAAATAGAGTTTGATTAATGCTCAAACAATGAATCAGAGTGCAATGCTCAAAGAATGAGTGTTTGCTTGCTGTGCCAATATGCCAACCAGACAGTACCACTGATAGTGGAGAGCATTCAGCCAGAGGAAGCCATGGAACCCCCTCTTACTGAACAAGCTCTGCTTGCTCATAGCCTCTCGGTTGTGGGTAAAAAGTTTATTATGAGCAAGGATGTCATATCTTGTCAACTCCCAGCTATGTGTATACAAATGCATCCTGTTTTGCCCTGCCACAGTGGCCATTCAATTGCTCCGAGGTTGCTCTTCCATCACTCAGGAAACTTTTGGAGTTCTCATTAAATTAAAGTGGATAGCATACAGTATAGCTCAGATAATTTGGTCCTGGAAAATTTTGATGAGAAATGCTTGAGCTGGTACTGAAATCTCTGACTTTTGATTGCAGACTTTAGTATTGCATCTTGGAAAATGTAAGAACAATGTTGAGGCATTTCGAGTCTTCAAACTCTAGAGGAGACACATGCGAGATTACTGGGGCCTTTTTCTTAGGAGAAACCTCTGAGATGCAGGAGACTTCAGTAAAAGTCTCCATTAGCTTGCCATTTAATCTGGTTACTGTCTAGGAGAAAACACGGAGCTATTACTGTTAAGAGATCTCATTTGTGATATTTATTTATTTTTTTTTCCTATGGGCTCGCAAAGCCAAGAACAGAAGACCAATAATAGTCCTAAGTGACCAAATGTAAGCAAGTTGAGACATTGGGAATTTAGTTGTTGGTGTGTACATTGGTACCTGAAGACCACACGTCTCTCGGGATAGTTGCGATGCATCATGCCACAAAAATGGCAAGTGAATAAACATACAGCCTTATCAGTATCACAAATATAATTAGCTGGGTGTGGGTTCACGCAATGACAAACATCTTGACCATACAAAGCACGAAAGAGAAAACGAAACCAATTACTTCAAAAGTTCACATTGACTTTATATAGAATCCATGCCCTTTTCACTATATGAAATCGATTTGGCCTTTCCCGATCTTTCTCTTTAAATTTGACATCAAATGTTGGGGGGAAATCAGTGTTACACCTCTGTGAACTCACAGAGACACTGTAAAGCATGCAAACATATCCTGCTTTTATCCTGCAGCTTGTCTTTACCATGACCAACTAGCTTAGCTGCAAGTGTCTGCTTATCTGAGCTACACAGAAAACTGCAGAGTTAAGATTTAAGACTGGTCCGGCAAAGAGAAAGTGAGATAAGAAAATGAGAAATGAGGGATATGAAAGGGGTGTAAACTTTCACGTCAAGACTCCATTATGAATTGGAAAATCAAGCAGCCTTACTGTAAACTCACAGTTAACAGTTAACAAGTAGTTTACAGGAACAGGGTATAAATCTTTGCTACCTAGAAATTGTTCGTGCTAACAGAAGAATAAATGGTAACACTTAACAATAAGGTTGTAGTCGTGAACATTAGTTAATGCATTATCTATCATGAACTTACAATGAAAAATTATATTTTTTTACAGCATTTATGATTTTTTATTCATGTTAATTTAGCATCGTTCATGTTATTATGCATTATCAGAATAACAATTTGAGTGAAAAGTTGAATTGAAAAAAATAGCAAGAATTTCAACATATTTGTTGCATTTGTTATCTCCCTGTTATGCTTGCATACTCATGCACTCAAGCTGGCATGGACTGCACAAATTGTGCAAAACCTGATTAAATTAAATTTGATATTCCAGATATTCAATCTGGTCTTAGACTTTTGAACTCACTGTAAATTCTCGCAATGAAGTGCACTATTTAATGTCATTTCATGACATTTTTATAAGTATCTTTATTTTGAGAAATCTAGGGTGATAAATTGAAGATCAACATGGTGGTCTGTACAGAGACAGAACTGGGTGTCTGTTTGCTGGTGGTGAGGTTGAGGGAGTTGGGTACACGTGTAAGACCAGGCTGGGCCCACATGTCAACGCTCCCCAGGGATAGAGAGAGTGGCAGAGGCATCCCTCCCCCTTTTAAGCCTAAGCTTCACTATTTGAATAGAGAAGAAGGAAGAATGGGGGGTGTAAATGGCAGGTGATTCCTGTCTGAGGACCATTAATAACGCTCCACAAGCATTTTCTCTGTAATCATCTGCATTGTGCTGATCTTTCATAAAAAGACCAAATCAGACTGTCATGCTGGTTATACAATAATTGCCACAATAATTAGTTTATATGAATGAATTAAGAGGATATTGGGTAGTTTTCTTGTGCACTTTACACAGCATATCCATGAGAATACACACCACTGACAAGAGAATAGAAGACTAGAGCTAGTCTTCAGTGCCACAAAATGTATGCTTGATCAGTGGATCTCTTCGATTTGCAAATTACCTCTTTGATTCTAACTGCATGCAAAATGTATCTAGGACATTACAATAGGTACTATAGATTCAAATGAAACAACATCCTAAGTTGAAGCAGAAAAAGCTCAATAACAGTACAAATCCTAAACAACATAATATCAGCAGTTACACACACAGTAGAAGAAACAAAAGACATGAGATTATTTCAGGATTTATTTTAAGAAAAATATATATTTCTGACTTTGTGACAGGCACATCACATAAACATATATACATTTCTCTTTTATAAATACAAGTTATTTACAATCAAATTAAATAGTAGGAAAATCTCAAGGTTTTGTACAATATTGCATTGTTAAATTAAGAATGACAGTATAAAATATAAAAGTATCATCTATTTTGGTTTAAATGGTTTAGAGAAAATATTGAGAAACAAATGCCACATAAAAAAAAATCTACTCCGTTAAGAATATTGATCTTTAAAAAAAAAAAGAAAAAAAAGACTTCAATGCAGAGGTTCACAAAACCGGGAAATCTTGACAATGACGAGGCTATCAGTTTGAACCAACTGGCCCTTTCAAGCCTTGGGAATGTCGGAAATAGCTTAGCAGCACTGAACGTTGACAGGATGAAAGTTGTACACAGCATCCATCATGTGCTGTTGTTTAAACAATTTGTACCCAAGACAATCAAAACATGTATTGCTGAAAAACATACTCCTAGAGAGATTTTTAAATAGGCATAGCAAATATCAAACTACAAATAGTTTTCAGTGTTTCTAAGGAGTACCCTTTTCATTGGGCTATCAATGGGTTATAGCACATTGAAAGAGGAGGCACTTAGTAAAGTCTGAGTTTGGTCAAAGTGAACATCATTGATAGTCAAATCCATTGTAGGCACTAAAAACTGTGTAAAAGTTATTGGTTACACAGTCATTTTAAACTGTAAATTCCCAAGAATGTTGTTCACATTGTTCACAGCCAAAACAGCTTGTTTCACTAACTTTGATTGCTTTTCATCACAAATCCATAATTGTTCACGAATAGTATTTCGAACTATATATATATATATATATATATATATACACTCCATGGTCAGACTTCCACATTCTTCAGTTACACCTCCTTAAAGGCTGATTGATTGGGTAAGAAAGGCCTCTTGTGAAACGTAGATTGAGATGAAACTTGTTTTTGTCCTTTTAAAGGCCTCAAGTGATAAAGCATTTGCCGTTTGGTAATTTATGAATCCTTGATTCTCCTCAGCTCTTCCAGAGAGTTCTTGGTCTTTATGTACAATTTAAATATGATGAAATATAGATCATTGTATTTGGGACATTAAAAAAGGAAAAGAAAATAGTGCAAATAATGCAAATGCTCCTGCTTTGTCTTCGCAAAATTATTGTCCATATCAATAAGTAGTCATTTTTAATGAGCAGCATGAATAAATAAATATGTAGATAGAATATATACTCTCTTCACTCCTATTGTCCTTTCAGACTGTAAACATTTTTGGGCACATTGGTCCAGTGGTGATTGAGGTGTTCCAGATTGATGAGTGCTGTTAAACCTGGAGGAGAACAGAACAAGAAGAAAGCTGTTCGCTTATGTACTTTAGAAGCAATTCATTGAGAACATGCTGACAATGGAAGATGCTTACCTCAGTAGCAAACACACATTGTTCCATGTGTTCAGGAATGATGTATACAGGATGATATAATCCCTCTTTCGGATAGTTCAAAGGGGGAACCAATAATGTTGATTCTGAGTTTTTCCTGTATTGGAGGAAATATACATATATATGTCAAGCTTTGCACATTTGATGTGATTAGCCCAAATATAAATAGAAAAATACGAAGGTGAACTTACAGCTCAAGCTTGTTGTTTGTGTGTTTTTCGTCTATAGTCAAATTGTAGTCCACCATCTTTTGCTTGTAATTTGATTTGTCACCGGAATGAGTGTCCACAACGGTGGAGCCGAGTGCCACATCCTTATTGGACACCTTATAAGGACCACCAGGAATAAGAAAGGCCTCCTTCTCTTTAAAGCCTAACGTTGAGTTGGAGGTTAAAGAGGTGCGGTTGTTGACCGTCTCCAAGTCGTTGCGCACAGTAGTTGAGGTGGCTTTGCGGTTTTGTCGCATCTGTCTCAAGACCACAGTGGCAGCGCAGACCACAAGGGTGAATGTGATGAGGCCCAGAGTAAATGAAACCACTAAGGGAGCTGGGAAAAGAGTGGGCTTCTCTGTATACTCGCACTGTGTGCCCATGAAGCCTGGTGGGCACTGACAGACGGGTCCAGAAAAGTGGGTGTAGCAGGTCCCTCCATTCTCACATGGCATTATGCTACAGGCATCAGCACGGATGTTACAGTCCTTGCCTGTGAAACCAAGCGTGCATGTGCAGGTGTAGTCGTTGATGCCGTCCACACAGGTCCCGGCGTTATAGCATGGGTTGCGTGCGCAGTCATCAATGTTTATTTCACAACGCGAGCCTTTGAAGCCAAAGCGACAGCGGCACATCAGGCTGTGACCCAAATCAAGACACTGGCCACCTTCAAGAAGAAAACCAAGGAGCATGTTAAAAACCACCAGGTTGTATCAAATTCACAAACCATGGCCTAAAAATTACCAAAGAAATAGGTAATCTATATCAATTTGGCTTAGAAAGAACTTTCTTAAAGGAATAGTTCACCCAATAATACAAATGTTCTCTTCATTTATTGCCATCCCAGATGTATATGAATTTCTTTCTTCTGCAGAACACAAATGAAGATTTTTAGAAGAGTATCTCAGCTCTGTTGGTCCATACAACGCAAATGAATGGTGAACAAAACTTTGAAGCTCCAAAAAGCACTTAAAGGTAGCATAAAAATAATCCATGACTCCAGTGGTTTAATCCATGTCTTCAGAAGCAATCTTATCAGTTTTGGGTGAGAACAGACCAATATATAACTCCTTTTTCACTATAAATCTTGACAGCAGCAGTCTCTAGGCATGATTCAAGCCTGATTACACTTTCAAGTGCTTGATGCATGCTCAGAGCGTTAGATGGCACTATAGGAAATGTAATTGAGCTTGAAATCATGATCGCCAAGGAGACTGTTGATGTCAAGATTTACACTGAAAAAGGAGTTATATTTTGGTCTGTTCTCACCCAAAACATATTGGATTGCTTAAGACATGGATTAAACCACTGGAGTATGGATTACTTTTATGCTGCCTTTATGTGCTTTTTGGAGCTTCAAAGGTTGGTCACCATTCACTTGCATTGTATGGACCTACAGAGCTGAGATATTTGTCTTAAAATCTCTGTTCGTGTTCTGCAGAAGAAAGTAAGTCATAAACTGTGTCCCAGATGACACTATACACTATGCACTTACAAAATATACTATGCACTCAGCCGTGTAGTGTATGAATTTTCAAAGTGAAGTATTGTCCCAAATGGAACACTTAACGGTTTGTTACTTCACAGAAGCATTCACCGTTTAACAGCTGACAGAAGTGACGTTTCAAGCGCACGTGATGTGTTGCCGCTAGCTTTAGCACGTTCAACCTCAAATCAACACTTGTGTCTTAAACAACATACATATTCACACAGCTTGGGGGGATGGTAAAGCATTCAACTTACATATACAAGGTGCTGTCTTCACAGAAGATTCACTAGCTGCTACATTCTTTATTATTTACAACTGTTTTGTCAGACCAGCACTGCAGCATGTTATCTCCTCCCCTTCCGCTATGTACGGCAAGCCGTAAGCTCTGAGTGCTGAAGTATCCAAAATTAATTAATTATACAAAATTAAGTAATTATAACCCTTGGGAAAGCTATGGTACATTTTTTAGAGCAGTGAGGGCTATTACTTTATGACAGCTCTATCTTGCCTTTCATATCAGTCTTTGAGCCACACTGGCGTCTTTTCTATCATGCTTGAGTAGTATGGCCTTCACAGAATGTCACGCACAGTGATGCATCGCAAAACACAAAACTCTGAAGGTAAAGCAGCCAAAATCAGCAGGGGAACTGCCTCAGGCAGAGAATGGCAACAGCAAAGAATGCTGAAGCCCAGCAGTCTGTTGTTTTTCAAGTAAGATAGATAAAAGCTTGTAGGAGTGAGAATATGCTTACCGTTGGCACAGGGGTCGCTGCTGCACCGGTCAATCTTCTTCTCGCAGTTGGAGCCCATGTAACCAGTTGGGCAGTGACAGGAGTAGCCACCAGATCCCTTCTCCATACATGTTCCTCCATTGAAGCAGGGTCCATCAGCACAGGTCATTGCACTGATCTCGCAGTTCTTCCCATAGAAGCCTTGAGGGCATGTGCAGGAGTAATCATTCACCAGATCCTAAAAAATAATCTCGTTAACCATCAAGTTGCATAGACAAAATATGTTGGATACAGCAGTGACCATAGTGACAACTTACATTACAGCTGCCTCCATTCTTGCACGGGTTGCTGTCACACTCATTGGTCTCAATCTCGCAGTTTGTGCCGCTGAAGCCGGGCCTGCAGGTACAGGTGTAACTGCCCTGGCCAGTGTTGGTACAGGTGGCGTCATTCACGCAGGGCTTGTGATTGGTGCAGAAATTCAGATCCTGGTTGCAGAACAAGCCGCCCCATCCCTCCTTGCAAGTGCACTGCCAGGGCTGGCTGCAGGTGCCGTGCAAGCATCCCGGGTATCGGTGGCACTCATCGCAGAGGGGCCCCTGCCACCCGAGGCGGCACTTGCACTCACCGGGGGCCTCACAATAACCGTGCTCCTTGCTACAGCCAGATGAGCAGATGGCTGTTAAAAAAGGAGAGGGAGAGAAAGGGGGAAATTAGAATGACCGCACATCATAAAACAACCCCCCTTCTGGAGGCTCAGACTCATCAAGTATTTGTTAAGTACTAAACTAAGCAGCTGGGATGCACACAAAGAACCACATGCCGTCTTTTTCAGGGAAGGCAGAGCATATTAGGTTTGAACGTGTGTCCTTGTTAAATCATGCTCATTGCCTCCATTGTTAGAGCGAACAAAAGCGGGGAAGGCAAACTTAGGTTGAAGTTTTTTTTTTGTTTTTTTTTTTTTTTTGTGACCGCAAGAAGCCGTTGAATTTAAGTTTAACCGCTTGAACGATCTGGACGGCCCGCGTTTTTTTTTTTTTTTTGCTCTTTGTTGCGCGCAGAAAACATCAAAATGTGTGTAAAATACAAAACAAAAATATAAAACAACAAATAAATTTTTTTAAAAACACTTACGTTCAGCGCAATATTCGCCTTTCCATCCAGTCAAGCAAATTCTAGTGCCGGCGGCATCGCAGTTGAAGTGGCCGAACGCGTCATCCCGTGGCCGGCAGAAATCCGAGCAGTCCTCGCCGTGGTAAAATTCATCGCACACGACGCGGTAAGAAAAGCGCAGTTCACTTCGCTCTCCAAGATGCACATCCTGGGACCAGTCCTCCCCAATAGCGAGTCTTCTTTTGGTGGCCAAACGGCTGATCATATTGTTCATATTCTCTGAAATCAATCAATAAATAATAATAATTTTTAAAAAAATATCACTGGTCTTTAAATAAAGAAGTAAACGTTTTCTTGTTTACTGAAATAACCCCATTGGGGGCAAAAACAGGGCGCATACCTGTTGACTGTTCAGAGGAGGATTCTGCGTTCCATGCTTCAATTATCAACGAGACAGTTCCCTATAATGAAAGCAATTTATTTAAGCTCCATAATTACACATGGTTTATTCATTATTTTGTACATTAACATTCTTCAAACAGTTTGAGCTACTCACCGGCCACTTAAAATTAAACGGAACCTTGATAGGCGCACTGCTGGAGATGGAGCTCTGGTCTGCGCTGAATACTCCTGTCAATCCAGTGCCATAGGTGCACGGCGGCTCAGGTAAAATGACGTCCTGCGAGTGCTTCAGGCAAACACGGAAAAATATCTGACAGTCTCTGGACTGTTTACACACACTGCTCGTGGCTGTGAAAGAGTGTACTTTCAACTCAAACACACCGGATAAATCGGCCTATGGAAATAAGAACATTATTAATAATAGCCTATATTACTACAGCACGGGAAGCATATATAGTACAGATTAAGCAGTTTACGTTCCAAGAAGCATGGGAAATACTCACCTGTTGCACAGATATCAAAATAAAAAAACACGTCGTTAAAAAAATTGCCATTTTGTATTTTCCTGTCTGCTATTAAACGATAGCAGACCGCGAGCGTAATCCAAAATATGAATGTTTGAAGTGGTCCACAATTCAAGAAAAAAGCATCGAAAGGAAATATCGGAGGAAGGTAAACGAGTATACTTGATTTTTTAATTTTGTAATTAATGTCTGCATTGGAGCTTACACAGCAGAGAAACAAGGCCTTTGGACTCGTCTGTTAAGTTTCGTGAAGTGAGAACAGCGCGTGGGGTTTTAAACTGGGACAATAAAGGAGGCGGGGTTTCATATATGCAAATTAGGTAATAAAAGTACCGAGAGGGATTTACTTGATAAGTCCCCGAATATGGCGTTTGGATCTACGTTCATTAATACTGATTTGATTTATTACATAAGAACACAAACTACAAGCTGTATAACAACATATAGGCATACTTTTTGTTAAAACGTTTTAATGGAGGTAACAACCATACAATGATTAATTATTAACATTTGTATCACTTAATTCAGAAGCAAAACCACAATAATTATTATTTACTTGACTTTTAACATTCTGTTCGTAGAACCTTTTCTTTTTTTAAAGAAATCACTGAGTAAATGACAAAATGATTTATTTAGGCCATAATCAAACTTTGAGCTGCAGTAAGGTATATTTAAAAGATATTCGTATTTAAGAATTACTAATATATAAATCTTTTATTCTTTTCAACTACCCATATTTTGGGGTTTCTTCGGTGTCGCGTGCCACACTATTCTCGTAACTTAGTTTTCTTCTAGAGAGAGAGGTTGATCACCGATCACGGATGGGAGGGGTTGCGGGGGAGATTCGCACACCCCCTTTAATTCAGCCCTAAAATCTGTAATTGTTCTGACGCGTGTGAGTCGTTAAACCGGCAAGCGTCGGAGGGGCACTTTATTGTGTCCTGGAAAGATCCGGAGGGCTCTTTTGTTATCTTAGTTTGGATTGTCGTTCTTTGGTAAAGAGGGTGAAATGGTGGGGGTTACACAGAACATTTAAGATCGCAGATAATTGCTGTCTTGAGTAAGAGTGTGTGTACGCGTGTGCAGGGAGGGGGATGCTCACTACAGCTGTATGATAATCTCGGCACCTGCACACAGAGTGTGTTCCCACTCGGCTCTCGTAAAAACCTAATACTGTATCTCCTAGTGTAGTTTGTGGAGGATGTTTCTAGTTGCAGTCTGAACAATTTCTTTTTCTTGGTAGCTACCTGTAGGTATACAATAATCAACATTCCCTGAGGTGTGGTTGCACAAATCCATGCTTTGTTTTGTGTGCAAATGGAGCTGCTTTTAATGCCCTTTCGCACAATTCCCCTTAAAGTTTCTTCTGGATGCTGTCTTTAGTTCTTACAACATCAGTAGTATAACCATGTGGGGTTCATTGTAGCATATGAATGTCCTAAATATAATAAAACCTCCACACCTATGTTCCACAATCTGTATTGCATTCATACCAAAACATACAGCGCTGTCAAAAAGTATTTGCCGCCATCTTGATTTCTTCTGTTTTTGTGTATATCTCATGCTAAATTGTTAAAAAAATTCTAACAAAATCTAACATAAAACAAAGGCAATCTGAGTAAACACAAAATACAGTTTTTAAAGATAATGTTATTTATTGAAGCAAAAAAGTTATCCAATACCAGCTGGGCCTGTGTGAAAAATACCCAAATCTATGAAACTGCATTCATAATGAGTTTCAGCTGGACTAGACACACCCAGGCCTGATTACTGCCAGCCCTGTTCAATCAAATCAACACCTAAATAGAACTTTTTGGCAGCATGAAATTGGCTAAAGGGTAGCACTATATGCCAAGGTCGAAAGAAATTCCAGAAATTATGAGGAAAAAGGTGACTGAAATACATCAGACTGGGAAGGGTTACAAAGCTATTTCAAAGGCTCTGGGACTCCAAAGAACCACAGTGAGAGCCATTATCTCTAAATGGAGAAAAGTTGGCACAGTAGTGAACCTTCCCAGAAGTGGCTGACCTTCCAAAATTCCTCCAAGAGTACAGCGACAACTCATCCAGGAAGTCACAATAAAGCCAAGGAGAACACCCAAGGAACTGCAGGCCTCTCTCACATCAATAAAGGTCACTGTTCATGACTCCACTATCAGAAAGACACTGGCCAAAAATGGCATCCATGGAACAGTGGTGAGGCAAAAACCACTGCTAACCCAAAGAACATTAAGGCTCGTCTGAATTTTGCCAAAACACACCTTGATGATCCTCAAACCTTTTGGGAGAATGTTCTGTGGACCGATGAGTTGAAAGTGGAACTGTTTGGAAGTCCCGTTACATCTGGCGTAAATCAAACACAGAATTCCACGTCCGGTCATCAGTCCATGAGTTGAAGCTCAAGCGCAACTGAATTATGCAGCAAGACAATGATAAAAAGCATTGGAGTAAGTCCACCTCTGAGTGGTTACAAAGAAGCAAAATTAAAGTTTTGGAGTGGCCTAGTCAAAGTCCTGACTTGAACCTGACTGAGATGCTAAGGAAGTAAATGGGTAGTTCATGCTCGAAAACCCTCCAATGTGGCTGAACTAAAGCAGCTCTGCGAAGAAGAGTGGGCCAAAATTCCACCACAGCGTTGTGAAAGACTGATCTCCAGTTATCGGAAGCGGTTGCAGTTATTGATGCTAAAGGTGGCACAACCAGCTATTAAGTTTAAGGGGGCAGTTAGTTTTTCACATGGGTGATATAGGTGTTGGATAACTTTTTTGCTTCAATAATATATATATATATATATATTTGAAAACTGTATTTTGTGTTTACTCAGGTTGCCTTTGTTTTATGTTATATCTCGTTTGAAGATCTAAAACAATTTAGTATGAAAAATAATAGGACAAATAAAAAAAAGGGGAAAAGGGAAAAATACTTTTTCACAGCACTGTACAATGTGGAAAATAGCCCTATGAATGAAGTGAATTTGTTGTGACATGAAATCAAATGCACAACAATGCATACACTCCACCTTTGACCAGCCCCGACCAGTAGGTGGCGATTTGCATGAAGAATGCGAATCACTAAAAACAAAAGAAAAATGTGGAAGTGAAAGTGAGGATGTATGCTATAGTAAAAAAAGAACATACATATTGATCAATTTCTCACCCATATCTATCATGACATCTAAAGACAAGGATTTAACCACTGGAGTTGTATTTCTTACTTTTATGCTGCCTTTTGAAGATTTACACATTTCAATTTCATAACAAATTTCAAATGAATTTATTCTTCTTCAACAAATTTAACAAAATAACACATAAACAGAGACACGCGCGAACAATACGCGGCGTTATAAACTGTTGCTCGTCTTCTAGTGATTTTCTTTTGTGATTCTAATGAGAGCAGCGCGTGCCTCCGCTGGCCCCATCTTTACCCCAGGCACGCTTTGCCCACTGGACGTCACTAACATATGATTAGGGGGTTAAGAAGCAATATTAATTTATTCATTTGTTGTTAATTTATTGTCGGCCAATGATTAATAATACGTTTTATTGGCTTCTGATAAACAAAAGGATGACTACGTAAACTGAAGTTATTATCTGTGTAAACAAGAAAAACTGTCCCAGCTAGTAACAGAACTTGCCAAATCAATGCAACCAGATTAGTTGAATAGCCTACTTTATCCAAACATACATGTGGTTTTAATGCAAACGCATATTTCTCTTGAGGGTTAGTGGCAATATCGGTTATAAAATTTATAATGTTCTTAGTCGCATTAGACCTAATGAAGTACAATTCTTTTTAACAGAACAATGAATAAACAATGATTTGTTGGTTTCAAATCCGATGTACCCGAAATAGCGTACATTTCGAACACTTAAATAGTAGGCTACTTTTCTTTTTTCTCAACCTGGTGATGCGTGCCCACGCTCAGATTGATGTCTCGCGACGGGGAACATGTTCACCAAAATAGGTGTCGTGTGCCCATTATGTGCTTTCCACTAAGAGAGTGATGAGGGGGGAAAGTCACAAAATCAATAGCCATCTGGCTCAATCGAAGACGCGCATGGCGCATCTCTGATGCTTCCCGATCATGATAGATCAAATCGACGTACACGAACCCCCTTCCCCCAAAGGACATTAATAATAAGTTTAATAAAGTCACAAATGTAATGGTGGGTTACAAAAATAAGGACAACTTTTATTGTTTTGCTTTACGCAAATCGCGCGCCAGTAGGCTACTTCACGCTTTCCCCATCCACGTGTCTAACATCCAAACGGTGTTACAGCCGTCGCTTTTGCTGAGATAAAGCGTGTCTGTGACTTGGTGCTAGTCAGTTCTGTGGGGAAGGAGGAGGAGGATTGGCACATGGCGACAGTTTTGGAGAATGACAGAAGGCGCGCATCCATAAATGTGAATGGACGCCCTCTGCTAAGGTGTGAAACGCGACACGCGGTGCTGAGGGGACCGGTTCCCATGCTCCGTGCATTATGTTCTGAGGTGTCACTTTATTCGCATGTCATTTGTTCACGATTCTGGATGTGGCCTTTAGCGGATGAAATAATCCGCGATTAAATTCATAGCCTAATGCTCACCAGTTTACCTAAAGAACGCAGGCTACTTTATCAACGGCCGATAAGTTAGTTGCCTATCAAATGCAGTACTTGCATTCTGACGATGTAATGGTTGTTTTTGCAGAGGTTAGACATAAAAGTTTCATGCTATCCAGAGGTTACCTTAAGTGCATAGTGGCACGTGTCCATCTGTCAAACTCAGAGGTGTGAACATGACAAAAGTTTAACACCTCGCATTCTGTGTCTTCGAATTACCTCAAATTGTCTGTGCTCTGAAGCGTCCTGCTGGAACATTAGGTCGACGATCAATCAGAGAGGCTATCGATGTGTGTGTAATTTTTAAATGGAAAGAGAAGAGGCTCGAGTGTTGACTAAATAATACAGACGCAGTGATTTTAATTAGCTCTGAATTCTAATTCTAACCCATTGAAGACAACGCCGGAAACAACAACAACAAGGATCTAAACTGCACTACACTGATGCAGATGGGCCTCAATCCTTTTAGCAAACACGTGCCAAAGAAAACTTGAAATAATTGCGGAATAAAGTACTTAAAATGTGTGTTTGAATATTTAGAGAGTATGTATTTCAGACTCTACTCAAGATGTTTCATTTTTGTGCTTAGCAGTCAATGACACTTTATACAGATAGCATTTAATATTTAGGAATTATGACCATTTAATTTCTTTAAGTCTGATTATATTATTAAAGCTACCTGTAATATCTTTCTACTTTAAAGGGATAGTTCACCCCAAAATGAAAATTCTCTCATCGTTTACTCCCTCATGCCATACCAGATTTGTATGACTTTCTTCTGCAGAACACAAATGAATATATTTAGAAGAATATCTCAGCTCTGTCACTCTCACGTCTGTGGTCATGAAGCCATTTGTGAGACTGGTTTTGGCCTACCTGAAGGACATCACTGGACCCCTGCTAGACCCCCTTCAGTTTGCTTACCGAGCAAACAGGTCTGTCGATGATGCTGTCAACATGGGACTGCATTACATCCTGCAACACCTCGACAGATCTGGGACTTATGTAAGGATCCTATTTGTGGACTTCAGTTCAGTCTTCAATGCCACCAAACTGACACAGCTTTCCGTGCCAACCACAATCTGTCGATGGATCACCAGCTTTCTGACAGATAGGCAGCAGCTAGTGAGACTGGGGAAACTCACATCCGGGACCCTCACTATTAGCACTGGTGCTCCTCAGGGATGCGTTCTCTCTCCACTGCTCTTCTCCATGTACACGAATGACTGCACTGCAAAAGACCCCACTGTCAAGCTCCTGAAGTTTGCAGACAACACCACGGTCATCGTCCTCATCCATGACGGTGACAAGTCTGCATACAGACGGGAGGTTGATCAGCTGGCTGTCTGGTGCGGTCACAACAACCTTGAGCTGAACAGGCCTAAAACAGTGGAGATGATAGTGGACTTCAAGAGAAATCCCCCCGCAAATCGGACAGAACGGACAGTCAGGACTGCTTAGAGGATTATTGGTTTCCCTCTGCCCACCCTCCAAGACCTGTACGTCTTCAGAGTGAGGAAACGTACAGGTAGAATAACTCTGGAGCCCAGACACCCCACTCCCTCTTTGAACTGTTGCCCTCTGGCCGGCATTACAGAGCACTCAGCACCAGGACATCGAGGCACAAGAACAGTTTTTACCCTCAGGCCATTTACCACATGAACAATTAAACTGCCTCAGGACTCCCCCATAGTGCAATCATGTAAATACATATCTCATGTACAGATGTAAATTCACATATTGGTAATTCAGTAACTGTACATAGCCCTACCTTGTACATTCATTACCACTTGCACATGTACATACACCATTCTATGTTATATGTCCTATTATTTGTGTCTGTTTATACTCTTACCTTGTTTTATATTCTGTCTCACTGTAATGTTCTGTGGGCACTTGTTTCTCCTATCACCAAAAAAAAAAATCTCATTCTGATGGTCCATACAATGCAAGTCAATGGTGAGCAGAACTTTGAATCTCCAAAAAGTACAAAGGCAGCATAAAAGTAATCCATACAACTCCAGTGGTTTAATCCGTGTCTTCAGAAGGGATACTATATATTTGGGAGATAAACAGATCAATATTTAAGTATTTTTTTTTTCTATAGATCTCAAACTTTGACCAGCCCTGACCATTCTTCAAGCATAAATAACTTAAATATTGAACAATTTCTCACCCACATCTATCATATCACATCTGAAGACATGGATTTATCCACTGGAGTTGTATGGCTTACTTTTATGCTGCCTTTATATGATTTTTGGAGCTTCAAAGTTCTCGCAACCATTCACTTGCATTTAATGGGCATACAGAGCTGAGATACTCTTCTAAAAATCTTAACTTGCATTCTACAGAAGAAAGGAAGTCATACACATGGTGAGTAAATGACAGAATTTTCATTTTTGGGTGAACTATTCCTTTAAATAACATTTCATTTGTATGTCAAAAACCTTTGCAGAACATTATTTGAAAGCATTTGAGGATGGCATGGAATTACAAACTTCTTACAATTCTCTTTTCAAAATTTCTTTCCTGAAAGAAGCACTGGTCATTCAACAAAGTCACCAACATTAAATAATCCACATTATTTAGTCTACTGCTTCATCTTTTGTCTGACGCGTTTTTGAATAGTAGTCAAATATTAGTGTAAAACCACATTGTCATATTATAACTGACCTCTAACCATTATACTGCACCGATAAATATGATTTCTGAAAAACATTCGATAAACTATAAATGCTGTATTTAAACTGTAAATGCTGTATTGAAATCTTGTTTAGTCAGAATCAGAAGATGTCCCCAAAAAACAACTGTTTTTTGTATCCTGTAGCTCTTGAACACAAAAAACAGTGAGGTTAATTTTGTGTGGCTGTGGTCTGTGGCTCTTAACTAAGAAAAGGAGAATTTTGAGAAGAGTTTAGTTCAAATCATTTCAAGTCAGTTGGAGTTCTGTCCTGTAGTGTTGCACTTCATAGCTCAGGTAACCATTTCACTCATTTTACGTACAATAACTGAATGCAAATATACTGTATTTGGATTATGATGTACAGTAATGAAATACAGATGTATAACAGCCATTAAGTCACAAGAGAAAACAAATTTCTAAGCAGGGCTGATCAGAGAAGATCTGCTCTGAACCATATAAAAAGGTATTAAAAAGAAGAAAGAAAATAAAACAAAACAACAGCAAAAAGAATAGTACAGCAAAACATAACACCAATTATTTGAAGTTATGGTTTATTTATTGGAGATATTCTGGGTGGTTCACTGTTCACATCAATAGCAATACAAAGAACATTCCATGAACACATCTTCAGACATGAAGGGCCATTTCTGACCTAAAGAGAAAAAGCACCAGATTGAGCTCTTTATTTGCCTTCACATGATAAGAAGTTCTCCTCATCTAACTGCAACAGCACCACCATGACAAAGACAGTCTCACTGGCAGCACTGAGGGTTCCCCAAGTTGATGTTCACTTTTGTAGTCAAGTACCATGTGCTGCGCACACATTATTGAAGTCTAATATCAGGCTATTGCCTACTACAGCATTAAGTTAAGAGATTCAAACAGGATCTACATGATGAAATCTTATCAGTATCAGTTCATCTCATTTCAGAATCCATGTCCAAGTGTGATGTGGTACTATGCAGTTCTTTGCTCCTGCAGAGATAATTGAACCAAGAAGTGACAGGAACTGATCCAACCAGGATGAAGATGTGTCTCCACTTGAAACAATTTGTAATCAGTGAGATCAAATATTAGGGCACCATATCGGTGTGTCTGCGGTCCAGAAGTGCCATCTCCCACACAGGAATGGAACATCTTGTGGAGCTGGGTTCCTACTATCCCAACCCCTAATACATGGTAGAAACCATTCAGTGCAGCTGATTGGAGGTTTTTCCCTAGATGCCCTTCTGCTCCCTCTCTCCCCCTCCCTCCCTCCCATGTGTCCACCTGTTTGTCTGTGACCCTCATCTCAATGGCTGGTCATAAACCAGGTTGGACTGTTTAAGGTAGGTGTGAGTAGGACGAGTCTTCACTGCTGCTTTCGGGACCAGAAACGACCTGCAATGGAACCTAATGAAAAGCCCTGCTTCTTCTGCTGAGAAAGCTCCGAAAGTCTTTGTTCCTCCTCCTAATAAATAGCATAAATACACACAAACCCTCATTAGAAAATATTCACAGAATAGCATATTTACATTTACATTCAAGCCAGAAACATACTTTACACAAGTCAAATACGTGAACGCTTGGCCAACGCATTGCCAACACTTGGCCCGGTTGAACATACAGTACATAACGTATGTTCTTGCATTACTGTGCCGGTAACAAACCTCAGTACTCAACGGGGTGACAGAGTATGTTATTATTCAGGTAAGTTGCCATAGATATACTGACTTCAACTTATTAGCTTAGCAATGTTCTCTTCAAGCTGTTGCTCCACCATGATAGTAGTTGGCTTGAAAGAGAACTAACTTTAGAGGCGAACTTTTCACACTAATGTCTGCTATAGCGCTTCTTGTGGCAACGATGAAAATTGCAACACATAATTGCATTGTATTATGAATTGCAGTCTGATACATTTTGGAACACAACAATGCAAAAAATCGAGTGTGTGTAACTAGATGTATCTGCGTTCACGTACTTGCATAGAGTATGTTTCGACATTAAGTCATTTACAAGGCGCTTTTATTGAAAGCGATGTACAAATGAGGAACATTATAAGCAACTTATCATACAAGAGCTAACATTATCTGCAGTATCACACTGCTAAGTTGCAACAGTAAGCTAGAATAAGCTTAAGTAGTACAGAAGTTGTACTAGTTGTATTTTATGGACAGTTTAGCATATACAACTATTTCTTCAACTTTTCTGAAGAAAATGCGAGTGGTGCTTGCCTGTGTAAAAGTTGCCACCACAATGCTAAGGTGTTAAGACTGGCTGCCAGGGTGTTGCTATGCAGTTGTTAAGATGTTTTGATTTGTTTTTAGTATGATGCCATTTGGTTGCTAGGGTGTTCTAGGTGGTTGATAGGAAGTTATTTACTGGCCCAAGTCAAAAGAGCCCACCCCCAAGTCAGATTGCTTTAGAAAAGTAATAGCATGCCTTTCGTAATCAATCTGGATGAACTGAGGCATTATTCATGTCTATTTATTTTAGCAAGTTTAAAACATAGGTATGTTCAAATCCCTAATCCTAAATTTGAGCAAAAGTATTAGTGTTGCTTACCTTAGCAACACTAATACCCTCAATCTACTCTTAATGGAGGCAAATATTCAAAATTGATGAGAAAAAGAAACTACAGGACAATAGCAGTATAATGATCTATGTCTTGAATACCTGAGCAAGCTGTGCTTGTCTTCTTTTGAAGGCTTCAATGGGGTCCTCCTCATGGGCATAGTTCTCCAGCACGGTACGTACATCCTCCACTCCACTGATGGCAATCGCTAAACACCATACAAGAGATTAAAAGGTGACAGATGATTTGTACAACAATACAGCCAGACAATACCTATTTGCCCCAAACTCTTCTTGCACAGTCCACCATACACAAATACACTCACTTTTCAGGAAGGCAGCCAAGTCATAGAGTGTGCGGTCTTCTGAGTTGCCATCCCACTTGCGTAATGCCAAGCCATTGAAAGGCTGTAGATTAAAGGCCTCCCGCTTGCAGTCCACGACAATGACTTTAGAGGTGTCTCTGTTCAAACAAGACACGTCCTGTTGGACAAACAATATGACTCATTTAGTCAATTTCAATATATAATGCTATTTATTTATTTATTTTTAAATAAATTGTTGTAATAGTTGCTTTTTTCTAAAGATAGGGTTAGAAAAAATAAAGATGTTTTTGTAGCCCGAGCTTGACCTAAACTCTACAAAAATCTCATATTCGTAGTATTACAGAAAGGATAGTTCTGAACTAAATTCTGATTGGATGAGCCGACAAACGCACATGTGACCACACATCATTAAATTGTATATTAATGCGCTAATTTGCTATGTTGCTTGGCAATAGAGGTTGACTAATATATCGGTTATATGATTAATTGGTTCATAAGCTATTGTTAATTATCAATTCCTCTATGGAATAAGAATTGGGATTTTTGATTTATAGAACAAGACTGTTGTGCTCTATTTTTTTGTGGCTTTTTTGTGATTGGCAAGTAGATGTCAACCAATTGTGGATATTGCCAATACGATACGATTTTTACGACCAGTTTTATGAATAATTGGTGCCGATAGTTGCTTTTTGGAACTATTAGTAAACAGCAAAAAACAATACGGATTTTTGATGAATTGATGAATTATGTACACTATTTATTAGCCCATATGACAAAGTATACTTTATAGTGTTTGTGTTATAAGGCACTGAAGATGATTGTAAGAGCACATGTTTTGTTTCCCTTGTGTGTTTGCGTGAGCTGAAAGCACTTAAAAATAGGAGTCCCCGGTGTTTTGGGGTTTGTTTATGGTTAAAAGTCCCGCTTTATGCGCCAAATCTGAATTTTTCTCTGGTTATTATTGCAAAAACAACACGCATCTGGGATTGTACTTATTTTGGACTCTTGTTGCCTTTATGTCTGAGCCCATCGCAGTAAGGAAAGAAAGATTTATGAAATGCATAGAAATGTTTCTACATTCAATAAATCGATTTTAAAAACTATCAGTCGATTATTCGGTTTTCTGCATTTTCCACCACCTTAAATATCTGTATTGGCAAAATCCACTATTGGTCGACATCTACTTGGCAACCACAAAAAAGCCTCCATTAGAGCACAACAGTCTGGTTCCATGAATTAAAAATCCCATTCCTTTTTCCATAGAGGAATTGATGATTAACAATAACTTATAAACCTTCAAAGACAGACTTACCGTGAGATCAGAGGTTGTAAATCAATGGTAATTGCTTCTGTTGAAGACAACAGTCAGTTTTATTTAAAATTAATTTTAAAAATCATGTTTATTAGTGCAATTTCTGGAAAAGAACAACACAGCCAATGAACCTAAAGGGCACTGATTCACCAGAGTGTCACGGCCAACAAAGCATGCCAAATGAGCTCTACAGACCACCCATGACGCACTGGGATTGACGCAATGGAGTCAGTCTCCCTACACTCTCAAACTACTTATATATTTGCATTCATCTGAATATTTTGCAACAAAATATAAATATATTATTTCAATACTTATAATAAACAACTTGAAATAAATGATATTTTTACATCGCTTTTAATTCAATAACGCAACTCGTGATGCTTCATGGGATTGTAGTTCATGCTTTCATTAAAGACGTTGAGTACACAGTCTTGTACCTTTGTCTTGTCCAGTTTTCTAATTTTGTTTGCTTTAAAGTTTGTGGTGCCATGATTCACCTTGGAGCTGGTTGCTTTGGTTCATGGCTCCTTTATTAAAGGCTTTATGAAAACCATACGGAAAAAAATTCATGGAAAAAATAAATAAATTCCGGAATCAAAACTGCTGCGCTCTATTAAGCTAATAAACTACATATTTCGATTATTAATGTGACTTTAGTATTGTATATTGTTGTTTTTTTCCCCTCCACACTGCTATAGCCACCATTTTATAAAGACAAATAAGTCAATTAAGGCTGTGTGGTATGTTGATTTAAAAGTTAAATCATTCTTAAAACTCCCCTTAATGCACAGCCTTTTGACTTATAGGAAACAAGGTCCAGTCTACTTACCACAGCCGCTATACATACAAATTGAGGTTAAATGTGACCTCTCACACCACCCCCAAATCATCCATGTAGTGTGACACTGATGTGAACCATATTTAACACCTATGCATTTGTAGAGGTTTGCAAAGACTTAACACCACCCCATTGCCCCCGGTGCTCAGTCACACACAAACACACACTCTCTCTGGGCCAGCTGTCTCAGTGGTGGTCCAACAAAGCAGATGGACAGGGACGCTGCACTCTCTCCATCACTGAGGTCATCAGCAGCCCGCTGAGGGGCTTAAAAAAAAAGCTGTGTGCAGAAAATGAGAGAGACAGAGATGGAGGGGCCCCAAAAGGAAACCCCTCTGGACAGCGGCACACTCCGTAGCATTTACAATAAATTACCCGCATCTGCCTGCCCTCCGAGACACGCCCAAACCCCACCGGGAGCACAAGTGTGCATTTCGCAGTGTATTTGTTGAGTGTATGAGCGTGCATGTATAAATAATGAGGTTTGTATAGATTAAAAAGCAACACACCAACTTAATGACATCCAAATCACATTGAGTAACAGAGGAAGCCTAATGTGAGTCAATGATTAGCACTTCTATGTAGCTAGAGTATGAATGATCTTCAGTCAGTGTGTGTGTGTGTGTGTGTGACCAGAGCTGTGTAACGCAGCTGGGCATTAGAGTGTCATGTTGCCGAGACAAACAGTCGCTCCAATTCCCCAGGTAAAACATTGGAGTATGAGCCAGAGGAAGCATGCCTCTGACTAGACACACGTGCCACGCTACGCACCTGCCAATCAAAGCCCTGCCCACCCCCTATCTGATCTCGGGACCTAAGCTGGGGGTGGGGAGCAGCAGCTACTGGTGTCATATCTACACAAAAACGTGATAAAAAGGCCACATTGGGCACTGAAGGATCTTCATTAAAGGGACATTTCACCTAAAAATGAAAATTATGTCATCATTTACTTATCCTCCTGTTGTTCCAAACCTTAGTTACTTAGGTGGAACACAAAATGTTAGGTACAATATTAGGGACTGAGAGCCTTAGTCGCCATTCAGATTCATTGTATGGAAAAAAGATGCAATGAAAGTGAATAGTGACTGAGGCTGTCCCTAACATTTTGCCAAATATTTCAATTTGTGTTCCATGGAAAAAAAGAAAGTCATAGGCTATTTTCACACAGTCAGTGTTTGGGATTGACAACCGTATTTACTTGTATACAACAGCTTACAATAGCAGTTTGAATACTGTCTGTATGAACAAACAACCAAAGTCACAACCATATTCTAACAGCTGTAACCATTGTTACAGTGGCTATCACCCTTGGAGTTCGCTAGTTCGAATCCCAGGGCGTGCTGATTGACTCCAGCCAGGTCTCCTAAACAACCAAATTGGAGTCACATGAGGTAACCTCCTCGTGGTCGCTATAATGTGGTTCGTTCTCAGTGGGGCGCATGGTAAGTTGAATGCGGATGCCGTGGTGGATGGCGTGAAGCCTCCAAACACACGCTATGTCTCTGTGGCAATGCGCTCAACAAGCCACGTGATAAGATGCGTGGGTTGATGGTCTCAGACTCGGAGGCAACTGGGATTTATCCTCCACCACCCGGATTGAGGCGAATCACTACGCGACCACGAGGACTTAAAAGTACACTGGGAACTGGGCATTCCAAATTGGGTGAAAAAAAAGACACAGACATTCATAACACCGGAATGTCTTATCACAACTGACATTGCGTTATTAAATGAACAAGTCCAATCGAGGTGTGAGTGCATCCATCAGATCATAATTAACCGACAGCAGCTTTGAATGCTTTTTAACAGAGCGCAGCTTTTTCGTTACGCGGCTCGTGCCCGTGAGCTGCCGGTGGAAAACAGCGACTGAATCTTTGGATGACAAGCAGCTAACATCTCAGTGAGTTAACGAAACCCCACAGTGCAGCATGGCTCTCTCACATTAAATGATGTGACAGACAACTAGTTGTCCAGTGCGGTTCCGTTTACACAGCGCAGGTTTGCAAAGAATGCAGTTGTGAGTCCTGAAAATTTGCGGGTGTCAGATCGGTTTTAGAATGTGGTTGTCACTCTCGTAAATAACTGAACTGTGTAAACGTAAACATATTAAGCACTCAAAACAGGAGTGATAACCGTATTCTGCTGCTGTGTGAACGTGACCATACAGGTTTGGAACAAAATGAGGGAGAGTGAATGATGACAATTTTTAATTTTGGGGTGAACTATCCCTTTAAGTGCTATTTCAAAGCAATACCAGGGAAACTCTTTTGTCATGCATTGCTTCAAGTGTTGACGTTCAAGCTGGCCAAAAACGCATCATGGCAAAGCAGTGTTTACTTAGTCACATAAGTGGATTACTTTCTCAGTATTTCACTGTTTTGTCTTAACCTTAAGTCATCAATTCTTGTTTCTTCTTAAATATGCAGCTCACATCTGCAGCTTTTGAAGTTTTTCCTCTTTATTCTTTGGATTACCACACTATAACTGGCCTCCATCTTTTGGCCAATCACTTTTGCATATTCCTTCTCCCACCCCTTTAGAGAGCCAGATGGGAGGTAAGGCAGGGGAGAGAGAGGAGAAGGAGAGGGAGGGCAGAGCAAAGTGAAAAGAATGTGGGTCGGCAGAAGGTGGATGAAGAGAGAGTGCTAATGGGGGTATGGGGGACAAGGCCAGACAGGCAGTGGTGAAATGTGACCGGAGTGAAGACCTTCTGCACAAATGCATGCACATACATGGACATCTACTTCTGTCTGATCATTGAAGAACTATAAAGTAACATGAGTTGATGAAATTCAGATCGTTTCAATTCAGTATAACACTACTGTCAATTAGGGCTGGGTATCGCCAACGACCTCATAATATGGTACACATCGCAATACATAATGTATGTCGCGATTTAATACATTGCCATGCATCAACGTCATAACTGTATCGCAACTGAAATGGCAACAAAATCACAAGTAAATCTGCACTCAATAGGGCTGGGAAAACTGCAATTTTGGAACACTGTGCTAAAATACTCTGACAGAGTTTCCTGCAGCACAATTCCAAGGCAGCACTGCTCCACTACATTGTGAAACATGTATTTTCAACTAATGACTCTGAGCTGGTTCTTTTGAATCTACAGCTTGCAATTTCCTGAAATCTGAAATGATCTTCTCATTAAGCAACATTGTGATGAGGGCAAAAAAAATGCAATAAGAATTATAATTTATTTTCAAATCATTCTTACTGAAATGTACTAAACTAATTGTTAAAGGAGTTGGAATTGTTAAATTCCTAACGTTTCCCATCTATAGCACTAAATCAGTAGTGATCTATTTCGTGCAATTTGTTTTGCTGTTGTCCAGCTATGGCTCTTACCGCACCAGTTTCAAAGTTTGCACTTATTTAGACAATCTACTCAGGGTTCACACTTTTTTCAAAACAACATTTTCCAGGACATTTTATCTGCCCAACGGTTAAAATATATATATGCAAAAACACAAGAGAGGTCATGATGTATATTGTGGTTATTGGAAGGTTACTTTTTCTGAATTCCTTAATTGACAGTTTAATTCTATTTTATTTTCAAATGGCGTCTAATCAAATTAATTAATTAAAACTTTACTGTAGGAGCAACTGGCTTCACACATTCACTTTAAAGTGTTTATATATGTATTCAATTGAATTCCGGCAGTGTAATAATCACACTAGGACATATCACATTTTAATTTGATTCTGTATTCAAACATTCATTTTTGTCACAAATATGTCCAATTCTGTGACATTCCACGTTTAATTGCTAATGCCATTTTTAGGACTAGATTTAGTGATTCCGTCCGTGTTTTCCGCATCATGTAAATCATAGGTTCCACCATGCAGTAACCTCAGTATAAGATATATGTAATTGTTGAATTGAAAATGAATTCACTTGCCAAGGTGTAATGGCTGCATCACCACGATACTACCGGGGTGTGAATTCATTTGTTTGTTTTTTGTAACTGTGATCCGACCGTCGTCACTGACTGAAATTTACAAACTGTTTTTGTAGTTAAAACAGAAGAAATGTTAAATGAAAAAAAAAAAAAAAATCATATTTTACGCTATATCAATACTTAAAATATTTTGTTGGCACATAACAGAGATGACTGTAGAATGTACACGTACAATGTACGTGACAGGGCTTTGTTCATGACATTCAGCCGTTGATTTTGTTTACAATGTTTAATTACACTAAAATATTTTCCAGTACATTTAGGTATTTTCTCATATTCCATGACTGGAAAAATGCACTGCAAAATTCCAGGTTTTACAGGAGGACGCATGGAACCCAGTCTTACTTTATTAATTGAATTATTGAAGATTATAATCAATGAACACAAATGTATTTATTTTTTTTATAGAAGGATCCAAAGTATTGATGCAATATTGTGAGAAGAATCGTAAGTACAGTACAAATGTCCAGCAACTTGTGTGACTCTTTGATCTGTTCATGGATGCAGACACAGCAAATTTATAAACTACATTTGATTTCAATAACTTAAGTTGTAAATTCTGTACACTTTAATACAGATGTAAATTTGGGTTTAGACGTTACAGGTTTTGCCCCATTCACAAGTGTAATGAGGAGAAAGCTTAGATAACTATGGACAGCCTAACAAAGGAAAAGGAGGAGGCAGAAGGTTAATGAGGCCCAAGAAAGGGAGGCGGGAGGAGGAGGAGGAGAGGAGGGGAAGAAATTGCTATTGTCTTGGGCTGTTGCGAAAAGAAAAAAGAATAAGGACATAGCAGTGGGGAAAATCAATGGGCGAACAGAAGGGCGGCATGCAGCAGAGACACAGGGGGTATCGCGCCATAATGTTGTCCGGGTCACACAGGAGAGGGGGGCCCATGGGGTGGGGGAGCAGGACCGGAGTCTTGACAAATACGATAAGACCACACTGTACATTTATGGATGTAGAAACCCTGAAGAATGTTTTAGTAATGAGTAATCATTCGTAATAAATGAGGGAGTCATTGCAGAATAAGAGAGAACACATGTTGCAACCTAAAACACATTGGTGAAACACAACATCTGTGTAAGGGCAACACAATGACATGACTGATGATCACCAAACAAGCAGCATCTACCTAATGTCAATACAAATATTTCACTGTTTTTGCTCTGTTTATCTTGTGAAATGTTTCTGCTATGACTCAAATTACCCATAGCCAATAAGGGGTGAAATACCAGACAGCTGGATTGTTGCAGTAAGTGGCAGACAGTGTTTACAGGAACAGAAAAGTTTCCTAAATACTGAGTGTGAGTTTGCGCTTAGGCTCTGAATATTAACAGTTTGACCAACAAAGCAGGATTATCTAGAGGCAGATGTAAAAAGTTAAATAAGAAAATCATAAAGTTTACCTTAACATGGTGGCCATCCATGTAGCGTGTGGCATCCCTAAAGAGTCGGTACATCACAAATCCTTGAGGGTCTATGCTGTCAATCAAAGGATACGCCGTCTGTGCGCATACACAATATTCTATTCAGTAATCATGTGAAAGCATACTATATGTTCCCCAATGAGAGTCTTCTAAAAGTGATAATTCACCCAAACATTAAAACACTAACATAATTTAGTCACTCCCGTGTTTTTACAATCCCATAGGACGTTCTTTCTTCTGTGGAACACAGTGGGAGACATCTCAAACACCATTCGCTTCATTGTTTGAAATAAAGATGCAATGAAAGTGAATGGTGACTGAGGCGATCATTCTGTCTAACATCTCCTTTTGTGATCCACAGATGACAGGGAGTCATATGGGTTTGGAACAACATGAGGGTGAGTAAATGATGGGTCACCTGTCCCTTCAAAAAAGTAAAATATCACATACCGTACCGATAGCCTATAAGGGGACACATACTGATCATTATCATATTGGAGCATCAAGAGTTGTGATTCTCAAAACCGCAGTGCTGTTGGCTTACATGATCCATAGTCTTGATGCTTAACAAAAACATGGCTTTTTAAAGCCCATGTTTGTTAAGCATCAAGACTATGGATAGCCTGTTTAGAAAATACACAGCTGAAAAGCTAAATTTACATTCACATTCATTCGAATGAAAGAAAAGGGCAGCAGCAGCAAATGGCTGAATCAAAACAAGGCTAATATGCATGACTTAAAGTGTGGCCACATCAGTCAGGTATCAGATAATCAACCAAACTGACTAAAGAAATAATCACTGGTGCCACTTCAACAAAACAACATCAGACACACACAAACACTGGCAGTCTGACTGAAGCCTAACATAAAAGTCTCACTAACAGCATCATTTAGGAAACGTAATGTTTGAGCCTAAGTAAAAACTATTTGTTTGTAGAATCAACAAACCTGTAGATATGCCACTGTCCCCAAAATAGAAACTATTGTGAATGAGTTCACATTCAGTGCTAAGCAGGGTTGGAAAACTTTACCTTACAATTGTAGCTTAAACAGTTAGTGCATGCAAAAACAAACAACAAGCCATCACACTTGGCATTATTAACCCAGTGAACTCACCATGCCTGTCTCTGATGTGAAGATGACTATCTCATAGAGCGGGGCCAGTTGCTGGAACAGGTAGTCTATGCCAGGCCTCTTCTTAAAACGCCAGCCTGTGGCCAACTAGAGGCAGAAAAAGATCCATAAAACATTACAAACATAACAAACATGCACACATTTTCAAAATGTAGTGCATTCAGTTTATTTTTAAGGGAAGAGAACATAATATGTAACAGATTTAGGCCGCTAGCCTGCTGGGACAGTCCACCACTGGCCTTCTGTTACCATCTATGGTGTGTTTTGCCTCTAGGTGGTATTTTAGACTTAAAAAGCATCGATAATTAAAGTCATTCAACATTCAAAGTCTGCAAATAATTTTTGTTTAAAGTTCCATCTGCATTACATTTAAGAATATGTTTGGGGTTAGAGGGTCTTTCTCAATCATTTACTGGTAAATAAGAGCCCAACATTTCCAGAAAGTCTTTCAAAAGAGAACGGAGCAGAATGAAGCTGTTTCATCTCATTATGTCAATACTTTGTGTAAATAAGTTTACCAGGCAATAAGCTGACAAAGTGTAAAGTCATGTAAACACCTTAAATGGTTTTCTATTATCAGGGTATGGTCATGAACGGTTTAAGCAAAAAAGGATCGACACTGGTTGATTTTTGACCATTACCCTGATTCTGCACTGCATGTAAACTCCTTTACCGGCGTTCTTACTGGCTTACCCAACTGTTGTGCGCATGCCTGTTACATTTTGACGTAAAAAGCAGAGAATAACTGGATTATTTAAGGTCTCGGGTAAACACTGTTTCTTACATTGTCGTTGTGCATGTAAATGCACTCAGCGTTAAACCTTTAACTGCAGCGGCAGCCATAGATTTAGTAAAGCTTTGCAAGATAAACAAAAAACTTTGCATAAAGAGTTCCCTCTGAATTTTTAGCACACATCTTGGCTCATTTTTCTTTCTCTTTATTATTTTGTATATACAGATAGAAATCTTTAGTATGGCTTAGAGTAACAGATACTTTTCAAGCGTGCTTTGACCTTGTTCACGGCAACATTTGGCACAGCACACCCATGTATACCCAAGTATCCATGACAAAGTCAAAAAGTAAGAGTACAGTCACAGACAAAGCATCAGTTGAGGTTCAACAAAAATCACTGTGCCATGCACCACGGTAACAGTCCGCTGAGAAGTGTCAAGTTACATGTGGGCTATGCTCCACCTGTCACCTGCGTGTGGCCCTTCCCTCACAGCTAGCCAGGTAGAGGGGATAATGGGGAGGGGGGAAACAGGTAAGGGAGGTCGACAGATGGTTGGCCCAAAACAGCCAGATCCAGATGGCCTCATGTGATTAACAGGAACTGATAAGGATAAGTTTGTCAAAAGGGGAAAATATTTTAAACTGTTAAAATAACAAGATTGTTTAAAAGTAAATCAAAAAGATATAGACACTTTATTGCAGACGGGATCCGACAGAGTACACAAAGCATGTCCATAGTGTATTTACAAAATATACAAGAACAGGACCAGCTGTGTTTAACTTAGAATTGCATTGGGCCTGCAATTAGGTAAACACTACCCAAAAGTCTAGATTTTATCTGGAGTTCAGGGTTATGGTATGCACTGGCATTACACAGATTGAAACCATCTAGATTTAAGTAGTCTATAATTTCATGGAACCATGTTAACTATAGATCTAAGAGTGAAAACTGTTTCTCTCAAATAATTGTTGGAAAGAATCATAGAATATAAACATATCACATACAACTGAAGCAAATATATACATAGCAATGCATAAATTACTTTTCATTTAATTGGTAAACTGGCTGTTGTTGTTGTCAGTAAATTAGATCTGGTACCAGCAACACCAAACATAGGGCAATTCCAATGGAACTTACTGATAAAATGTACCTTGAATGTACTGTAAGTCATTTTTGATAAAAGCATCTGTCAAAGGCATAAATTAAGTTCCAACTGACTGGCCATTTTTTGGACCCAATACTTGCAATGAACCATCTTGCATAAATGGTCTTTCCTATATCCTGAAAAACAGGTGATTTCTTGGTTACTCTTTTTGTGTCTTTTTGCCGTTAAATGAACAGGACTGGGAAAAAGAGGGGAATGGGATTGAGACATGATGCAAGCCAGATTCAAATCTGTATCCCCATCAGCTCTTTTTATGTCTTGAGCACTACCAACTCAGCCACAGCCCTGACTTGCTTAGTTAACTTAAATGAGCTGTGAAACATACCGACCACTCTGGATGCAGGAGGACATCGGTCAGCTCCAGCACTAGAGTGTAAGGAGGCTGATAATAGGGTTCTCGCAGAGGGTCTGGGAGAAGTTTTGGGCTTGTTGGCTCAATGATCATCTTTACGGAAACAGAAAGAGAACATTTTTAAACCTCGAGATTTAAAAAACAGATTATGTTTAATGAGCAGTGGGTGGGGGTAAGTAACCCAAAAGAGTACTTCACTACTAATTACTAAATTTGCAATCAGATTACAAATATTACAGATTACTTAATAAAAAAGTAATCACTTTACTTTTAAATTAATATTCCGGGTTCAAAACAATTCAAGATCAATCGACAGCATATGTGGCATAATGTTGATTACCACAAATTTATTTCAACTCGTCCCTCCTTTTCTTTATAAAAAAAAAAAAAAAAAAAAAAAAGGAACAATCTGGGTTCAAGAGAGAAGTGAATGGGGCCAATTTTTGGAGGGTTTAAAAGCAGAAATGTAAACCTTATAATGTTATAAAAGCACTAACATGAATTCTTCTGTCAAAACTCATGTATTTTTTGAGCTGTGAAGTTGTTTAAATCGTCGTTTTTACAGTCGTTTTAGGGTTTGATGACATCACATTGTCATGGCAATGAAGTTGTAAAATTGGCTATAACTTTACACAGAAAATGTTTGTAAGTGATTTTATCACACTAAAATCATGTTAACACACATATTATGTCTTGTTTTGTGGCTATACTTTTGAAACAGTGAGTATTTTAACATTCAAAAATTGGCCCCCATTTACTTCCATTGTAAGTGCCTCACTGTAACCCAGATTGTTGCTTTTTTTAAAGGAGTCAAAATAAATTTTTGTGGTAATCAACATTATGCCACAAATGCTGTCGATTGTGCTAAACTTGTATTGAACCCATAATATTCCTTTAAGTTACTTTCTAAAACACTTTAAAAGAAAAGCTTGTTTTTCCAATAAACAAATTCAAAATAATGTCTATATTTCGTGTTTATTGATTTGCAAACTAAAAGCTAAAACGCAAAAACTAAAATGCAAACAGATGTACATACAACGTAATTCATGTTTTAAATGTCTTCTACATATAATATTTTTAGAAATATGTGTAGTGTGAGTAATAACTTAATTGAAAGTCAGTAACTTTAATCGGTTTACAAGAATTTAAAATGTAATGCACTACAATATTTTTTGTCCTAAAAAGTATTTGATTACAGTAATTAATTACTATGAAATTTGATTACACCCAACACTGCTTATGAGGATATAAATATAAAATGTTTGTTATCCTCTCACCTGTCTATAATCTTTGAAGTATTTGAAGGTTCTTCTGAGCTGCTGAATGACTGGAACATCTAGAAGAGAGAGAAATACACTGGTGAAGCCAGAGGAACTAAATATCTCTCCTGCTTCACAGTATAAAGAATCATTTTAATCACAAGCATTATTCTTGGCTGCCTACAAGCCATCACAAAAATTTTCCAATTCAGTACTACCTATTCAAATGACCAATACCTGCATTTATAAAGACATTACTTGCGGCCTATTTGAAAAACATTTCATAATATGCAAAACAACTACACCAACATGCTCCAAATAAGTTACGTCAGCACCATCAAATAATAATGGCCACCTTGAGGCACTTTACAACATGTATACATCATTCAAACAAAAGTGATTAGCCCATTTTGCCATTTCATGGCTGCCTCCAATTGCCACATACCATATGTCACCTCAAGCGGCAGAAAGGACAGATAAAGTGGCGACACACAGGTTCCACGCGCCTCCTGCCTGGTGTGCTGTGCGTCTGTTAAGGCAGCCAGCCCTCCAAGGGGCCCCGTTGACAACATCAGGGCACAAGGAAAGAGTTTGATTGGGAGACATGGGGGAGGGACAATACAAACTGCTTAAACACCCTCTCCTCTGGCCGCTCTATCCCTTTCCCTCCCTTTCTCCCTTCACTGTTTGATTAGTTCGGAGGGGGAGTGTTTGTGCTCTTCGAGGCAGCATGTGCCTGTTGGCAGCTTTCAATGGAATAAGCTTTCCCTTGAGACTAATGAGTGAAATGGGACGGTTGTCATCACACTCATGTTGAAGGGAACTGTGAGGCAGGAGGTGTCTGATCTGTGGTAGAAGCATCACTGCTTTGTTTTGAAAGTAATAGTTCACACACACGCAGACAAAAAAAATCAAAATTATGTTATTATACTCACAATTATGTTGTTACAAACTTGTATGCTGTTATTTATTCTGTGGAACACAAAAGAATTCTGAACAATCTAAAGACAGCTTTATTGACAGTTCATTGTAGCCTGGGCTGGCCAGCTTAAAAAAAAAAGAAAAAAAGAAAAATAAATAAATAAATAAAATAAAAGATATGAGTGTTCCATACAAGTGGTCCATATTAGATGAAACACCTGATGCATCTAAAGTTGAGGATAATAATAATAAAGATTTACATTACAAGTTTTCTTAAAGTAGTGTCTAGGAGAAAACGTATCCTCTTTGCATTGACCATAGTTGTCTGATTAACTTCAGCTCAAACTGGCACACATCTGTCCCAGCATAAGTCCTTCCTTCTGCACATGGTCAGGATCAATACAAAGGGTGAACAGTTGCAAGAACCATTACCAAGACTGATCCAAGACGACACCGGATAAGAAAAAAAAAACCTAGCGCAAAATTTCTGGGTCCTCTTTGAGGAGCCTCTTGTCCTAACCTTGTTTGTCAGTGTAAAAGGCGAGGAGTCCTATTGTTGCTTCACAGAGGGCTTGTGGCTCTCTGGATGGATGTGCATTGAGTCCCAGGCAAAGAGGGATTGTGAGGACGATTGATGGCTAGGCCTTTGGACACAACAAAGGCCTCCTTTAATCCTGCACTGGGTTAGCATAGGCTTAGTTTGCCAAAGGCCATAAAAGCAATAGCCTTTCTTCCTTCGTCTCTTTCTTTAGAAGCTTCTTGGTTTTCTCCCCGTCAATCGCTCCTTTCTCCAGCCGTAAAGAGTAGTCTTTAGGTGCCATCTTCCAGCGCTGTCATATAGTGATCTATCTCTTCTGTGGTTAGCGTACCAGGCCTGTGGTTACGTTCTTCTGGATGGCCTGTAGTTCACTGTTTGTCTAGAGTTCCGAGGTTTTGTGTGCTTGAGGAAGACTTCTGCTTTCTAAATGCAACAACCTCTAATGCAACAAAAACAACTTATTCTGAATCTGACCCACTAACCTACTATCTAAACCTTCTGCTAATACTCCCCATTACAATGATGACGATACATTCTTACTTGAATTATTTGGATAATTCTTTGTGCTTGAATTGTGTTCTTTGCTACTTGAAATAAATCGCAATTAGTGGGCAACTGATATATTGTCAAGGCACATAAATTGGCAGAATCAGCTGATAACATTTTTTATTTGCCCGACAAGTGTTGCAAGCATTCAGAATGTTGATTGCATAAAGTCTGATACACGTTAAAGGTTAGTTCACCCAAAAATGAAACTTCCCTCACCATCTACTCACCCTCATGCCATCGATGTGTATGAATTTTTTTATATGCTGAACACAAATGAAGATTTTTTTGAAGAATATCTCAGCACTGTAGGTCCATAAAATGCAAGTGAATGGTGGCCAGAACTTTGAAGCTCCAAAATCCACTTAAGGACAACATAAAAGTACTTCAGACGACTCTGGTGGATAAATCCATATCTTCAGAACCGATAGGTTAGGTGTGGGTGAGAAACAGATCAATATTTAAGTCCTTTTTTACTATAAATTCTCCAAAATGTTTTTTTTTTTTTTTTTTTTTTTTAAATGGGGCCCCCCTACCTACAAGTAGGCTACACCTATCCAAACACACCCTACATCAATATCCAAGCAAGTTTAAATTGTGCAAATAAACAGCTTAATACAAAACTATTAACTGTAGCTTATCAGCACAGGTATAACTACTCCAGAAGTACAAAAAAGAAAGGTGGATTTTAACCCAGATCGCTCATGCAACCAATCAGGTGTCTAACTAAAGATGCTACATGAGATCTTACACTGAGAAAGTAAAATTCACATACTTATCTCAACATATCTTTTCTTCAAAGTGTTTTCGGACTATTGGCGTACATATAGCTGGTCTGTGTGCCCAGTGATATTTACACTTATTGCAAATAATAATTTGGCTATACTAAGCCCGTGGTAGGGGGGCCCCTGGTGGCTGCTGGGGCCCTATGCAGCCGCATATGTTGCTTAGTAGGCAGGGCCGTTACTGGCAGACTGAATATTCTGGTAAGCATGCCAGTAAAGATGTTTATATTCAGTGTGGGGTTATGGGCAAAAATCTATGTGAGCCAATGTTTTTTTCCCCCTGCTTAGACTGTTTATTGCCTTCCCTGTCTTATGAAGCATAATCAGTATAAGAACTGTAAATGCGCTCATTCCAAAACAGAGAACCACCAACTTAGATGCGAAGGGGCTTTCTGGTCAACATGAAACGATGTAAAACTGATGTAAAAAGACCAAACACAGTTTGTTCCTTACATACCATTAGGATAGGGCACTTAAATCTTTTTTATTATTTTTTCCTATTTTTTTTTTAAATAAATAATTAAATACAAGTTTAAACTGTTTAAATACAAAATATTTCAAAAACAAATTTCAGACACTGTGTTCATGTAATTTACTGCTGTATCAAAAATATATGTGCAATATGAAAAAAAACTTTTTTTTTTTTGCAAGAGAAGGGAGACAACAGGATGAGATTTTGAGCAATGCCTTCAGTCACTTGCAGTGAGTGCATGGAACAAAGATGTATCATTCATAACTGAGCATGTTTCACAAACCTTTATATTATTATTTATATGAAATTTTTGTGGTTAGCTGAAAGCAAAACAGCCCCTCTAACTGGCACATTTGAATCCAAAATGTATCACTTCTAACAAGACTACACTTGCCATTTTGGATTTAAGACCCAGGTGATGGGTGAATCTATTGTTAAATTCCATTCCAAATGTATCGCTAGTTACATAAAATTGAAATCACACTGTTACCAAGGTTTAAAACAAACAGAGAAAAGTTAACGGACTGTAGAGATTAAACATTTTTAAGATCATTTTTAGAATGTGTGATCAAGTAAACATAAATTTTATTTGACTCCATAAATTATGCCACTGGCTAATTGCCATCCTGTACAAATTAAGTGATGCAGATTTTGATAAGGGGACGGGTTGTTTCAGCATGTGCATGCATGCATGCGTTTTCCATTGAATGCCATCACTTGGCAAAGCAAAAAAGGTTTATTGGAGGCACGCCTGTTTGCCCAGTCCCATCTCCCCAAGGATAGCACTTATCAAGGGTCCACTCTTCGTCCCCACGCTAGCCTTCTGCTGTGAGAGGGAGGGTGAGCATGGGCCCAGGAGGAAGAAAACCTGCTTCTCCACTCCCCTGAGGAAGTAGGCGTTTCACCCCAGTCCCTAAAGTAATCATGGTCCTTCGTTACGGCATTAAAAGCTATAAGAGCATTAGTGTTGGACAGCAGTGCTCAGGGCTCAAAGGTAATAAATCGAGGTGGGGAGAAAACAGGACACTTCAGGGAATATGCAGAATTAATTGCGTAATTATTGTGAGACCAAATGATCGCTTGGTAAAAGCGAAAGAAGCCTGCTATCACAATTCTTATCAGCAGTGAATAAGCACATGTGGTCTTTTAGGTGTCTCTACCTTTAGTCTGTTAATGATAATGCCAAAGACAGCATATTTCCAGTTAATGGTATTATAAATACATCAAACTACCTCCAAACAAAACGTGTCACCATAAAATCCACGTCACATTTAACCGACAGGAAGCCAAACTTAAAAGACATAGTTTACATGTTGTTTAAAAGAGATATTTAGACTGGCAGAATATTTACATTGTTGTTTTTTCCCATATAATGAAAGTGAATGGGGACTGGAGCAGTAAAGCTTCAAACTGGCATAAAAATCGTCATGAAAGTATCGTAAAAGTGATCCATACGACTAGCGTGCCATATTCTAACCTCAAATTAAAGATGGTGCTATAGACACATTGCATCAGTTCTGATGTCAATAATGTTCAATGCCAGTGCAACTAATGCACCAAATGCTGCCATATTTGACTAGAGGTCTACAGAAGAGGGCTAGATTTTCAATTAGACTTGGAATATAGCTCAGAAGACAGAATATTTTTACATTTCAGAGCTAGTTTGACAGCCACAGTCCCCACTCACTTTTAAGATATGAAAAGGAACAGCCTTTAAAAAAAAAAAAAATTCATCTTTTGTGTTCCACTGAAGAAAGCAAATCATACAGGTTTAGAACAAAGGGGAGTTACTGATTAATTGAAATGAAATTAATTTTAATTTTAGGCAAACTAGGCCAAAACTGGCACAAGCCTCATAAACCAACAACCCACAATACAGCTGTATCAGACCAAGAGTCAAAGCAGCATGAATGGAAAATGGCCACAGTCGCCGCTGGTAACTGGAACATGCACCACGTGCCACTGGTTAAGGGCCAATCAGAGTATGTGAGATATTAATGCCTGCAGGGTACATGTGGAGGGGTTCAGTGAGACCCATGGAACATTTGGCTGTGGTGTGGGTTGGCACCCACAGGCACTGTGCATAGGGTGTGGTGCTTCATGGCACCAGAAATCCATCATATGTCTTTCTAACCTGACAGTGGAACAAACACCAAGGCAAGACAGAAGGGTCCTCATCTGCTAAAAGGCCTGTCTATTGGGACAAACAATACATTTCTGCATTTGAAAGACTTGGGAATGACTAAAGGCATTATAGTAAAGATTAAAGTTCTGAAAATAATTGAGTCTTTTGGCAAATTGCTTAATAAAATTGGTTATCCTTTATGTTTACATAGACTCTCCACTCATCAGGATTAATTTCCCCACTATTCTAACACTAAACCAAGCCTGTGTTGGCACTGCATTATAATACCCTTTGTCTAGGATTCAGCTTTATCTGCGAGTATAAACAAAAAAATTGCAGCTTCACTTTGATTTCTCAATTTACACAGGTTCAGCGGCAGTCTGAAGCTTAAATAAAAATCTATGACAAATCTTGTATCACAAAGCCTTAGAGCACATGTCAGTGTTAACTTCCTCTTGAGCTGTAAGCTATGCATTTCAATGCCTTAATCACTTAGGGATAGTTAACCCAAAAATTTAAATTTTGTCATCATTTACTCATGAAGTCCCAAGCCTGCATGACTTTCTTCTGTGGAACACAAATGAAGAAATTCTGAAGATCCATCCCTATTTTCAATACAATAACAGTGGATAGTGACTCAAAAAGAATGTAAAAGTTTAGAGCAAAAACAACACAAGTTGCAAGAACACACGAAAGCGTGAGGTTTAAGCAGGGAGCATCACTCATGCACTCATGAATGCTAAACAGATGTAAAAATTGTACTGAATAATGACTTCGGGTTGTCTTTCACCAAAACCTATCATATGCCTTCAGAAGACTTGGAATATGATGCATGTGTTGTGTTTGACACTTTAGCGTTCTTTTTAAGCCACTATCCACTGCCATTGATTTGAAGAGGGACGGTTCTTCAAAAGTTCTCCTTTTGTGCTCAGTAGAAGAAAGAAAGTCATACAGCTTTGGAATGACATTAGGGTAAGTAAATTATAAGAAAATTATAAATAATTTTCATTTTTGGGTGAGCTATCCCTTTAAAGTGAAATTAAACTTTTTCAGATAAGTAAACATTTTTTACTGGAAATATATCATGTATGAAGACTAAATGTCCAATTCAAGAGACCCTAGTTCACAGTTATTATAAAGCCTAATAATAAATATATAAAAACTTATAAAAAGGCTTTGTAAGACCAAATTTGCAGATCTGTCAAAATGATCAACTGTCATAGCTTCTAAGAACTGCTTCAGGGCCTACATGCGTGCAGATAAGGGGAGGACTTACCATTATCAAACTCATCTGGAATCTGAAAAAAACAAACAAGCAAACAAAACACAAAAATTAAGAGATATGAGACAAGAAGGCATGTTTTAAGTGCACATGGATACATCATGTCACCACATGCGGGTACAAAAAGAGTTCAATTAAGTGCCTGTATACAAACAAGAAATCTAATACGGTCACATGCACAAAGGCAAAATAAATTACAATCTAGCAGTGAAAGGTATGATAAAACGGCTGCGATTTGTTTTTTAGACTGTCAGGTTTTTTTAAAAGGGTTGAATGGAAGGAAACTTGCATGACACCATGAGATTTTTTTCCTGAATTCCATGGAACCAGCAGGAAACATTGGTTTGGCATGCAATTTGAAGTCTGCATACTTTTAAGGTTATAACAATTTTATACATGCTTATAACTTCATAATAATGAATGAGTAATTCTACATTCATGGAAAACGAAACAAAAACACTGTTACTTGTTTTACATGATTAACTTGTGGTGGAGCCCCTGAACTACAAGGAAATAAAACGGAAGTTGCCATAATCAGACACAATTACTATTCTCAACATGGAATACTAGCTTACTGAATACTGCACAGTATAGACTGTCAAATTTGCATAAAGAGACTGTTTACAATTAGTAAATAATTAAACATGATTGTACTCTTAATAAGGTGCATACTAGAAAGCCTTCTTGATGACGTTGTAAAGATTAATGACAAAATTATAGTTATTTGGCCTTTACAACATTAAACCACCAATAAGCATTCAGATTCACCAGCACACGAATGAATATTTAGCTGCATCTGTCAGCAGGTCCTGCCTCACTTGGGATCCAGCCCACTCCAACAGGGCAGGAGCACCACATGCTGCCTGGTGGGACCACTCACAGCACAACAGGGGTGCAGAGGGCCTGTTTCTGCCCCCTGACATTCTCTCTACTGTAATCATTAATTTTACTAGGGCAGCTCTGGCGCCCTCCACTGGACAAAATTATACAAGCATAGTATGCAAAAAATAAGGAATTAGCACTTTTCTAAATGGAGGGGGAAAACGTCCAAATATTTCTGGTCTGTCTGTCAGCATACATGTTAGGTGTAAACATGTAGTACAATATACAAAGCGTGTAAAAATAAAATAAAATAAATAAACACTACAAGAATGAAGCATTCAACTCTGCCCCCTGCTGGTGAACTACATTGCTGCACCACTGTCAAACTTAAGAACACCACCTGATTAACTGTGATGACAAGTTTCCTCCTTATTTAACAGCATAAATCTAGCAAACCTTGTTACATTTGATACATTTTGTAATTATTTAGTTTACATTTATGACAATTTTCCAGTCAACCATTGGTTTAATGGTGGATGAAGAGGTGGACGTCCTGTGAATTTATCAAGGACCCCTTGTTTGGACAAGCAATGTTCCATGAGTGCTGGTATTTTATTTAAGTGTGTATGTCTGTTTGCTACATAGAATTGCAATTTGCAACATATAACCATCTGAATCTCTGTAATATCATTTACTCAATATTACATTCTTTGTAGAATTGCTGAATTAAAACACTATCACACAAGTTGTTGTCTTGACAACGAGTGTAATATTGCTTTTATACAGTAGTTCTTTGATATTTTATCTCTATTCTACCTTATGAGAAGGGGACTCATCCTCTGTTCTCACGCTGTCACTTCCCTGAAGTGCCCTTCAATTAAAACCCGTGGCTGTGAAAAACAGCACCCTAAAGCCTGGCACACTTCACATGTCTCCAAAAAGGTCTTAACTACATGCAAAGTGTGCCAAGTTAAGAGATCACTTGTTCACAAGGCAATACAGCCAAAAGGGTCATTATACTAAAGAAGTGTGCTCTCTACTTTGGAGGGAGTAGTCCACAAACATTACAACAATGTGCTAAGTGTGTAATTCAGGTCACTAGAGTTTCTCTAGGATATTAACAGGGTTGATTAAAAGGTTTACTTCACATGACAAATGCTAGATAAACAGTCAGCTTGAAGGTTGTGGCTTTGGTGAAGGTTGCTCTTTTCAAAATAGTCCTTGAGCAAAACTCAAGCTTAAATGTGTGTAACTGTGCTCATTGGAAATTCTAACAACCAAGGTATTACTGCAGTAGGGATCATGTGACAATGCATTCGCAGTAGACTTTCCAAAACTCTTTCCAATATTCCTGGTTAAACTGTTCTTTTGTGACCTTTCAACAACTTACAGACTGAGGTGAGAACAATATCCAAAACATTCTGACAGGGTGACATGTCTAAAACACAGTGAAATCCCTCCGGTCTAGAGTATATGAGAAGTGTGACTCAGCTTTCGTGCACACCTCTTACGACATCTCGACTGAGAAGTGTGACTGTTCAAAGTGACTGACAGATTACAGGATCTCCAGTGTTTAAGTTGTAGGTAGCAATCTTCCCGAAGGCACCCCTTCAGCCTTTGGACGTGACTGATGTTAAAGAGCCTGAGAACTAAAGTGGGGACAGCTTAAAAGAGCAAAGATCTTTCAAATGCATTATAACATTATAGTCTTAAAGTTTGCATTATATGACCCTAATATACAGTACAGCATAGGCACATCTGCCTATATTCAGATGCTTACAATGATTGTTGATATTAGAATCACCACATGATCAGAACCAATTAAACTTGTTTCCAAGACACCATACAATCACCTCATAGCAACCTGGGTTACCTTGCTCAAGGGCTGATGTCTCGCTCCTTGCAAGGATCAAACAAGCAACCTTCTGGTTTCCAGCACTGAGTTTTAAAGGGATAGTTCACCCAAAAATGAAAATTCTCTCATCATTTTCTCACCCTCATGCCATCCCAGATGTGTATGACTTTCTTTCTTCTGCTGAACACAAACAAAGATTTTTAGAAGAATATCTCAATAGTGAGCTGCCTCGCAGTCTCCTGCGTACACATGCAGCTGTCTTCTATGGTGGCATCCTTACTGAAATGGTGCCTCATAAGAGACCAATTTGGAACGCTCTACATTGGCGGCAGCTCCACGCATCATTCAAACAGCGCTCCTCAAGCGCAGCGCACAGGACACTTGACTCACATCCGATTTCAATACAGGTGACGCAAGAGAAACAACACGATCCTCTAATGAGCCTAAATACGCACTGCGCACACACATTTTGGGTAAAATAGTTGGGTTTGTGTCATTAAAGTATTATTTATCAGTACTTTTCAATATTGAATGGGTAAGTATTTTATTTTATAATCGAAATTTCTCTCGTTTCGTCCGCCATCTTGGATTTATTTTTCCGGCGAGCTCATCAAGGTGCATTCTGGTATCACCTACCCGGGGAAGGATACATACGATGCTACCTTAGAATTTGGCTAAAACGAGATATCTTTGGAGGCAGCATAATTAAGATACCTACCTTTTGGAACAGCCTTCGCGTCAGGAGCGTGCCTATTATATCTTAAAATGCTGCCCTCTCCGGAGGATGCTCACTAGGTTTGGGAACAGACCCTATATCTTCAGAAGCAATATAATAGGTATGGGTGAGAAACAGATCAAAATTTAAGCCCTCTTTTTTCTTTTTTTTTTACATCTGAAAGTCACATGTGGTGCCCGTTTAGTTTCACTTTCACATCTGAAAGTGAAAGTGGAGATTTAGAGTAAAAAATAACTTAAATATTGTTCTGTTTCTCACCCACACCTATTATATTGCTGCTGAAGAAATGGGTTTAAAACACTGGAGTTGTCTGGATTATTTTTATGTTTCCTTTATGTGATTTTGAGCTACAAAGGTCTGATCACCACTCACTTGCATTGTATGGACCTACAGAGCTGAAATATTTTTCTAAAAATGTTCGTTTGTGTTCAGCAGAAGAAACAAAGTCATATACATCTAGAATGGCATGAGGGTGAGTAAATAATGAGAGAATTTTCATTTTTGGGTAAACTATCCCTTTAAGGCTGAAGTATACTTCGGTTTTATACAGTCTACATTGTCTGCAAATGCGCTTGCCATTGACTATACTAAAGCGCATCACAAAGCAATAAGTGTGCATGCTTTGAATGCAACCGCACAGGCTCGGTTCAAAAGAGTATACTTTGAAAGGCAAGAGTGGTCGATAGTGTGTGAGACATAACTGCAAGCGGAAGTATGCCCTAACCTTTAACCTCTACACTACACAACCCCTCAAAAAATGCTTTTTAAAACTGTTATATCAAAAAGTACATTTCAACAAACAATTTCTGTCATAAAAATTACAAATAAATGCTCATGAATTGTCCAACAGCTAGCAAGCCAGACAGACAGTCAAACAGTCTTTCTATGGGAAGAAAGTCAGGTTCCCTGTCCCACACTGTCACCTAATGACATCCAATTGGAATTTGCAGAGGTGAAAATCTTTACAACAAAAGGTCTGGCACACTTCACATTTGTCTCCTATGTGGTCGCACATCGATGCTAAAGTGTGTCCTTTAAAAATAAGTGCAAAACACCCTCTAGGAGAGGCGGAAAAACACAATCAACAAGACTTTCCCGTGCACACACCTTACCCCAGCACGTCACAGTTTGTAGAGAGATAGGAAGGAGTTTATAGAGCACAGTGACAATGAGGTGACACCAGTGGTCTCTCTAAGAGAGCCGTGAGAAGTGTGTCTTTGTAGTGAACACTAAATCGAAGATGCTTCAATTGAACACCTAAACATGTGGGGTCTAATTCCCATGGTTCTTTAAGACAGCTGGGTTTCCCTTTGAAGTCAGTTTATTCTGAAATAAAACAGTGTATTTACTTAAAACCGTCATGTTTATGAAAAAAAATTAATGAGGAATTGCTTTAATATTTGATAAATTTGACTGTTTGTAATGTGCAGGGCTGGATTATGGATGAGGTTAGTGCTTTGGGGCCTCATACCGCCAGGGACCTCCAAAGCTTCAGAACCCCCAACCCAAGACTGCCATAAAAAGCTGAAGACCAGGACCTCCGAGTACCTTGCTGCATACAGCGCAAGCTGACAATTAGGGCCTCTAGGCCCCACTGTGCATACAGCACAAGCGAACAGGGTCCCAGCCCCATCGCCAGATACAGTGCCTGTTGATGACCTCAGCGCATACAGCGCAAGCTGACCAGTAGGGTCCCAGGCCTTTCAGGACATTGCAAGCTGACCACTTTAGGGCATCTGGGCCCCCTAGACCCAGGGTGAATGAAGAACCAGGGTCATTTTAAACATGGAACAGCTGCTGAAGTTTGCCATTGCTATTGCTATCCATTTATGGCTGACAGATAATGAAAGGCATGGCTTATGCTTTATCTTTCCTCAAAATAAATGTCACTAGGTTTCAATTTTGTTTTCTAATCCAATGACATTCATAGGGATAGTTCACCCAAAAATGAAAATTATCTCATTATTTACTGACCCTCATGATATCCCAGATGTGTATGACTTTTTATTAATTTGAAGAAAACCAGAAAAATATCTTAGCTCAGTAGGTCTTTAAAATGCAAGTGAATGGAGATTTCTCTTTTGAAGCTCCAAAAATCACAGCCATCCATACGACACCAGCTGTGAATTTAATGTCTTCTAAAGCAACACGATGGCTTTCGGTGCGAAAAAGATAAATATTTAAGTACTTAACTCTAAATCATGCTTTAGGCCAGGAGCGGTACGCATGTGTGACAATCACATTTGAAACGTGAGAACTGACGCACAAGCGTCACAGCCGGAAGAGCAGCGCTGTTTACAAGTGAGAAGAAACGCTGTACAGTAGCTTGGTTGGTTTTGGTTTAGATCTGTATTTATCGGTTTCTTTACTCACAATGGTGCATTTGTGTGCTTATCCTGGATGTCTCAAATGAGAGGAGAATGTCAGTATCATGGCAACGCGAATAAATCACACAAGAGACCGCTTGGACGCCACCCTCTTGTGAAGCTTACACGAAGCATTAGATTACAGTTAAAAAGTACTTATATATTGATATTTTTCACACCAAAAGTCATCGTCTCACTTTAGAAGACATTAATTTAACCACTGGAGTTGTATCGATGACGTTTATGCTGACTGTCTGTGATTTTTGGAGCTTCAAATGAGAAATCTCCATTCACTTGCATTTTAAGGACCTACTGAGCTGAGATATTTTTCTATTTTTCTTCAAATGTGTTCTGGTGAAGAAAGAAAGTCATACACCCCTGGGATATCATGAGGGTGAGTAAATAATGAGAGAATTTAAATTTCTGGGTGAACTATCCCTACATTTATTTATTTAGCAGACACTTTTATACAAAACAACTTACAAATAAGAGTGATTCAAGGAGAGGCAGTTACAATCAAAGGAGAACACAACACATGTAGTGTTACTACTAGGGCTTCAAAATTAATCAAATGAATAATTGAGATTACGGTACACTTACAGATGTCACAATTAACTAATCCTGAAAAGTGTCAATTATGGCTTTCCATTAAGATCTACTCATGCTGCGTAAAAAAAAAAAAAAAAAAATATTAAAACAAAATAGTTGCAGTTATGGAACCCTTTGTACACTCAGTCTGTTTTTGAAAGTCTGCTTATAATACACAGTATGTGCATGGATTATAATTGTGCTCAAACAAAGAAGGTATTTCTGTGCTCGTTTTTACTCGTCTCAAGCACAAAAACACTGAATGCAATGCAAATATGCAGTAAATAAATAATCTAGTAACTGTAAACACGTTTACTTTTTACAATATTTCTGTTATGTGCTTATACCTCATATTTTATAATATACCTGGGGCCCTCATGTATAAAACTTTGCATAGATTTCATACTAAAAGTGTGCGTATGTACAAAAGTCAGATTTTTTGTACGGAAAAAAGTTTTAAGATCTATATAACCGGGTTGGCCTGGGTAGCTCAGCGAGTATTGACGCTGACTACCACCCCTGGAGTAGCGAGTACGAATCCAGGGTGTGCTGAGTGACTCCAGCCAGGTCTCCAAAGCAACCAAATTGGCCCGGCTGCTAGAGAGGGTAGAGTCACATGGGGTAACCTCCTCATGGTCGCGATTAGTGGTTCTCGCTCTTAATGGGGTGTGTGGTAATTTGTGCGTGGATCGCGGAGAGTAGCAAGAGCCTCCACATGCTGTGAGTCTCCTCTGTGTCATACACAATGAGCCACGTGATAAGATGCACGGATTGATGGTCTCAGAAGCGGAGGCAACTGAGACTTGTCCTCCGCCACCCGGATTGAGGTGAGTACCCGCGTCACCACGAGCACCTACTAAGTAGTGGGAATTGGGCATTCCAAATAGGGAGAAAAATAAAAGATCTATATAACTGTACCAGAACCTGCGCACAGTTCACTTTAAAAACCCCAGCTAATGGAAGGTTGTGCATGCATGCACGTGATTTATTTCTCTCCCTGAAATAACCATATATGGAGTGTACGATGTCTGTTTTTACTATGTATAATGCCATCTGTATATAGTTATAATCTGCATATCAGACATGTGATACTACCGCATTTAACGGTTAAGAAAAGTTAATAAAAGATAATATACACACCGAAGCCTACATTTAGCATGAATATATGCTGCTGCTAAAATCATTTCTGAATCTTTGTCTTGTTTTAGTGTAAAAATATCTAAACATCCTTTAAACAAGATCAATTTACCTGAGAATTCACAAAGCCAGTTCCTGAGACAGAGTAAAATTTACACTGTGGGAACAGGATGACGGTCCCATGCTCACAGATCACAAAGCCTGAGAAGACTAAATGCCATTTAATGTTGTGTAGGAGGAGTGTGATCAGGCACTAACTGCCCTCTGAACTCCTGAGGTAACACTTACCTGTAAAGTGTGCCCTTATATGTGAGCTCTAACTTAAGCAAATTACAAAGCAGGATGTCTAATAAGGGAGGAATGCTCTCTGAAGAAACCACCTTCCTGAATTCACACAATCACATTGAGAGCCTGCGGCAGTGGCTCATGTCTCATTTTGCACCTACTTGAAAAGTGTGCTCTTTGAGGGTAGGAAAAGGCGGGTAGCAAAAGCTTGCAGTGTCCATACTAATTTGTTGTTTAATAAGCCAAACAGAAATACCAGATACCCTTCAGCACAAACTTGCTGTCTCGCTATATACCTTTAATAGTCTTTTAATGTCGAATGATTGCGATCATTCCATTATTACATCATAAGTCATAATGACATAGAAAAAATTTAATTGACCCAAATTAATTTGCTGTAAGTCCTCTGTGCTTTACAATATAATATGAATTTGGTAAGTGTGGAAGGTGACTAAATATTGTAAATACTGAAATGAGATTCTTCTTAACAGTTTAACAGACATTTACAATTACAGTAGCACAGGTCTCCCACACAGGGAAGACAAGTACAAAATGCAACACCGCTGAGCACAGCACACTTCACTCATGTCTCCTGTGAGACTGCATTTGTAAAGTGAGTCCTTTGAAGTGAAACAAAGGTTTAAATGGGAACATCCCACCTCCAAATATGCTAGAGGTCTGCTTGATGAATAAAGTTATCAAGGAAATTCACAGCACTATGAGAAGTGTGCCCTACAGGGTGAAAATTTTCACACCGATACCTTATTGAACTGTCTGCTTGTAGTATCAATAAAAGGCATCACAGGTGAGAAAGTGTGCCATGGGTGGAAAGGCGTGGCTGAGAAACTCGTTAACATGACCATTTTTAGAAAATAGAGGAAAAAGACATGCAGATAGGAAGTGTTACACCATTAACTATCACCATTATGATTCTTTTTAGACTGCTAATTTTTATTCATTTAATTTGATATTAACTTTTTCTTTCTTAAGGAAAAAAAGTTCTTATACAAGATGTAAATGGGTGTGTGATGTGTAAATACAAATGTTGAAAGAGAGACTGCCACTTGCTCAGCAATTTACTAGGATCACAATAACTATTAACTCTTAAAACCTGATTTGGTAGTGGTTCATGCTTACCTTATTTCCTTGTTCATCCACAGAACTGCTACCTACAGAAGCCAGAAACATTCATCATTTTAGTCATTATATAGTTAATGTAAGAAAAAAAGCTACTATAGGAAATATTAAAGAACTATTTAACATTACATTTTACACACTGATCTTACATTTACATTTATGCATTTGGCAGACGCTTTTGTCCAAAGTGACTTACAGTGCACTTATTACAGGGACAATCCCCCCTGGAGCAACCTGGAGTTAAGTGCCTTGCTCAAGGACACAATGGTGATGGTTGTGGGGATTGAACCAGCAACCTACCAGTTATGTGCTTTAGCCCACTATGCCACCACCACTAATCTTATTTATATATTCTATTTTATTTGTATATACGCACACATTATATATTTGGGTCAATGACATAATGACGTAATGCTCTTTTGTGTGTCCAGATCTACTGAATGATTCAAACATATTTTCAATTTCTGAGTTTAAAGCCATTTTGATATTTTTTCTGGGGCTTAAAAGTAAAAAATGTCATGAGGTGTAACCATCCAGAGGCAGTAAAACAAAAAGTCAAAGTCTCATTAAAAACGGACATTTTTGAAAAAAATAAATGTTGGCATGAGTGCAGAATATTGTTTTTTAAAAAAAATCAGTGAAACAATTATTTAAAATAAAATATGATCCAAATTTAAAAACTCATTGTGAAGTTTACAAAAATCAGATATTTTGAAATTTATGTAAAGGCACATTTTGTTCAGGTCATGTGGTAAAACCCTGAGAAAACATCTTGGTATTTTTTACTTAAATATTCATGACATTTATAAAAAATATATTTTGTTTTTCCATGAAAATGTGTTTGAAAACTTTGCATTTTTTTTTAATCAAGTTATTTAGTTTAAGATGCAAGGAAAGTATTATAATACTTGTTAATTTCACCACATTACATTTTTAAATTCATTAAATCAGTTTCTTTATTTTGTAAAAAAAAATAAATAATAATAATAATGCTCTAAAGATTTGACAAAAATGTATGAAACCAAATCGGAAACAAAAATTGCATTTCTAAGAACTTGACAAGTGTTTTAAACTAGATTTTTAAAAGATTTCTTATTTTTAACACCTCGGACAACCTTATTTGTCAACGACCCATACTGTATGTGTATATATATAGTTGCAATCAAAATTATTCAACCCCCCTGACCAGCAATACATTCTGGTGATGTGAATTAAAACACATCAACTAAAACCTCAGTAAACATTCAAAGTAAGTTTTTAATACACAGTTGAGTGATTTTGAGAACAAAAAGTTCAGTTTACCCAAATTTTAAAATAAAAAAAATAACTAATTCTCTCCAAAAATGTCATGTCAAAAATATTCAACCCCCAAAGTCAATCATTTGTGGAGCATCCTTTATCCTTAATAACAGCAAATAAATGTTTCAGGTAAGTGTTCTCAGGCTTCGGACACCTCTCTATTAGAATTTTTACACATTTCTCATGAGCAAAAGCTTCCAGCTCATTGCCATTCTTTGGTTTCTGTGCTGCCACTGCTTCCTTGAAATCCCAACAAAGGTTTGAAATGGGATTTTAATGATGGACTGAAAGGGCCATTTAAGGACATTCCACGACCTACCCCAGAACCAGATTTTGGACAACTTGGATGTATCCTTGGTGTTATTGTCTTGCTGGAAAGTCCAGTGATCACCGAGCTTCAATTTACACACTGAAGGCATCACATTTTTCATGCCAAAATGGCCTGATACCTGAAAGAATCCATGGTGTCAGTCACATAGTCAGGATAGCTGCAAAACACCCCCATAACAGGACTGACCCACCTCCATGCTTGACTGTGGGGATGGTGTCGTCATTATCATCACCTTGTCTTCTTACTCCAGATGTACTGCTGACCCATGGGTCTAATACTCATTTTCAGTTTAGTGTCATACGTCTATAAAACCTTCTTCCAGGACTCCACAGGTCTTTCCTAATTACTTATTGAATATTCAAGTCAACTGGAGTCAACATTTCCATTTGGTGAAGTTTTGCTTTCTTCCACACCCCAATAAGGTTGCTGTTGTACCATATTTAAAAAAGAAATTATGAATGGTGCTGCCAACTTTGTCTATTGGAAATGGAAGTGCCTTTGAAATGTACTTTTAGCCATGACCTTTCTTGTGTAATGAAATAATCTCCTCTATTAGCTTTTGAGACAGCTTATTTTTAATTGCATTTTTGCATTGAAATAAATTTTTGCTTACAAAACTAAACTAAAAATTTAAAACTTAAATAAGTGCCATTGCAGATTGATGACTTAATTTAGTTTTAAAACAATTACTTGTGTAGCCTTACATATTTAAGAAACAGCTACATGCAATAGGGGTTGAATAATTATGACATGGCTGTATTTAAAAAAATACTGCTATTTACAAATATTAGGTTATATATTCACACTATAACTTTGAATGTGTCACTCAGCTGATATAGATGTAAAGTTTACAAATTCTGGGTCATCAGAAAAGCTTACCTTTGTAAATCCTTACTGTCTTCGGGGGGTTGAATAATTTTGATTGCAACTGTATATATATATATATATATATATATATATATATATATATATATATATATATATATATTAGTTGAAGTCAGAAGTTTACATACACCTTAGCCAAATACATTTAAACTCACTTTTTCACAATTCTTATATTTAATCATAGAAAACATTCCTTGTCTTAGGTCAGTTAGGATCACTACTTTATTTTAAGAATGTGAAATATTAGGGGTGTAACGGTACATGTATTCGTCCCGAACAGTCATGGTACTGATGTCACGGTTCGGTGCATGCAGTCAGTCACAGGCGATCCACTCCAATCCAGAAGGGGGTGCGCACGGTAATGTAACACTGTTTGCTAACTGCCACAACAGGAAAAAGAGCAGAAGAAGAGACCATCTATGCATCAACTCAAAACAAGAATGGCTTCTCCTAATGCACAAGATTTATTGTTCATTATTCTATTTATTTTGTACTTTTATAACACAAGATATGCTTTTCAGTTTTGTAGCTGATTGTGACCAAATACCTATTGTTTTTTTATCAACCCTACAAAAAAATATGGCCTATGCAAGAGTGCATTCTGTTTACTGCTTAGTGCTTAATACACTAAAGGAGGCTGTACTGTACCAACTACCTCAGGGGGAACTAAATGCTGCTAGGTGGAACAAACTGTAATTTGCACTACTGTCTGTTCAAAATAAATGAAGAAACCTAGCATTTGGGATTTGTTGCTTTTTCCCGTTGTACCGAACTCGTATCGAACCGTGACCCCAAAACCGGGATACGTACCGAACCGTGACTTCTGTGTTATTCTGTGAATAATAGTAGAGAGAATTATTTATTTCAGCTTTTATTTCTTTCATCACATTTCCAGTGGGTCAGAAGTTTACATACACTTTGTTAGTATTTGGTAGAATTGCCTTTAAATTGTTTAACTTGGGTCAAACATTTTGGGTAGCCTTCCACAAGCTTCTCACAATAAGTTGCTGTCATTTTGGCCCATTCCTCCAGACAGAACTGGTGTAACTGAGTCAGGTTTGTAGACCTCCTTGCTCGTACATGCTTTTTCAGTTCTGCCCACAAATTGTCTATAGGATTGAGGTCAGGGCTTTGTGATGGCCACTCCAATTCCTTGACTTTGTTGTCCTTAAGCCATTTTGCCACAACTTTGGAGGTATGCTTGGGGTCATTGTCCATTTGGAAGACCCATTTGCGACCGAGCTTTAACTTCCTGGCTGATGCCTTGAGATGTTGCTTCAATATATCCACAGAATTTTCCTTCCTCATGATGCCATCTATTTTGAGAAGTGCACCAGACCCTCCTGCAGCAAAGCACCCCCACAACATGATGCTGCCACCCCCATGCTACATGGTTGGGATGGTGTTCTTCAGCTTGCAAGCCTCGACCTTTTTCCTCCAAACATAACGATGGTCATTATGGCCAAACAGTAAAAAAAAATTTCACCAGACCACAGGACATTTCTCCAAAAAGTAAGATCTTTGTCCCCATGTGCACTTGCAAACTGTAGTTTTTTTTTTTTTTTTTATGGCAGTTTTGGAGCAGTGGCTTCTTCCTTGCTGAGCAGCATTTCATGTTATGTCGATAAAGGACTTGTTTTACTGTGGATATAAATACTTGTCTACTTTTTTCCTCCAGCATCTTCACAAGGTCCTTTACTGTTGTTCTGGGATTGATTTGCACTTTTCACACCAAACTACGTTCATCTCTAGGAGTCAGAATGCCTCTCCTTCCTGAGCGGTATGATGGCTGCGTGGTCCCATGGTGTTTATACTTGCGTACTATTGTTTGTACAGATGAGCGTGGTACCTACAGGTGTTTGGAAATTGCTCCCAAGGATGAACCAGACTTTTGGAGGTCCACAATTTTTTTCTGATGTCTTGGCTGATTTCTTTTGATTTGCCCATGATGTCAATCAAAGAGGCATGAAGGTAGGCCTTAAAATACACCCACAGGTACACCTCTAATTGACTCCAATTAGCCAATCAGAATCTACTTGCTAATTGCCTAAAGGCTTGACATCATTTTCTGGAATTTTCCAAGCTGTTTAAAGGCACAGTTAACTTATGGGGCTTTTCCACTGCACGGTACAGCTCGACTCGACTCTGCTCGCTTTTTGGGGGTTTTCCCACTGTGGATAGTCCCTGGTACTTTTTTTTAGTACCACCTCGGTCGAGGTTCCAAGCGAGCCGATACTAAATGTGACGTCAATACCCTGCAGATCACTGACTGGTCAGAGAAAATCATCACTACCAGCGTCATTGCTATAAGCTAGATGGCAGGTTAGCTTACCCTCATGCATCATCTTTGAGCTAACACAGTTATGTCCTTGTCTGCGCTTTGGTGTATGATTTCCCAAACTCTCCTGTTTTTTTTAGCGGTATTTTGTCTTGCTGCCGTCAGCCTCTTTTGAAACAAAGTTTGTCGTCTTGCTGTGAAAAACAGCCACATGCCGAGAATCAAGAACACCATTCCTTCGATATCCTCCATTGCTCCTTTGTTGTGTGTTTGTGTCGCGTTTAAGATGATGTCACGGCAGTAGAGGCGGCGCAACTATGATGATCAGCCTATAATCCCACCCACGTTGAGGCTGCACTAAACTGCAGTGGAAAAGTACGCCCAGAAAAGTAAAGCAAGCAGAGTCGAGTCGAGTCGAACCATAACGTGCAGTGGAAAAGTGCCATTAGTGTATGTAAACTTCTGACCCACTGGAATTGTGATATAGTCAATTAAAAGTGAAACAATCTGTCTGTAAACAATTGTGGGAAAATGCAAAGTCGATGTCCTAAACAACTTGCCCAAACTATAGTTTGCTAATATGAAATCTGTGGAGTGGTTAAAAACTTAGGTTTAATGACTTCAACCTAAGTGTTTGTAAACTTGTGACTTAAACTGTGTGTGTATTTTATATATATATATATATATATATATATATATATATATATATATATATATATATGTATGTATGTATATACACACACACACACACACACACACACACTGTTGTGCTCAAAAGTTTGCATACCCTGGCAGAAATTGTGAAATTTTGGCATTGATTTTGAAAATATGACTGATCATGTAAAAAAAACAACTGTCTTTTATTTAAGGATAGTGATCATATGAAGCCATTTATTATCACACAGTTGTGTGGCTCGTTTTTAAATCATAATGATAACAGAAATCACTCAAATGGCCCAGATCAAAAGTTTACATACCCTTGAATGTTTGGCCTTGTTACAGACACACAAGGTGACACACACAGGTTTAAATGGCAATAAAAGCTTAATTTCCCATACCTGTGGCTTTTTAAATTGCAATTAGTGTCTGTGTATAAATAGTCAATGAGTTTGTTAGCTCTCACGTGTATGCACTTAGCAGGCTAGATAATGAGCCATGGGGAGCAGAAAAGAACTGTCAAACGACCTGTGTAACAAGGTAATGGAACTTTATAAAGATGTAAAAGGACATAAAAAGATATCCAAAGCCTTGAAAATGCCAGTCAGTACTGTTCAATCACTTATTAAGAAGTGGAAAATTCAGGGATCTCTTGATACCAAGCCAAGGTCAGGTAGACCAAGAAAGATTTCAGCCACAACTGCCAGAAGAATTGTTCGGTATACAAAGAAAAACCCACAGGTAACCTCAGGAGAAATACAGGCTGCTCTGGAAAAAGACGGTGTGGTTGATTCAAGGAGCACAATACGACGATACTTGAACAAAAATGAGCTGCATGGTCGAGTTGCCAGAAAGAAGCCTTTACTGCGCCAATGCCACAAAAAAAGTCCAGTTACAATATGCCCGACAACACCCTGACATGCCTCACAGCTTCTGGCACACTGTAATTTGTAATATGGTCACAACCATAAGCGCTATGTTTGGAGAGGGTCAACAAGGCCTATAGTGAAAAGATACCATCCCCACTGTGAAGCATGGTGGTGGCTTACTGATGTTTTGGGGGTGTGTGAGATCTAAAGGCATGGGGAATCTTGTGAAAATTGATGGCAAGATGAATGCAGCATGTTATCATGAAATACTGGCAGACAATTTGCATTCCAGCACGACAATGACCCTAAGCACAAGGCCAAGCTGACCCTCCAGTGGTTACAGCAGAAAAAGGTGAAGGTTCTGGAGTGGCCATCACAGTCTCCTGACCTTAATATCATCGAGCCACTCTGGGGAGATCTCAAACGTGCGGTTCATGCAAGACGACCAAAGACTTTGCATGACCTGGAGGCATTTTGCCAAGACGAATGGGCAGCTATTCCACCTGCAAGAATTTGGGGCCTCATAGACAACTATTACAAAAGACTGCACGCTGTCATTGATGCTAAAGGGGGCAATACACAGTATTAAGAACTAAGGGTATGCAGACTTTTGAACAGGGGTCATTTCATTTTTTTCTTTGTTGCCATGTTTTGTTTTATGATTGTGCCATTCTGTTATAACCTACAGTTGAATATGAATCCCATAAGAAATAAAATAAATGTGTTTTGCCTGCTCACTCATGTTTTCTTTCAAAATGGTACATATATTACCAATACTCCAAGGGTATGCAAACTTTTGAGCACAACTGTGTGTGTGTGTATATATATATATATATATATATATATATATATATATATATACACATATACACACACACACACACACAGCTCTGACTGCAAAACCACTGCAAAATTATCAGTTTCTCTGGATTTACTATTTAAAGGTATGTGTTTGAGTAAAATGAAAATTTTTGTTTTATTCTATAAAGTACTGACAACATTTCTCCCAAATTTCAAATAAAAATATTGTCATTTAGAGCAGTATTGCATCCACACCTTGACTGACCTGACTGTGTGGCATGGAGCATTGTCCTACTGGAAAAAACAATCCTCAGAGTTGGGGAACATTGTCAAGAGCAGAAGGAAGCCAGTTTTCTTCCAGGATAACCTTGTACGTGGCTTGAATGATGTGTCCTTCATAAAGACGAATCTGCCCGATTCCAGCCTTGCTGAAGCACCCCTAGATCATCACAGATCCTCCAACTGGTCGTCTAATGTTTAGACAGAGACCTGGAGAGGCCTTCAAGCCACAGTGTTTCGCACCCACCGTGAAATTTGGTGGAGGATTGGTGATGAACTGAGGGTGCTTCAGCAAGGCTGGAATCGGGCAGATTCTTCTTTGTGAAGGATGCATGAATAATAGAAATATAGCATCTCAGAATGCTATTCTGAGATAAGGGCTGGCGCTGTTTTGGCGACACGAGGGGGACATACACAATATTAGGCAGGTGGTTTTAATGTTGTGGCTGATCGGTGTATATACATATATATAATCCACTCATCAGTTCAAGAGATACTGAATAATTGTAAATAGTTAAGATTAAAAATCATCATTTTAACATGCTTGAAATAAAACACGTATAAGGTTGTTGTGTAAATAAGTTAACATTTTACCAACTTCATCTTCCACAACAAAGTCAATAGACGTAGGCTACATAATTATGATGATATGGCCCTCTGTGGTGCTTATATTCAGCACCACATACAAAATATTGGAATAATGTCCTCCAAAAGTCTTAAGTTAATTAAGTGTTCCAGAATATTCCAAACATCCCAGTTGTTACAAACGTTTTTAAAAATCCAACACTGTTCAAAGCAAATCTTCAGTGTTCACCCTTAAGAAAAGCAACATTCAAACTCACCAAATAAGTATACAATGCCAACCGTACTTCCAAGTCCCATTATCCCTGCTAACCGAAGGACCACCTTCTTAGCGTATGCTGTGTTCTCTTTCTGTTTCTTGTCCTCACCCTGTTCATCTTTCTTCTGACCAGAATCATCGCCCTCTGGTGGAGGCTGGCCCTGTGAACAAAGTTTCAAAGCATTATGCCACTTAAAGGTCCACTCAGTAATTTTTTGAAAATGTCGTCTTTGACTTACACTGACACCTAGGGGCGAGGATTCAGCATCATTCAAACACAATTTTCAGTAACCGATGCCATTGCAGGAATTCACTATTCACACACAGTTGTTAACTATGTGTGACTCCATTTTCCCTTTTCAATATAACTAATATAACGTTAACCCTGTCCCTGACAACCATGTCACTCATGTCTGTTTGCTGTTAGCCAGCTATAGTTTGTCAGTGCAGTCAGTAATGTAGCAAATTGAAAGGTAAACATCAGAGCATCTTTTTGCAGCTCAGCAAACAACGGTGCGGTGGTGGATTGTGTCTGTTGAGTGTTGATTTCATGCTATGTTGTTACCAAGTTGGTGAGACACAATGCTGGAAAGTAAAATAAACAACGTCCGTCTTTTACTCTCCATGACAATGAGCTTATAGCTAACTAGCCAATCACGTAGCTACTTTTATTGCTTGTCAGCTGAGTGGAAGCTAATGTGTAAACATGTATTCACCGAACTCTTTTGTTCAGGATTCACAGTTTGGTACTCACTTCAACCGAACAATTCCAGTCGTAGCATTTATAAAATGTAATATTTAAAAGTCTGGTTTTCCACCGATGAAAGTTTCTCCTGAACTTGTATAGCAGAATACGGTGTAACACCACTGCCGCTGTTTATCTCTTGTCTCGTCAGTATTAATATAGTCAGCATTTGACTGATACTAAACAGTACTGATGTTTACTTAGCTATTTATTTTTATTTTTATTTATTCTTTATTTTAATGGTCAGCATTTGACTGATACTAAACATACAGTACTGATATTTATTTAGCTATTTATTTTATTTTTATTTATTCTTTATTTTAATGGTCAGCATTTGACTGATATTAAACAATACTGAAGTTTATTTAGCTATTTATTTTATTTTTATTTATTCTTTATTTAAATGGTCAGCATTTGACTGATACTAAACAGTAGAACTGATGTTTATTTAGCTATTTATTTTATTTGTATTTATTCTTTATTTTAATGGTCAGCATTTGACTGATACTAAACAGTACTGATGTTTATTTAGCTATTAATTTTATTTTTATTTATTCTTTATTTAAATGGTCAGCATTTGACTGATACTAAACATACAGTACTGCTATTTAGCTATTTATTTTATTTTTATTTATTCTTTATTTTAATGGTCAGCAATTGACTGATACTAAACAAACAGTACTGATGTTTATTTAGCTATTTATTTTATTTTTATTTATTCTTTATTTTAATGGTCAGCAATTGACTGATACTAAACATACAGTACTGATGTTTATTTAGCTATTTATTTTATTTGTATTTATTCTTTATTTTAATGGTCAGCATTTGACTGATACTAAACAGTACTGATGTTTATTTAGCTATTTATTTTATTTTTATTTATTCTTTATTTTAATGGTCAGCAATTGACTGATACTAAACATACAGTACTGATGTTTATTTAGCTATTCATTTTATTTTTATTTATTCTTTATTTTAATGGTCAGCATTTGACTGATACTAAACAATACTGATGTTTATTTAGCTATTTATTTTATTTTTATTTATTCTTTATTTTAATGGTCAGCATTTGACTGATACTAAACAGTACTGATGTTTATTTAGCTATTTATTTTATTTTTATTTAAATGGTCAGCATTTGACTGATACTAAACAGTACTGATGTTTATTTAGCTATTTATTTTATTTTTATTTAAATGGTCAGCATTTGACTGATACTAAACATATAGTACTGATGTTTATTTAGCTATTTATTTTATTTATTCTTTATTTTAATGGTCAGCATTTGACTGATACTAAACAGCACTGATGTTTATTTAGCTATTTATTTTATTTTTATTTATTCTTTATTTAAATGGTCAGCAGCTGACTGATACTAAACATTCAGTACTGATGTTTATTTAGCTATTTATTTTATTTGAATTTATTCTTTATTTTCTCAGTGTTCATTTCTAGAATTTGTTGACTATGTATAATAATAATAATGTCAAATATTCTTTGATAAAAATATTTAAGAAAGCAGCCTTCTGAGTACCTTTGCATAATCATATCGGTGCAAAATTGGTGTACAATACACATAGAAAAGGTCTGTTTTCATTCCAGCTCAAAAATTAAATATATCGGCCACCATATCAATAATCGGTGAATTTTCCCCTCTCTAAAATCGATATCAGTCTCAAAAATCCCATATCGGTCGGGCTCTAATCTGGAGCAGATGAATACAAAGTTTCATTTTACCTCAGGAGACGCGTGCTTCTTCCCTCTCTCACTCGCTTCGTGCGCAGGAAAATGTCCTCTCACAAGACGAGTAGCTACGGAAATCACTTTGGTGGTAGTGCAGGGAGTGGATTTCCAAAATGTTGCCATTCAAGTCGCTATAGATGTTTTCACATTTGAGTCTTCTTTAAATCTGTCCGTGCTTGAAAGTTATTTTCCCACAGAGCTGACTTTTTCAAGTGCAGGATAATCGCCTCAGGTGAGTCAGGTCCTGTCTTTCACCGGACAATGTTGACATGTTAATTTTGCTCATCAAAAATGTATGCTAGAAAATGACTATTTTATGGTTAGGTATGCCATTTTTTTTCTTAACTTGCTGATCAACAAGGCTATTTTTAATGATGTGCCAACTGCTTAACTGGTTAAACTTTCTTTTATTCTATGTGCATGTCAAGTTTAGAACAATACATTTCTCAGACCTATTTTTTTCTATACTAGTTTTTTTTTTTTTTTTACATCATAACTGTTATTGGTTAACTTTCTTTACCGAACAGCTGTAATATTAGATAACTGGCTAATGCATGTCCTAAATTACATGCAACTTTTCAGAGCATTTCTAACTTTTAATATGTTAAGTAACTTTTACTTGGTGAATTCCACTTAGAACAGGCTATTAGGGTCCTGCACTATTCATTCAACTGTTTTCAATATATTGTATTCGCTAACGCTGATTCAGTGAATGCGTGTCAAATTCTATTATATTTAATTACTGTTACTGTCGATTAATAATGTACAATGATCATGATGCAAGGCAAGCACGTTTCAGATAAATGCTCCTTTTTAGCAGAATTTAGAGTCGGATTTGGCTGTTGGAATAGATTAAGTATTTTAAATGTGTCGTTTCAACAAAAAAAGTTTCTTACTTTTTAGACTAGTCGACTCAAATGTACGTTCAAACATGGATTAAATTTGACGTACCGCACATCCCAACCAATAACAGGGTGGTTACTGAGATTAAGAGAGTAGTATTCGCCTGGTCATGTGATCCCAACATGGCAGCCTCCAAAAGGGGACCTCTCCATGCAGAATACAAAAGCTTTTATAAGGTTACTGATATGACTGTCACTGCAGTCTTCATCTCATGTGAGTGCTCATGATTTTAGTTTCAAAATTACTATTAATTTTTTAGGAGTAAAACTTATTTAATGAGGAAAAACTTACTGAGTGCACCTTTAAGATTTCACTTTATATAAAATGAAACTCAGCAACGGAATGCTGCAGATTGTGACATCATAAAATAACCATTAAACAGCAAAACATGAGTGCAAGTTATGGAATACGTTTCACGCCCCAATCCTTGTCTTAAACCTGGACTTTCATACACAGCAGAGAATTATAATCATTCCTGTGATATGCACCAATAACAATTTTGAAGGTTCTGTTGAAATGTCAGTAAAATAGATCAACTGTCCTTTGACAGAATCAGCCTTCAGCATTCATTTGCATTCTGCAGTCAAAAGAAGGCTCCTGACCTTGCATGCTGCAACTTCACCGAGAAAGTCACTAATATATCATTAAGTCACACAACAGCACGCACACTGATCATTTGTTGATTATGACATTTGTTATTCTAAACTAAGCCACAGAAGAAATACAAACACTTAATATAGGCTACTATTAGCCTAATTGGAAAACTACAGCCATTTAGAAGGTTAAATAAATATTTAATGCAATATATGGCCTCAAACCTATACCTGTATAAGGTACATATTACCAATGTGACGAGTTGCTCATATATAACATTGGGGTGTCAATGACTCTTGAGCCTGACTTCATTCAAACATCACCTGTCAACATACGAGAGAGAATTGGACCATTTGTGATCGTGTTTGCATGAACAATCTCAACGCTTCAGCACTAACAAATGAGAATGCGCTTATGTTTTTATTGATACACTAAAAGGTTGTCTAATCCGAATGTCAGACGGTCACAGCACTCACTCATACCATTTTCTGCTGTTGCTGAAGCCTTTCTTGTAGTATCGCCTGGGCCAGTCCTCCTGTGGCACTACTACTGGTGGTGTCAGCCGAAAGTGCCCTGACAACATCCAGCACCGCGTGGGTTGAGCTGCTGCTGGCGCTCTGTCGCAGTCTGAAGAGGCCCCGGCTCGCCCGGACACACATGGGATACACTGACACCGCCGACATCTTGAATGTGATGCAGCTATTACCGGGGGCACGAGTGGAAAGGACAAACGATTTTGATTGGTTACGTTTGGGGTGATTGGCAGGCAGCCGAACCTATGAAATTAGTGATGAAGGCGGATCTTGAAATGTCGTAACTGTCATCGTCAAAAGCTTATGAAAGTTCCCAGTATTGAAAAAAAAAAAAGTTCCCAGTATTGTTTTTCCTGTATCATACAAATATGTCTTATTTGGCTGTCATACTTTTGATGTAGGTTTAAAAGATTTTTATTTTTTTTATTTTTATTTATTATTATTATTTTTTTTAATAAATGTATTTGCAAAGTTTTTCATACACAAATGTAAATTTCAGCGTTGTGCCCTCTTTTGCTATTTTTGTAAGGATTTAAAATCCTATTTGGTTACTCTTGCTACCTCCAACAGCTCCAAAGCCCTAAAAACCATTACTTTCTGTGATTTTTATAATGTTTATATACTTTTATTATATGTTTTTGAATGTTTATGCATGTACTCCCCTGGCATATTCGTTCTACTTTTTGCAATAATAATAATAATAAAAAGTTTCACAGTATTTTTGCCACACACACACATACACACACACACACACACACACACACATTATTAATTATTAATTAACGCTATATCTGATTTGATAATATTAGATACATTGTCATGTTTAACACATTAGGGAGATATTGCGTTACTTTCACAAGTCTAGAACATTCACTGTGAGCTTGTGCAAGTTTTAACATAAAAGTCCCACTGTAGAAATTGGTCATTTACAGATCTTTTATACCTATGTAACAACACCCGCGTTTTTTGCCATTAGAGAGAGCGTAACAACTGGTAACGATAAACTAGCGTGTTACGACAGTAAAGGCCGTTTGCGGATACCATACAAATAAATAGGGAGGGCCGTAAATCAACACCTACCTGTCGCAAATTTGTCCATGTCTTCTCTAATCCACATTTTTCCTGAACGCGGAAGTGTTCCACAATTCGACTATTTTCAATTTCCGATCTCCAGTGTTTTCACTCGCATCGGCGTATATTCTTAGCGAGTGATGTAATGTTTAAGGTATTACATTTGTAAAAAAAATAAAAAAAAATGTAAAAAAAATAGTCAAAAAAAATAGTCAAAAAACATTCACAGAGCCGAGATTACCTTTTTTTTTATTTTTTTTTTTATTTTTTTATAGTCAGTGCCTCACCTGAGTGTGTAGATGACATGAAATGATGATCAGGAGAAAAGTTACACCAAATAACACTTAAATAGTTGTTCTCTGTATCTCTCGTTTCGGTAGTTTTTACTTGGCGTCTGGAGACGAGAAATACAAAACAGGCGATTACAATCATCATGGCGCCGCCAAGTGGTTGCTCAAGAGAACTGTGGATAAAACACCACACATAGTTCACTCCAAAAAAAATGTGTTTAGTGTACAACACGTTGGAGATTAGCGAACAGGCGGTCAGTTCATGAAGTGGTGAGCTGTTTCTTCACAAAAGCAGCTTATTCTGCACACTGAAGCATCTCTTCCATAGACATCCCATTAAAAACGGCCTCTAGTTGTTGGAAGCACTTTGTTTGTAAATTATATTTACTATTTAAAATACTAACTTGCGATGCTAACTTTATTTTAAAACCAAAAGGAATCGGACAATTCTGTCACTCACTGTAATAAATATAGGATTGTATTTTAATATTTTTTATCATTTTAAATAGTTTAAAAAAATTATGCTACACATTTTATTCCTCAATATTGATTATTGTCATCAATATTTATATAATTATTAAAATGTACAGTTGTTAGTAACGACTGTAAGTTATTGATAGCTGAATCTAAGCTTTCCGATACTTCGTGTCAATTGAACCAATTGCTTCGGGAAATGATTCACTGTTTCGAAGCGCTCGAAACACCGCACCGCATCTGCTGGTCACAGGCGTGTACATGCAACGAGAAGACTCGAGCCGCTCCAATGACACAGTGCATTGGAAATTATTTACTGCCCCGTATTTGTCATAGATTTTTCATGGTTGTCTACAATATCCTGAAATAAACAGATGAGAATATGTAGTCCTTTATATAAGTTGGCCCTTTTTTAATTACTGTTTTAAAATAATTTTAAATACAAAGCAATACATTTCTTTACTTTTTTATTCTAAAAAAAAAACTATTTGTTTTGTATAAACAGATTTTCAAAAATATTTATGCTTTGACAGATAAACATTTGAAAACGAAACGTTATGGTAATAAGTTACACTCAGCCAGAGTGGAGACATGAACTCCAGCCTGATCTCATTAATATACGTAGCAATTTGTACGTTTATATTTGTAACATTAAACGTACATGTTTTTGTGTTTGAATAGACACTAAAACGTCCAATATGGACATTTGAAAGCATCTAAAACGTAAACATTTTTACTTATTTACAGCTTTAGAAATGTAAAATATTGACAAACCCATTACAACTATATTTGAATACATGAATTGATTATAAATATATCTGTACATTTTTTACTGTTTTATAGATATTTTAGATCCCTTAACCCTACCCCAACCTCTAAACATAACCACATTTTAACAATATAAAACATGTAACAAGTAGAATAGTGAACTCACACATGTAAGTATTTTAAGCTAAATGATGAGTGTGTTAACCTGTACTCTATACAACATTTCGAACGTAATTAAATTGGGAGTAGTAAATTAAATCGATATACGTGTTATCATATACGATAGCCAAAATTCCAGATTCACCTTATGTAAAATAAATACATCTCTTTAAATATCACAAAATATCGATGTCTCTCTCAAATTTCTTTCTCATAAACACAACATTTAGATTTTTTCCCCTTAGGGGGAAAATCAATTAAGATGACTGAATTCAAATCAGCAACTCTTGTTTAAATCAGTCTGGTTTTATTGGCCTTAGTTATTGCTGAGCTGACTCGAGATCAGTCTGCAGTCAACACTGATTCAGGGTTTCACTGTGGGATCAGCGCCCCCTAGCGTAACCGTGAAACATTTCGAAACTGTATGACGTCACGAAGTCTCGTTTGCTGAAATCACGTGACTTGGCCAGTTTGTTAAGCGATCCGAGGCATTGGTTTGAACCAAATGATTCGTAAAGGGTTCGAAGCTTCATGAAGCAGTGTTTCGAAAGCGCACATCACTGCTGTAAATACTGGACTTGTGTGAGCGTCAACTAGCCAATGGGTGGCAGTGCAGTCTGTTCACGGTTTAATCTGTTGCTGTTATACTTTCAGAGAAGAAGAAGCGAAAGCACCATCGGCTGTATCGCTGCTGAAAGTAAAAGTTAAGCGTTTTATTTTTATATATTCAGATATTTGCTTTTCTTCTTATCAGATGTGATGGAAGTAAAACTGTCGCATTGATCGTTTCTTTGGGTTCAAGGTAAACGCCCATCACAGTGGGTGAGTTTACTTGCTGAAGTTTCTTTTTTTGGCGACAAACTTGATTTTACTTGTAACTGTTATGAATTAAACTTATTGAACAACTGCGATTTTCCATTTTTAGCTCAGCATTACTTAACTAAAGTCCTGAAATGTTTTTAGTTATGTTTGTTATTTAGCTGTATATCTGTATAGGCTTTGTTTGTAATGTAGTAATTCACCGACAAAATAAATGATGTATTAGGTAATAGCCCAGATATGTAAATTCACGAGATAGCTAAATCTTAGTCTTTGTCAGTTTAGTTGGTCTGTTAATCATCAAAGTTATGTTTAGTTGCTACAGCACAAGGTCGTACTGTTTTGTGATTTCATAGTATGTCTTAAAGGGATAGTTCACCTAAAAATGAAAATTCTGTTATTATTCACTCACCTTGCTGTTGTTCCAAACCCGTATGACTTTCATTATGGCATGGAACATAACACGAGATCTTAGACAGAATGTCAGCCTAAGTCACCGTTAACTTTCATTGCATTTTTTTTTACCATACAATGAAAGTTAATGGTGACTGAGGCTGTCTTTCTCCCTTACATTTTGTTTTGTCTTCCACAGAAGAAACAAAGTCGTCATACAAGTTTTGAACAACATAAGGTTGAGTACCGGTAAATGACAGAATACATTTTTTTGAGTGAATCGTCCCTGTAAAGGTGCAGACAGTATTTATTTATTTATTTTATGTTTTGTGGTGTCTCAATCAGCTCCCTAGCTCCCATTGTTGTGAATCAGTATATCGTGAACATGAATTCGGGAAAGGGTGTTCATCCACTGAACACTGGGACACTTACGACTCAATCACCCACGACACGATTATGAGCTCGCGCATTCAAGCGCCTGGTATTAAAGGGATAGTTCACCCAAAAATGAAAATTCTCTTGTGATTCTCAGGTGACCTGAACTCAGAAGGTCCAAAAAGCACATTAAGGCAGCATAAAAGTAATCCATAAGACTCCAGTGGTTAAATCTATATCTTCAGAAGCTATATGATAGGTAAGTGTGATAAACAGATCAATGTTTAAGCCCTTTTTTTTTACTATAAATGTCCACCTTTGACCAGCCCCAACCAGTACGTGGCTGAATGTGAAAGTCACTTCCACACCAGAATGTGGAAATGAAAGTGAAAGTGTAGATTTTCATTTAAAAAGGACTTCAATATTGATCTGTTTCTCACCCATACCTTTCATATCGTTTCTGAAGATATGGATTTAACCACTGGAGTCATATGGATTACTTTTATGATGCCTTTATGTGCTGTTTGGTCCTTCTGAGGTCCAGTCACCATTCACTTGCATTGTGAGGACCAACAGAGCTGATATATTCTTTTAAAAATTCATTTTTGGGTGAACTAACCCTTTATAAATCGCTGTATAAATGACACGGTTGTGCATTTCTGTTGTAGATACTCAAGCATACAGTGTACACCTAGAGGTGTGGATGCAGCATTATTCAAACATGATAATTTCAGTAACTAATGCCATTGTAGAAATTCACTATTCACAGTCAACCAAGATTAATTTAATCCATGAGTGAAATTGTTCAGTAACAGAGCAGTTACTGAGGTTAAGTAAGTAGTATTTGTGTGGTCCTGTGATCCTAACATGGCAACCACCATGAGGGGACCCTTTCCATGTAGAATAAAACAGCTTTTATAAGGTTACTGATATGATTAGCATCTACATCTCATGTGATTCATCATGGTTTTAATTTTATACATATGTTTCAAAATTACAATAAATTTCTAAAGGAGCAAAACTTTTTTAATGAGAAAAATTACTGTGTGCACCTTTAAATATACTTGTTGTGGATATCAAAGACAACCAAGCCATTGCTAGTGAGCCTTCAAGTTTTTTAGTAATGACAAACTTGTTTATTTTCTTTAGTAGAAGTACTGTAAATAATTTCTAAGGGTCTTGTAATATACTGATATGAAGTTTTATGCATTTTGTTTAAGGATATGTGTAGCACGAAGGTTTGGCTTCACTAGCAGCATTCACCACGGCGGGGGATATCCGACCCATCGTGTGCAGGGTGGTTATCTACCTACAGCGGGACATGTCAGGAGAGAGCTGCCTGCACAAGCTCCAACCACAAACTGGGCCCATTGTGTCAGTCCCTTCAGCGGCTTGTCCCAAGACTAATGCTTGCACCTACCATGGTGTATCTGGCAATAAATATGTGCAGCTCAATGTTGGTGGAAACCTTTACTATTCAACACTGCAAGTACTCACCCGGCAGGACACCCTGCTGAGGTCCATGTTCAGTGGAAAGATGGAGGTGCTTACTGATAAGGAAGGTGAGTTATTTAGCCAGTGCGTAGCCAGGTTAAGATAAGATGAAACCTCTTTAACCTTGGCCCACAGTGCTTATGCCACCTAAAGCGGATTCTCTGTTCTTTTTAGGTTGGATTCTAATTGATCGCTGTGGGAAACACTTTTGTTCAATTCTCAGCTATCTCCGTGATGGATTTGTGACCTTACCTAAAAGCAGACAGGGTATCATGGAGCTCCTGGCAGAAGCCAAGTATTACCAGATCCAGGGGTTGTTAGACATGTGCCAGAGGGCTCTGCAGGTTTGTTAAAGGAATAGTTCATGCAAAAATGAAATTCTCTCATCATTTACTCACCCTCAATACTTTCTTTCTTCTGCAGAACACAAACAAATATTTTTGGAAGAACATCTCAGCTCTGTGAGACCATACAATGGAAGTAAATGGTGGCCAAAACTTTGATGCTCCAAAAATCACATCAATGCAGCATAAAAGTAATCCTGAAGACTTCAGTGTTTTAATATGTGTCTTCTGAAGTGATTTAATCTGTTTTGGGTGAGAACAGACCAAAATACAACTACTTTCTCAAAATAAACTATCCTTGGCGATCATGATTTCAAGCTTGATTACACTTCCTAGTTCCATATTATCGCTCTGCACATGCATCAAGCACTAGGAAGTGAAATCGAGCTTGAAACCATGATTGTGCCTAGAGACTGCAATGGCAAGATGCACAGTGAAAAAAGACGTATATTTTGGTCTGTTCCTATTCAAAATCGATAAGATTGCTTCACAAGACATGGATTAAACCACTGGAGTCATATGGATTACTTTTATGCTGTCTTTATGTGCTTTTTTGAGCTTTAAAGTTTTGTTCACCATTCACTTACATTGTTTGGACAAACAGGGCTGATATATTCTTCTAAAAATCTTCGTTTGTGTTATGCAGAAGAAAGAAAGTCATACACAACTGGGATGGCATGAGGGTGAGTAAATGATGAGAGAATTTTCATTTTTGGGTGAACTAACCCTTTATATAAGACTTGGTAAAAGCACTCGATAAAATAGGAAATAAAATCTTTGAAAACTAGGTTCTGCACTCAGTTGATTGTTTTTTTTTAATTGTTTTTACTTTTTGGCAGGATAATAAAGAAAAAGCATTATGTGTTATCCCAGTCATAACATCTCCTAAAGAGGAGGAGAGACTTATACAGGGCTGCGTAAGGGTGAGATTCTCAGAGCAATATAAATATTCTCTGCAAGTGATTTGTTGTCATTTAGGTTTTTTTATGTTAATTTAAAAACAAAATCATCTTCAACACTACACGTCTCATGCTAGTTGTTGTTTTCCACTTACAGCCTGTTGTGAAACTGCTATACAACCGGGGTAACAACAAATATTCCTATACCAGGTAAAAATACTTGTAAACTAGGACTATACTTAGCTATTTTTTTTTAGATGTTTATTTGACCACCAGTGATGAAGCTTTTTCTTTTTTGATTGGTCTTAATCTTTCTTAAAAGCAACTCAGATGACAACTTACTCAAGAATATTGAGTTGTTCGAGAAGCTGTCGCTGAGCTACAGTGGTCGTGTACTGTTCATTAAAGATGTCATTGGAGATGAGATCTGCTGCTGGTCCTTTTATGGTCAGGGCCGCAAGCTATCAGAAATCTGCTGCACATCCATTGTTTATGCTACTGAGAAGAAGCAGACCAAGGTAAGTTCCATTTGATGTGTTATTTTAGAGACTCTCTCATTGGCTGTTTCACTAATAGCGTGTAAGTTGAAGAACTCTTATAAAGAATTCTGTCACAGGTTGAGTTTCCAGAGGCACGAATCTACGAGGAAACACTAAATGCCCTGCTTTATGAGACTCTCCCAGTCCCAGATTACTCCTTGTTGGAGGCCACCCGCAGGCGTGACAATTGTTGCTCACACAGTGAAGAGGAGGAAGCCGTGGAGCTGAAGGAGCGTGTGCGTCGCATCCACATCAAAAGATACAGCACTTATGACGACAGACCACTTGGACATTAGCCTAACTGCTGTTTGAGGTTTTGCCACTAGTGCCTCAGTTTTCGCATTGACTGTGGAGAACACTAATTACCAGCACCAATCTCTGAGAGAACCTATTACCACTTTGTAATTCACCGCCGGAACAGGTTGCTGCTTTGTTAAATGGCTGTAAGAGGAGGCTTGACAATCCTTGTTTGGGATGAAATGGCAATAATGTGAACTTTACAAATAAGGTTGACTAAGGTTGAACAAGGTTTGCTGTCAGTTCCTTCATTTGAATTTATTTACCTCAACATTAAAAAAATGTTTTATGGAAAACACTTTAGAAATTACTAAGCCTAATCTTAGTACTTTTATGTTTGATAACATATTTCCAAAATGAATCTACCAAATGTATTACTCTTTCTGATAACCTTACGGGATCATATACTCCCGTAAAATTGTAGTTCACTCAAAAATGAAAACTCTCTCATTTACTCACCCTCATGCCATCCCAGATTTGTATGAAGATTAAGTTTTTAGAACAATATCTCAGCTCTGTAGGTCCATACGATACAAGTGAATGGTGACCAAAACTTTGAAGCTCCAGAAAGCACATAATGGCAGCATAAAAATAATCCATACGATTCCAGTGGTTTAATCCATGTCTTCTGAAGCGATTCAGTTGGTTGTGAGTGGGAACAACCCAAAATATAGATCTATTTTCACTGTACATCTTGCCATTGCAGTCTTTAGGCACAATCATGATTTCAAGCTCGATTACACTTCCTAGTGCTTGATGCATGTGCAGAGCGCTAGATGGCACAAGGAAGTGTAATCGAGCTAGAAACCATGATCGCTAAGGAGACCGCTGATGTCAAGATTTGTTGTGAAAAAGGAGTTATATTTTTCGTCAGAGAAAGACAGTCATACACATCTGGGATGGCATGAGGATAATAAATTAACAAAGAATTGTCATTTTTGGGTGAACTTTTAACAGTCATGCCTTATATTAATCGCCCATACTGTGATTTAAGATGGTTCATGTAAAATAGGTTTGATAAAATGAATTCATGCATTTGAACTTGGAGTGTTGCATCAAGACAATGACATTGTTGTGTTTATAATTTCTCTATTATGATGACAAGAAATTTGCTTTTAACGTCTAATGAATAAATGTGAACTGTAGATTTTTCTTAACAATTATTTAATGATTAAAGTATTTTTAACGCAAATGTTTGTTTTGATCAAGCGCTAACTTTAATCAAGTCAGTACAGATTAAAGACAAATCATAATTATACTGCTTATGGCAGACTTTTTTTGTGTGTTTGATTCAATCCCTTATAGTAATATACAATTAAAATAATAAGTATGAACCATTGACTGGGTTTTTTTGTTTTTTTTTGTTTTCTGTGCATACTAGAATTTTATAAATGTATTTTGTCTGCATGCATCTGTGCGATTTTTAGGTCATGCACAGCCGTATGTACGCCTGATGCCAATGCACTGATTAGTTCAACCACCACAAGCGCCTCAGTCTGAGCTGTCAAACGTGGAGGAGAGCTAAAAATAAATCGCCGTCCATGCCTGCCCTGAACTGCCTTTGGCGTACGCCGTGTGAAAAGATTTATCCCATTGATCAACAATGCCGAGGGGGCGGGGCCCGTGGTGATGGCGTCATAAAGGAACTGAAGATGGCTTCGCGATTGTGCGCTACAGCAGTCCTCAGATGCGTCAAAGCTCAGCTGTCAGTGCTCACGTTTATATGAAAAGGAAGGAAGGATAAAAGAATATTGTGAGGAGGGTAGGCGAGCCGTTCATGTTTATGTCCCCAGCCAGTGTATGCTGCACGTTGGTTGTTTAACAGTCAGGGACAATGGGTTCGACTACAGATGAAGAATTTAAAGAGAAATTACTATGGAACGTGAAAAGAGAGGTAAGTTCCATGCATTTCACCTGCTTTGTATTTTTATTGTATTCTTTTACTTTTAATAGTGTTGTGAAGGCATGTACATTTAGCTTAGATTCATTGTTTATTGATACAGTGGCTGCAGATCTAAGACATGCTTTTTTATTACATGCATATAATGCAGGTTTGGGATGCGTTGGCTATAGTGTACTAAGAGTTGCAGTGGTCAGACGTGAGTTTCCAGTCATGATACTATAGTTTCCGTCTCATTTAGAGTAGATTTACATTGAAGCCAGGGGTGGACTGGGAAGAGAAATCGGCCCGGGATTTTACATAGAAACTGGCCCAAAAGTTGTTGAGCGGGGGGTGTCGCTGTCCTTTTCTGCATATCGCGGCGCCGTTGTGTGGCCCGTTCTGCTAAACGCGGCGGCTCATTTCAATATAGTCCCGGTTCTCCCGATGGCCAGTCCGCCCCAAAGTGCGTCGGCCCACCGGGAAAATGCCCGGTGTGTCAGATTACCAATCTAGCCCTGATCGAAGCATGCACACCTGTGGAGCGGTTCAAACATTTTCTTTTCTCATCCGCCTATGTGCAACTTGATATGGCCATGGGAGATTTGCAATCAGTGGGCTCGGTTGTGATCAATAGATCAGTTCCACCAGATCAAACAAATGACTAAATATAGCAATTAAAGCCTAAATCCTCTAGACAAATATGTTATTTTAGTGACGAATGTTTACTCAGCTTGTTTCAATGTAAACAAATCAACGAGTTGAAACCGAATTTGTTGTGCAGCATCTCCCGCTGGATGATAAGCCATTGACAGATGCTGGAGGGGCTGAGCGCGCGGACCTTAGAGCACGCTAGGTTTATTTATAAAAACAGAGAGATGTGCTTTATTATTTGGCTGATTAGAAGGGATTCGTTGTTATTGATGGCGATGCATCTTTCGTATGCCTCTGCTTGGCCACATTCACTTAAGTTATATTCTTATCTGGGGTTATGATGCATCCCACGAAAAATATGGTCACAAACTTTCTCATGTGAAAACACTACAGTAGCCAGATTTTCTGAGCTGTTACACACGAATGCGCATGTAACGTTTTCCTGTTCAAATTTGCGCCTTTTAATTCTGTGTGACGGAACTGTTCCCTTAAGATTCAGTACAATTGACATTGCGTCACTAAGCTGATCACATGAGGAGACACGGCGGGCCGCGAGGTCGAGCAGGATGAATTTGAGGTAGACCTGGTGCTGGCACACGCCCCGCGAGCCCCTCAGTCTCCATATACTGCGTCTATGCCAATACAGTATGTGCGTGACGAGCTTCGGCCCTCTGCAGGAGCACACGACCTCATCAGGTTCAGCGGTTTTGAGGCTGGGGAGGACTGGTCAATGGATGATGTTGCCGCCCCTTCCCCCAGCAAGGGCGAGGAGCGTGAACGTGCCACTGACAAGGAGATGCTTCGTGTCCTTTCAAGGGTGGTCGAAGAGCTCGGTCTCAAGTGGTCTCCTCCAGAGGAACCTGAAAAATCTCGCCTTAATGAACGGTTCTTGCAGTCCGGATGACGTCATGTGACTGCGTTCCGCAGATCTGTCCCTTTCTTCCCAGAAATTCATAATGAACTGACAAAAATCTGGCACACGCCCTATTTAGCTCGCTTGCACAGCGATTCCACTCTCCTCTGAAGTGAGCCATGGGGAAGATTATGCCCAACTACCCCCTGTGGAAGAGGCGGTAGTGGCACATCTCTGCCCAGCAAGTAGCAGGGTGTGGAAATCACGCCCCGTTCATCCTTCCAAGCCATGTCGACTGATGTCCGCACTGGCTGGAAAAGCATACTCAGCGGGAAAGGAATATTGTTGTTAAAAAATTTTTTTCTGTGTCTCACATTCCATCATATGCCATTAAGAATGCAAAAAAGACTACAGCGCTATTTGCACATGCACTAGACTCACACTTTTTCAATAAAGAGCTTTCCTACTTCAAAGCCCACACATTATGCACAACCGCTTCACAGTGGTGAGCGGTACATTAGATCATACAATGAACAAACCAAATTGCCCCCCGTCCTGTTACGTGGACGTGTGGCGAGCCCTTACGGGTATTTCCAACTGGATGCTATAAATGATCGAACATGGTTATACGATCCAATTTGCACGTCGGTCACCCCATTTCAATGGTGTTCTTTCTTCCATGGTTCCGTCCGAAGACATGCCATTGTTACGAGCCGAAATACACAATCTTCTTGCAAAGAAAGCGATAGAGGTTTTTTCAGATGAATTAATAACCCTACCGTCCCGCTGTACGAATGGGTGGCAAGCCCTCACGGGCATGTCGGACTGGGTGTTTAAAACGATTGAGCACAGAATGTGCCGGTGTTGCACGCACAGTCTCCTCACAAAAAACGCGATAGAGACTGCCTCAGACTGCGACACACACAGCGGAACTTACAGCCGTTATTTCCTCCTTCTGGAGAAGGACGACGGGCTTCGGCCCATTCTATTTCTGAGACGCTTGAATCGTGCGCTCGAAACGCGCCCATTCAAAATATTAACTCAGAAACAGATCTTATTGCACATTCATCCTCAGGACTGGTTTGCGTCAATAGATCTGAAGGACGCATACTTCATATACCAGTTGCACCACGTTTCAGGCGGCTTTTTAGATTCGTGTTCAAGGGAACTGCGCATCAATTTAAATTCTTCATTTCAGTCTTTCTCTGGCTCCCCGCATGTTCATGAGATGTATCGATGTGGCGCTTGCCCCACTGAAAATGAACGGTGTGCGTGTTTTGAATTATCTTGGCGACTGGTTATATAACTAGCCAATCAAAGGCACTACTGAGCGAACACAGAGACTTGCTGCTTTGCCATATGGAAAATCTGGTCTAATGTCAACTGGGTAAAAAGCACACTTTTCCCCAGCCAGTAAATCTCCTTTTCGTCTCAACTCCATGAGCATGTGTGCGCACCTCACGAACGAACACGTACAGACCATCCATCTGTGTCTGTCTCAGTTCAAACTGGAAAAGCATTACCACTGAAGTCATTTCAGAGAATGCTGGGTTATATGGCGGAAGCATCCGCCATCATACTGTTAGGTCTGTTACACATGAGAGCTCTCCAGTACTGGCTCAAGCGATGTTGCACATTGCACCTGGAGCATTGGCGCATGCGCATCGTGGTGACTCACCGCTGTCTGGCTACTCTAGTACCATGGATAGCGCCAGCTTTCTACCAACAGGGTGTTATGCTGGGCCAAATTTTCAGACGGAAAGTGCTGACCACAGGTGCATCTAACATAGCTTGGGGCGCGGTGTTTGATGGACGCCTGACTTTCGACACCTGGACAGGTGCGAAATGAGCGTGGCATGTCAACCGCCTAGAGCTACTGGCTGTCTTTCTGGCTTTGAGAGCTTTTCATTCCAACATCATGAATCACCACCACAACATAACAGTAGTGGCGTAAATAAGTCGCCAGGACGCGCTGGCCCACGTATGGCTGGCGAAATGCAAGTATGCGATTCCCCCGGTGTAACTCCTTCATTCTGTCATCAGGAAAGTCCGAGTGGGCATGGAAACAGTTCTGTTAATTATGCCAAAATGGCCCAATCAGTCCTGGTTTCTGGAGATGGTAGAAATACTGGACAGGCCTCCATGGGAAATACCGCTGAGGAGAGACCTTCTCTCTCAAACACAAGGCATGATTTGGCATCCCCAGCCAGAGCTGTGAAGCCTACACGTGTGTCGCCTTTGATCAGAGCACTGCGGACGAGCCAGAATAGGCTCATTCTGTTATGAACCCCATTTTACAGGCTAGAGCACCATCACGAAATGCATTTACGCATTACAATGGAATGTGTTCACTAATTGGTGCTTTTCACACGGCAAAGACCCAGTGAACTATTCCATACCTGAAATTCGTACATTTCTTTAAGAACGATTGGATGCAGGGCTCACTCCGTCACTGCTCAAAGTTTATGTGCTGATTATATTTGTGTATCGTGCACCTGAAGCCAGCACTTCTATAGGTAAACATGATTTAATAATAAAATTACTTAAGGGGGCGGGGTGGCTAAATCCCCCTCGCCCGGCTACAGTCCCGACTTGGGACCTAACTTAGGTCCTAAAAGTGCTCGCGGTGCCTCCCTTTGAGCCTCTGGACTATGTTGAATTGTGTGTGCTTTCTCTTAAGACCACATTACTGCTGGCTTTGGCCTCAGTAAAATGGGTCGTTGATTTGCAGGCACTGTCAGTTGACAATTCATGTCAGGAGTTTGGTCCGGGTCTTTCAAAATCCACCGTCAAACCCAGGAAAGGCTATGTGCCTAAGGTTCTAACTACACCCTTCAGAGCACAGGTGGTTCATCTTCAAGCCTTTTTCCCTCCTCCATTTAATTCTGATGAAGAACAGTAATTGCATTTGTTATGCCCTTTGCAAGCGCTACACACATACGTTGAGCACACCCACCAATTCAGACTGTCTGACCAGTTCTTTGTGTGCTATGGAGGATGCTTGAAAGGAACGTCTGTGTCTAAGCAAAGACTTTCTTACTGGTTCGTTGATGTGATCGCCCTGGCTTACGAGTCGCAGGGTGCGAATTGCCCAACTGGTGTTAAAGTACACTCGCATGGACGAATGGTGTGTCCTTACAAGACATATGTTTTGCAGCAAGATGGTCTTCTCAAAACACATTCACATGGTTTTACAACCTAGACATAATGTCTCTCTCATAGCAAGTCAGCTCTGTCTAGACTACTTGCTATTTCATTGGCCAAACATATACTTATGCCCCTCTTTTTAAGTTTGGGTTCCCTGTCTTTTTACACAACCGCCTGCATTCAGACCATTGTATTTCCCAAAAGTCACAGGCACTTTCCTTACAAATAAACTTCCTTTCCTACTGTGTTCGTGAAGGGGTTCATTAAATAAATTAATAAATTCATACAATTTGACCATAGTTCATATATATATTCTGAGTGTTCCCCTCCTGGCTCACCATGAGGTAGAGGTCTTCACAGGTCCTCCCTAACCCGAGACCCGACCCGGGACCCGTATGGGTTCGGATCCATGTTTTATACAGTCAGCATCAGGTCCCATTCTATTGCTGCGGGTCCCGGGTCTGTTTTACATTATTTGTAATACCCAAGTTGATCCGAGAAGACCTGTCTGTGATCAGACAGCGCTGATGATGATGGTGCTGTGTGTGTGAGTTGTAACTTACAACACTGTAAAATTAAGATGAGAAAGTGCGGGCCAGGATATAAGGTGAAAAATGGAGCGGAGCCACAATGAGCAGAGTGATGTAAGAGGCAGAACAGAGTTAAGGCACATGATTGCAAATTAGCAATGCTAACGTTAGCAGCCGTGGCAATGAACGAGCAATCGTTGTTATAGTTCAAAAGGGCAAAGAGTCGAAGTTATCTTATGTGAGATACAAAAAAACTGCAAAGCTGATTCTAAACAAGTTGCATTTGTCATCCATCACTGTGACAGCAAGTGGACTTTTGAAGCTGAAATAATGAGTGGATTAGCTATACTGTTTCATTCAGCAAGAGAGGTATCACAGAAAGCATGGATGTATTTTACCAACTTTCTTGGCAAGGAGGATGGATTATATGCGTCACGGCCAGGCACATGGGAGAAGGCTGCTAACGTTACATTAGGTAAGACACAAAGTTTTGTTTTCACAACTTGTAAATGAACTTGTTAATAGCAATCAGCTGTGAAATCGATGTCGATTGGGTCTGTGTCTCCTGGCCGGGTCTAGGTCACAGCTTTCAAATAATAAACTGGTCTGGTTCGGGTCCGGGTCCGGCATTTCTCAGTTCTGCATGGGTTCGGGTCCAAGCTTTCAAATAATAGACAGGTCCGGTTTGGGCACACATTTTTGGACCCATGAAGACCCTGAGGGTCATTCACTTGCGGCATTCTCATGTCAGTTGCAGTCCCGAGGGACTGCGGCATCATGTTTCCTCTCTGAGAAGGTTATGTCGTGTAGTGTGGCATGATGGGAATCTGTTCCCTATAGCGTCAGCTTAGTGACGCAATGTCAAGTGGACAGAATCGTAAGGGAACATCTCGGTTATGTATGTAACCTTGGCTCCCTGAGATGAAGGGAACAAGACATTGCGTAAGCTGGCCGCACTATGGACTCAGGGTTTTTTGAGGTGCGAGCAATGCGCTCTTTGTGCCTCAGTCAGAAAATTCTGAAGAATGGTTTTTGCATGGCCACATTATACCAGACAGCTTTGCACCTAAAAGGGCAGGCTTAAACACCATAGCCAATTCTGGCGTTATTGTACAAAGGTTTCAACTAGGTTGTGTAACCGAGACGATTTACAGTGTGGGGTAAGTTACTCAAAGTAATTCACAATTACAAATGACTTCTCTGAAATTGTAATCAGATTACTTTACCGATTACTTCAGCAAAAGCAACCACAATACTTATTACTTTACTTTTATGTTTTCTTATGTTTTCGCAGACGACTGTGTTGACATGTTGAAGCTATGATCGCAGAGACTTAAACATTGTTTGTTTAAAATATAAAAAATATAAAACTTACCAGACCACGTGTGCTACTGTTGCATCCACCATGAGCAGGAAGTGGGAAAGGGCTACTCAGAGTTATATTGTAGCTGACCATGACATTGTCTGATTTATTCAGGATTATAAAAAAATCTGACAGAGTTGACACAAAGTGAGGAAACAACTTTGAAAGGCAGATCTTACAGATCCCTACCTTTCATTTGATATTTATGAATTTGTTACATTTTTAAACACTTTGTTTGGCAGTTTAACATTGTGACCTCTTGCTGAGGACAGGTTAAGTTACGTACATGTGCTTCCAATTAAAAAATCTAAATACACAAAATATGTTTGCTTTCTAAAACACTTTCATAGAAAAGTTTTTTGTTTACCCACTCAGCGAATTCAAAATAATGCCTATATTTCCCCCTTGTCCATTGTCGCACACCTTTCGGCTGTCACTGAAAGACAAACAGAACATATTAAATCATATTTTAAATGTATTATTCATAAATAATATTATTTTAGAAATATTAGTAAGTAATGTACTTAAAAATAATTTCTTTAATGGAGAGTCAGTGATTAGAAGAATTTAAAATGTTTAAAACGTTAGGCATTACACTACTTTTTGACTTTACTGATTACAGTAATCAGATTACATCCAACACTGCTGATTTCTGAAGTACCATTTAGAGTAAAATTTATCACTGCATAATACAAGGCCCTTTAAGACCATGGTTGCTTCACAATACTGTAAAAGAGTTAAACTCGCCAAGGCCAGAGACAGTTTAGCAGGGACGGACCACTTGTATTGAAATAAATGAAAGAAATTGGAACACCCAATATGGTGGATGTAGAAAGGGAAGTCCCACCTCACAGGTATAAGTGCCAATCACATTTTAGATACAGACATGGCCTCAATTTATGATACCATTTTTGTCAGATTTTACTGCAGATTTTAAATATTTTCTTTGATTGTAATCTTGACCAACCGTTGTGGAGATTTCGGTCTTTCACCATTCAAGTCGATAAGAGCTGTACTTTTATGCCACTTGTATCCATAGAAAATAGCTTTCAGGGAGTGATCCAAAGATTGTCACCGAGTGGACTGACTTGCCTTGAAACGGACTTTGCCAAGGCCCACTGCCTTTACATGCCACCATCAGTTTGGATGTAACTCATTATTAAAGCTTTAGCTTACCTTAATTTGAATGCTTTTTAAATTTGATAACGGATACCTTCAAGGTGTGTTTTTATCTTTTTATACACTACATAATATGAATGAACATGTATTGAGAATCAATAAGTTTGCAAAATTTGTTCTTGATTAGTTTGATCTTTTCTACTACATTCTATCATATGAGTAAAATTAATTTATATCTTTCTCCTCAGTGTAGAGAGGGTCGGTTTTAAATGTGCCCCTCATGAATAATAGAAATCTTGAATGAAGTGCAGCAAATGTAGTCCCAAATTGGTACCAAGATGTCTCATCTGTCAGAGCAGACTGTGTCTACAAGGCTGATTCAGCCTCTTGAACTTCCACATAGTACTGGCAGATATCATTTCTCACAATGATCAAGGGCAGGTTTGTAGGAGCCAGAAACCATTGATGTGAAGAACTGAAACAATTCCTAGCATGATAGATGTATCCAACATCATCTGGCCTCAGGTGGCTTGGGTTAATAAGGAAATTAATATTTAACATCATCTCGTTCATCAAGATTTAAAGAAATTTTGTGCGTCATGTAAGATTTAATCTCTTCTTTTTTTGTCTCTGAAATGAGTCATTTCCGCTGCTTGGTCCTTGTCCTTTATTTTTTTCACCAAATAAAAACGAGGTTACCATAGAGCATGAATTGTGTGCGATGATATTAATATTTCTTTATATATATATATATTGGGGTGGGGGGCATAGGAGGACCAGTTTTTGACATCTAATCATGATGTTAAACCATTGTCTGTTTTATGTTTAACTAGTAAAGTTTATGGTTTGGAAATAAATTGATTAAAATAGACATGAAATAAGTGTTAGGATTTTGCTTATATTTAATCTTGAATTGAAAATGACTGAATAGCAGCACTGCTGTGATGCACAGAATTGGATTTCTGTTCCTCCATTGACTTTCTTTGTGTTACATCCCAGGTCTCTGTCTCTTTAAGCGGCAGTCAGCCGCCTTCTGGTTGCCTAGGAACTGAAAGCATCAGCAGCTCCCTAAGAAGTTAAATTGCATCAGTGGACGATTAATACAGCTGCGTGAAGCAGGCATTGTCAGAAATGGCTCCCACAAGAGCAAAACAACTTTGTTTCATTTTCCCATCCTCTCTACTTTTTGGTCATCAATATTTATTGCCGGCATAATGGTAATGAACAATGCAATACCGTTTTGAAATGGTTTATTCATATTTACCTTTGAATAGGGGTGGGAATCACAAGGTAACTGGCGATACGATATAATATCGATATTTAGGTCATGATTTGATATTGCGATTCTTTATTTTTGGTGTATTGCATTTTAAAACTATGATATATTGCAATATTTCACTCAATGTTTCTCATTCATTTTCATTGGACTTCAGAGAACTGTTGCCAAATCACCAAAGGCATTGTTAAATTAATATAAAAGTGCCAGTTTACAAAACAAGGCCTGTTTATTTCCTAATATCCATGTACAATGCAAAGCCACAAGCATATAAGACCATAATGGGTCCTTATTTCTGTGTTTAGGACAATGTAGTTAGTCTTTCTAAAAAATTAATTATAGCATTTATGAATACAATAGTAGCCTAAACACTTTAAAATCATTATTTATTACAACATAGTTTCAATACACAAAGTATAATACATTTCACCTAAAAGGTTAGCAATATGATACTAACATTTTTGTCAAAATACCTCTGTTAATGTTACTACTGTAATACATTTTAATAACAGTGATTATGAGTAAAGCATGATAACGGCACCTTCTAAGGGACTGTCGTTGATTTCCTAGATCAGTTGGGCAAAGAGAAAAAAAATTCCCATCACCATAATGTGAAAAAATGTAAATAATAATATTGATATTTGATATTTGTCACAAGGAAAATTATCATTATATATCGATATTTCTATATTTTTTACTACCCTTGAATATGACTAATTCTTGAGATAAGAGACAAAACATGTTTTAAATCTTTATTTTTATTTTGTAATACTAAATTAATTTGATTTGGATATACAGTATTTGTAGACAAAGGTCTGAGCTAACAAACCATGTAAGGGAACAGGATTTTATAAAAAATAAATGTAAAAAAAAAAAATCTTTTTTTATTTTTTTTAGAAAATTAACATTTATTCACTTCATAACTTACATCTTATTTAGCTCTGTCAGACACAATAAAAAACATACTATTTTAATTTGATTTATCCAACAAGAGTGCAAAGTCTCTAATGATCTAATAATGGTGTTCAGTAATGAAGTTAAGTTATAAAATGCATTCTGTTTTTTAGTCACATTATTGACATTACATGATTATTTTTTTATTTTTTTTTACATCTTAGCCATGTGTTGTACACTAGAGCCATTTTTTCCTCAGTTAAAGTGGCCTCTATAACCTAAACTAAAATTATTCCATAATTCTTAACAGAAATTATCACAATGGGATGACGGTGTTGACATGTTGAAGCTATGATCGCAGAGACTTAAACATTGTTTGTTTAAAATATAAAAAATATAAAACTTACCAGACCACGTGTGCTACTGTTGCATCCACCATGAGCAGGAAGTGGGAAAGGGCTACTCAGAGTTATATTGTAGCTGACCATGGCATTGTCTGATTTATTCAGGATTATAAAAAAATCCGGTTGACACAAAGTGAGGAAACAACTTTGAAAGGCAGATCTTACAGATCCCTACCTTTCATTTGATATTTATGAATTTGTTACATTTTTAAACACTTTGTTTGGCAGTTTAACACTGTGACCTCTTGCTGAGGACAGGTTAAGTTACGTACATGTGCTTCCAAGTATAGAGCATGCATTTTAAAAATCTAATGAAATATTTAAAAATATAAGTAATAAATGCCCTGAGCATACATATTTGCTGTATTTAACTTTTTTCAGTATTTTTATTATTATGAATTTTAATATTATTATAATGATTTTTAACATAAAGAAAACTTTTGTATGTATAGGACGTTTTATCTCTTAGTCTCTTATTGCAAGAATCAGCGTTCTGTGTTGATGTAGTTTGTGTTATCTTTTTTGGGTTGATGAAAGTTGTTCTCTCCAGCAGACTGATTCAGAAAGAGCTTTAGATCGATTTAGTACTGCATGCTGCTTCATATATTGTCTTTTTATAGCTGTACTGTATATGTGATTGACTGCTACAATATGTAGGTGTTCACTATATCCTCTTAAATTTGGGAGAGAATGTCAGTGGTCTTTGTATTGACTAATGTTAGAGAGTGGATTAACTCCGCAAATAGGTTGCAGTGATACCTGCTATCTAATGGCCACATACTGTGTGTGTGTGGACTGACAAACTTCTGATTTCCCCTTATTTCAGCTGAAAAATGCTTGAGTGATGACATTAATGCCATTATTACTGCTATTAGCTCAGCTGGAAAATGGGTTTTAATGCCACTGTGTTCGTTTAAATCTAGTAAAAGACACTGCAGAGAACTGACACGGGGTTACATTAAACGTACAATTTTGTATGTTCTATTCCATCATCCAGCTGTTTTGGACTTAGTCTTTCGAGACGCGTTATGTAATGTGGCAGATGTAGGCTACTGTGGTGGACTAGCTATAAACTTTTCATCTAAAGCAGAGGTGTTCACACTTTTAGTGCCAAGGACCCCTAAATATGATCAGCCCCTAGCAAGGAGCCGCCTTCCAAAAATATAAAGGCAGCTATATATTTTCCAGACTGATCGCACTGATCGAAGGTCAAAAGTTCTGCTGTTGAAATCGGTTTTTGTTTACTGAAATTCAAATCACTGCCCCCAGTGGCATGAAGCTGGAAGTATTGTTGAACTGGCACATATGAGTTCCAGTTTCTGAGTGAAATGCCCACAGAGTGGTGCTAAAAGTGAGTTTCTTTAGTTGTAAATGATGTAATACATTTAACCCAAACCCCAACCCTCTAAGTCAGTAGAGAATTAAAAAAAAAAAATGTTTTTTTTATTAAATGTTATTTTATTTTTGAATTTTAGAGGGAAAATGCAACCGATTACTTAGAATTACTTCCTGGTTTCCATAGGACCAAAACATGTGTTTGAGGTTACTTGCACAACACGCTAATATCAGCAGTGCCAGACTGATCTCGCAGTGAAAGTGGAAACAGAAGGTTAACTTTTCATTCGATAAAATCTGCACTTACCGAAATGCAAAATACTGCCTCCTGCTGCCAAAGCCGTAAGTGTTGGGCACATGTGCCCAATTTCTGGGTGTAATATCCACAGAGGGGCACCGAAACGAGTTGTTTTCAGCTGTACAGGCTGTAACACCGTGAAGAGGAATGCATATTTAATAAACTATAACCCCCAACCCAAACCCCAAACCTAAACCTAGCCATCAGAGGACTAAAAATTTAATGTTAGCAACCTCAGAATCGTGTTTGTCAATGATTATGTGAATGCTATTACTTCCTTGTCTCAACATGGGATCGAACATGAGTCTCCTACTACGCTGCTGATGCAATGTACTTCCAGTTGCACCACAAGGAAAAGTAAACACACTGGAGCCGTTGCAAAAATGTTTAATAGGAGATGCCGCTTGTCGGTGAGTCGGCATAATGTGGCCGGTCCTAGGATACTGAAACTCTATGAGACAGCCTGCAATCTTCTGTGCGATCATGTTGGAGAGAAAGGTGATCACATTTGAATTGATGCAAAAAAATTCCTGATGGGGGATGGCGCTTGTTAATAATTTGGCAGAATAGGGGATTCGGGAGCAACACGTTGACTTCCCATGTAAACATGTTGATATTTTCATGAATAAAGACCAATTTATATTGTATGAGAAAAACAATAATTGTGTTATTTTAAAGATAATTAGATTAATCTCATGATTTTCAGTCATTTGTGTGGATGACACTCACACTCACAAGGTGTGTAACAAAACGTGTGAAACAAATTTAAGTTATCTCAAGTTAACAATTACTTTGATTGCCCTAAAACTACATTGTGTAGTCATTTTTTTCTTCTGCTGACCCCAGTTTAAAAACCCCTGATCTAAGGACAACAGCCTTGACCATACACTTGACCTCAGCCTCTAAATAGTCCTTCTTTCACTGTCTATTAGCCTTGTTTCAAATCTCACACTGTAGGGCATACAGTACACAAGTCATGCCCGTAATCAACAGATGCCCATAATTTGCTGCTTCTCAATACTGCAGTTACCCTTCTGCTTTTATTCAAATTACACAAACAGTATAAAAGCACCTGCAAGGATTGTGATTAATTAGTCTGGGATTTGCTCTACTACTGACAGTTAGAGGAGACAAAGATGATTAACGCTCATTCTGCACAGTTCTTTGCAATCCCAAGGAAACTTATCAATTGAATGATGCCTAATTAAAGCATTTGTGGTTACACTGTCATGATTAATTAGCTGCTTTTGTGTGCCGGATTCGAGTGTGCAGAAAGATATTTGACTTCCCATTATTTCTTGCCTGTCTGTGCTGCTCCTAATTATGTGTCTTTCCGTGTCTAGGTGAAGCAGATTATGGAGGAAGCTGTGACCAAGAAGTTTGTACATGAAGACAGCAGCCACGTAATTGCACTTTGCAGTGAGTACAAACCAATAACTTTTTCTGAATCACATTTATAAAAAATATTAGAGATAAAAGAAAGAGATGATCCATATTCGGTCATCTAGAAATAACTCTACAAATCAGTTTTTTTTTTATGGGCCATCTTACATTTATGAGGGCATATTTCCTTCTAACATATAGCTCATAATGTCTCCATTTATGTCAAAGACCTACAATAGAATATTATGAAATCAATAAAGTGTTAGATAACAGATTCATGGGCAGGGGACATTTTTCTCATTTTCATGGATATTTTTACCCCAAGCCCTAGGTAATTTCTGATTCTGCCACAAATGAATCTCATGACATCATCTTCTTTGTGCAAGCACACATCTCAGTTGGAGATGATTTGAGAGCCCTTTTCATTAAGGGTTTTAAGGTGAGATAGCTGAAGCTTGGTGGCATGATAGTTCCAGAGCTTTGGATTACAGCCAACAATAAGGTTGATTTGTCCTGTGCAGATTACTGGCAGTGGGTGTGTCTGTGTGTGACTCACACTCTTTACTCCAGTGATACATTGACAGGCAGGAACATTAGCCCAGGCAAGACCTTATTACGTCAGTGATTTTGGGACACTGCGTGGCATCACAACACTCTCAACACACTTAGTCAAAATGTATCTATGCAGAGGTGTGAATGCTGTTACAGCGCTGATTCAGATTTTTTATTTCATTTTTTTCAGAATTGCACTTGCCCTGTCAACATTTTCATTGGCACCTATATATAGCAATGTATTTTTTATATGCCAGAAAAATATTAATATTTTCCTTAAATGTTCAATTTTCTTTACAAAAAATACTACTTTAGAAAAAAAAAGTAGAAATCAGCGTATTTGCTTAGATTTATCCTGTATACTTTTAGTATAAAGAGAAGATTGTTGAAATTATTTGAAAGTTACAAAGCAAGGTAGCTCGCAATTCGTCAGTGTTAGCAGGCAAGATCAAGTTAGCTAAAATTACACAGATCAATCCTTATGGCACAATATTTCACATGATTTGCAGTTATGTAAGCTTACCTGTCCAATAAGAAGAATGCCAATTCAGGGTCAGTTTTGATCCCCAAAACCGAACGAAGGTCCCTCCAGGAATTAAATGCCCTGCTGATGTTCACTCTAGTTTTCTCTCGACCACGATCACGTTCCCGCTTATCTAGACTGGATTCAGTAGATAAATGTTGTTTTTTTTTTGGCTTACTCAGAGTTTGTGTAGGAGTCGGTGTTGTGCTGGGAGTCAGACGTTTGCTGGATTCCATCTCTAAGATAACGTTACCTAGTGTTGCAGTTTGTTGTCGCTGTTGAATAGCGGAAGCACTGAGGCAAGGCTCTCAGGAGCGTGCATAAACATCACATCCTTTGGATTTTCCCTGCAAAACCGACCCGCTCCTTTCGCATGAAAATCAGTCTACAGGCTTTAATAGGCAAACTAGGAAGTCCGGGAAGGGCTCATTTTTTAAGTTGTGTTACAAGCCGTTCACACATTGGCAAAAAAAAGGCGAATATTACATGAAAATTGTTACATACTGCACCTTTAAATGCTTTTACAGTTTTTAATACAGATCAGTGATTTGCATATGGCAATTATGTGATCTATGTGTGTATGTAAATATGCATTGCATTTGACCTTTTGTTTTTCACACATAGCAGATATTCTTGCACTGTTGCTGCTTGAGCTTGTTGATATTTTCAGTGTATGTGTGTCTTGTCATATAATATGGCATGCCAGCTTTTGCTTAGAGGCACAGCTGTTGTGTAGTGAATTCAAACCCATTGGAGCGCTGTAGATCCAAACGGCGCAGTACAAGGCATCAGGGCCTGTCACAACAAATCAAAAATCACAGCGACCACGTTTGCCTATGTGGCCTACACGCTTTTATAACTATGTCATGTTGTCATGTTTATGCAAAAATGCTCAGATTTATACAAATGCACGTATGTTATCTTCCGTTAAAGGACTAAAATGGGATGACCGCTGTATGTTGAGGTTAAAGGTCACATGATAACAAGCAGTGTTGTCAGCACTGGGCTACTCTGTGACTCACCTCTCTCTCTTCCTCTCCCATTCTGTCCTGTTTTAAAAAAATTTTTTTTATAGCTGTTAGTGCTTTTTAATTGCGGAACATCTGATAATAAATTTGAATTAATACTTTTGTTGTTCCAGACTGAGCATGTTTTTTCAGAGTGTTGGACAGCATAATGAGTGCGTATTCATTCAGCCTCCCTCTTCATTAGCTCTGAATTACAAAGAGTTTGAATCTGATATTTGTTGTGTAAATGCGACTGCAACGCTGTTTAACTTCACAACTGCACCAGATCTAATCCCCTCAGCGCTTAATGTTCTTCTCCAAGATTTTTATGCTATTACGCTATAAGCTCATCTGTGAAAAAAAATCACCTTTGAGGTGATGTGTTCATATATTAAAGAGGGTTTTACATAGATTTTGTTAGTAGTGGTATATATTCACTGAATCAGCCAGAGTCATTTGTTCGGGAACTGGACTACACTGGCCGCGCTGTATGATTCACACGTAAGATTTATAAAAAACCAGCTCAGAAGCTCACACTTTATGTTTTGTGCTGCTCATTCAATAGGAATGTTTCACTGTCTCTTCGTGGTTGCAGGAAACATTGGTAGACTATTTAAGCACGGTGTCCCAGCGTGAGACGTACATTCAAGAACCGTTAACTGAACTGAAAGTCATGAAAATCATTCAGTTCCGGTAGTTTTTTTAAATGGAAAAAAAAAAGAATACTGAATCCCAATGGTTATAATATTAGAATGGCAAATATCAGCAGATTAATCGGCCTGGCTGATATATACAGTCTATTAACAATTTGTTAGGTTCCATTAAAGTGCATTTATTGTATGTCTTTTATCTTCCTTAGAGGAGCAATACCTAATACCTAAGAGAAATATCATGTTAAATATTTATGAATTGCATCTTCTGTTGTTGCATCACATTTCATTAGTGCTATTTAGTAAGCCTTTTCTGTCTCTGACGTATGTTTAAGGTAAGGAATGGGTATATAGATCTGTATTTAAATTATCTGAAAACAAGTTTAGGATTGACACACCATTAAATCCTATTGTGTATTTTATATTCTCATGTCTGTCTTTTAGTTTGCCTTGTTTTAGTTGGAGAGGCCAAGGAAGAGGAAGAAATGCTTTTTTTTTTTTTGTCCATTCCACCCTTCACTTTTAGATGATGATTTGGAGTTTTTTGGGTTTCTATGAGTGTCGTGAGTCATGACCATAAGGGGGTGATGATGTTTCAGTGTAAATGCTGTGCTGTTCTTTAGAGTGTGTGGGTGGCTTGGGTGGGGTGGTCAAGGAACATTGCCAATCTGTCATCATCGCCAAAAAACAGAGCATTTTCTCTTTACAGACTAGAGTCGCCGGGCATGGATTCCCCACGCAGTCCTCCACTCCCTCTTTTCATACTGGAACACGCTCTCACCCACGTCACCACAATGTATGACAATACACTTCCAGCTAAATTTTGTTTCAGGGGAATATCTGAACACAAGGATTGTGCCCAAATTTAATGTAGGATGTTAACGTGGTGTGAAGGGGTGGGATTGTAGAAGCGGTAAAGTAGAAACAAGGAGTTTCTGAATAATAGGCAGAAGTAGTAATGTTATAAAATAGAAATAATATTTTATACTTAGTACGACCAAAAATTTTAATTCTGTTATCATTGTTTTTACTCCCCAGACAACATGTAAGTGTAATGCAACTGAAAACTAAAAAAGGTATTAAGAATTTGAGAAGGGGGTATCATCATATTATATATATATATATATATATATATATATATATATATATATATATATATATATATATATATATATATATATATACAGTATGTATATACACCGATCAGCCACAACATTAAAACCACCTGCCTAATATTGTGTTTGTCCTCCTCGTGCCGCCAAAACAGTGACAACCCGCATCTCAGAATGGCATTCTGAGATTATATACTTCTCACCACAGTTGTACAGAGCGGTTATCTGAGTTACTGTAGACTTTGTCAGTTCAAACCAGTCTGGCCATTCTCTGTTGACCTCTCTCATCAACAAGGCGTTTCCATCTGCAGAACTGCTGCTCACTGGATGTTTTTTGTTTTTGGCACCATTCTAAGTAAATTCTAGAGACTGTTGTGTGTGAAAATCCCAGGAGATCAGCAATTACAGAAATACTCAAACCAGCCCATCTGGCACCAACAATCATGCTACGCTCCAAAGCACTGAGATCACATTTTTTCCCCATTCTGATGGTTGATATGAACATTAACTGAAGCTCCTGACCCATATCTGTGCAATTTTATGCACTGCACTGCTGCCACATGATTTATCTAATCAGCCATCGCATGGGTGATTGTTGGTGCCAAATAGGCTGGTTTGAGTATTTACAGTACTTAACTTTAAGCCATCCCTGATGTCTATGAATTTCCTTCTTCAGAAGAACTGAAATGAAGAATTTTATAAGCCCATTTCAGCTCTGTTTGTCCATAAAATGTAAGCAAACTGGTGCCGTCATTCTACAGGCTGTCTGACAGTTCAAAAGGCATATTTAGGCAGCATAAAAGTAATCCACACGACTACAGTCAATCAATTAATGTCTTCTGAAGCGAATCGATAGGTTTGTGTAAGAAACAAATTGATAATTAAAATGTTTTTAACAGCGCTGGATTGCTGTTTGAAATGACCTAACATTGCGCATACGTCACGCGGCAGTATCGTGATGCGTTGACTGCTGGCAGGAAGCGTGTAAGCGAAGACACTCAGAATGAGTGTCCACGAACTTATGAATCATGTTTTAAAATCGCTCCACCAAATCTGTTAGTGGATGGTAAACGCTGGTGCGAATTGACTTAATGCCCAATATTTCTTAAAGCTTGTGTAGTGTCTGTGACATAAATGTTGTGCCCTGATCGATGAGGATCTCTTTTGGAATCCCCACCCGGGAGATTATTTTGAAGAGTTCCTCCGCAACACTACGAGCTGAGATGCTGCGTAGAGGCACTGCTTCCAGATATCGCGTTGCATAGTCCACTAGGACTAATACAAAGTGATGTCCGCGTGCTGACCACTCTAATGGCCCTACGAGGTCCATGCCAATTCTCTCGAAGGGGACCTCGATCAGTGGAAGGGGGCACAATGGTGCTTTTGGGGTGGTCGGCAGGTTCACCAGCTGACATTCACGGCAAGCCGCACACCACCTGCGGACATCGCCGCCAATGATCAGCCAATAAAAATGGGCTATTAGATGGTTCAGTGTTTTTCTTTCCCCTAGATGACCCGCCATGGGATTATAATGAGCCGCCTGGAACACCATTTCCCGACGGCTCCGTGGTATTAAGAGCTGGGCTGTATCTTCCTTTGTTTGAGCATCCTGCGTCACTCTGTACAACCGCTTGTTTATAATTGCGAAATAGGGATATGAAAGTGCGACGTTCGGCCGGAGTTGTTGACCATCGATCACTCTCACTTGGTCGAAGGCATGCTTGAGTGTTTCATCTCGCGACTGCTCCAAAGGAAAATCCCCTTCGGGAAATCCCCGGAGGATGGGAGGGGCTGCAGCCTCTCCCCCCCACGTCATCCTGACGTGGAGCTGACAAAGACGGCCCTGGCTCTGCCTCCCCTGCCAGAGCATCACACATTTCACATCTCATTGCTTTTATGCAGGACCCATCCGCGCCTGTTCCCTTTAACACATTTCTGAATTCAGACCAATTAGTCCCCAAAATCAGCGGATGGGTGAGGTGGGAACTAACCACGGCCTCCACTCTATGTTTTGTTCCCCGAAATTTTATCACAAGGGTCACCACGTGATAATTGTGAATATCCCCATGCACACACTTCACCCTCACCCTTTTGGTTGTGCCCAAAGCCTCACGTTGAACCAAGCGTTGGTGGATAGTGGTTTGATAACAACCCGTGTCCACCAATGCTTGGTGAGTACCCCCCTTGACTCTTACCGGTATCCGGTATGCTCTAGCCCAATCGGGGGCAGCCTGCGGAGTGTTGGGTATCTGGACCACCGTCCCCAGCTCCATCACAGGGCATTGATCCCGGAAGTGTCCCGGATCCCCGCAACTCCAGCAGACTGGCACAGGTGCCACACCCGCACCTGCATCGGCGGACACTTCCACCTGAGGGGGAGAGCGGCAGGGCACTGTCGATGCTGTTAGTGGTGGCCAATTGGACAGCTTCCTCCAGCGATGCTGGGCGGTGGCACTGAACCCACTCTGCCGTTCCTTTTGACAGTTGATGGATTAGCTGCTCCAGCACCACCTGGTCGATAATTCCCGCGACGTCGCGATCCCCCGCCAGCAGCCATCTCCGGCAGGCGTCTCGGAGCCATTGGGCGAAGGCGAACGGGCGGCCAGTTCTCTCCAACTTCATGCCACGGAAGAGCTGGCGATTCTGTTCCGGACTCCGGCCAACCTGCTGCAGGATGGACTTCTTCAGGTCCTCGTAAGCCGGGAGACTAGCCGACGGCAGTATGTGAGCTGCGAGTTGGACTTCCCCGGACAGCAATGGGATGAGCCTGGCTGCCCATTGGCCACGCGGCCAGCCCCAGATCTCGGTGGTATGCTCAAAGAGGTCTATGAATGCCTTGGGATCATCTGCCGCCCCCATCTTCTGAAGCATGGGCAGGGGCATGGGGGATGTGGTGTCAGGGGTCACGCCCGGGGCTTTCTCCTGGCTTTCTCCTGGCATGCCGGTCCTCTGCTTGAGCTCGTAGAATCTCGAAGAAACGATGATCCTGGTCTTGTCACAGCTCAAGCAGGGATTGTTGGTGGGACTGTTGTAAACCGGCGAGGGTCTTGAGGATTTCTGCCCACGACGGGGACTCCATGGGGCGAACTTCCTCCAACTCGATTGTATTCCCGGATTTCGGCACCAGTGTAAACGAAGACACTCAGAATGAGGGAAGGAGGACACTGGGACAGGGTGTTTCAGGTCTTAGGTGAGCTTTTAATCACAAACTTTGGGTTAACACAGTCACAACTGGCACCGTAACTTCTTCAGCTTCACAAACTCTTTAGCGTCACAGGCTCCTAGTCACAGCCTCTTAATTATCACACAGTCTTTATCACAATTCTTTAACGTCACAACTCAGTAGCTTCACCGCGAGACTCTCATGCCAGACTATCTCTCCCTCATTGCTGGTGGCGTGGCTGCTTATATGCCGCTCTCCCCATGCTCACTGGAATTAGAGACAGGTGTTAGACATAATCTAGCTCAGGTGTAAGCGCCCTTAACGCTTTCTCTCTCTCTGGACGGATGCTTGATCACGCCCCCGCTGCCACAAAGTGATTTTGAAAAGTTAATAAAGTTGTAATTATCGATTTATTTTTACACAAACATATCGATTCGGTTCAGAAGACATTAATTGATCGACTGGAGTTGTGTGGATTACTTTTATACTGTCTAAATAAGCCTTTTGGACCATCAAACAGCCAGCAGCCTGATGGCACCCATTTACATGCATCGCATGGACAAACAGAGCTGAAATGGGTTTATGAAAACATTGATTTCAGTTCTGCTGAAGAAGGAAAGTCATACACATCTGGGATGGCTTAAAGGTAAGTAAATCAAGAGAGAATTTAGATTTTTGGTGAACTAACCCTTTAAATGTACTTCATGGTCAATGCCCGTCCCGCAAGTGAATAACATAACAGTCGCTTACGTCTTACATGAATGCAAACAGGTGCAACAAGAAATCAGGTATGTGTCAAAATTTCGGATCCATGCATAAGACATTGCAGTGTAAACGCACTAATGCAGCCTAATAGATCTGTCGCTATTATTAATTTTAATCAAACAACAATATTGAAAAGAAAGCCACTGACTGCTCTTTATTTATTTGTTTTATATTACCCTACTTTGTTCTTAATTTTCTTTATACTTGGGCTACTTCTTTCTTATTATGACTATTTACCTGAATAATTCAAAACATTAAACAATGTTTATTTTATTGAAAAAAAACACTAAGGCAACATGCCACTGTTTTAATTTAATAGGTTTATATGTTAATTAATATTTAACTTGATATATATGCACTGTGTATATAAATGTGTATATACACAGTGTATTCATAAAGTATTCAGACCCCTTAATTTTATTTTTCACATTTTGTTGTTGCAGCCTTATGCTAAAATGCTTTAAATAATTTTTTTTCACATCAATCTACACTCCATACCCCATAAGACAAAGCAAAAACCAGATTTTTGATAACTTTGCAAACTTATTACAAATAAAATAAAAGTGTGTGTGTGTGTGTGTGTGTGTGTGTGTATATATATATATATATATATATATATATATATATATATATATATTTAATGAATAATTATTTTATAATTATATTATTATTTTGTAATTATATTATAAAAAATATTGATTTAAGTGCTACTATATCAGACCCTTGCATAAATGCGGCACAAGCCTCTTTGTTAAATTCTTTCATATTTACAGTGTTTTCTGAAGTTAAAATATTTCACATTGTATGATTGTGCCTTTAAATATTTATGTATTTACAAATTTGTTACACTTACTACATTACTACATTTTGTAACATTTTTGTTAATATGCACTTGTGCTATTTACATTAATTTAACATTGATATGTATAACAAATGCTAAATTGGTACTGTTTCTTTAAGAGAATGGCTGCTCAGGGGGCCTGGATAGCTCATCAAGTTAAATGCTGACTACCACCCCTGGAGTCGCGAGTTCGAATCCAGGGCGTGCTGAGTCACTATAATGTGGTTCTCGCTCTCGGTGGGGTGCATGGTGAGTTGTGCATGGATGCCGTGGAGAATAGCGTGAAGCCTCCACACGTGCTATGTCTTCGCGGTAACATGCTCAACAAGCCACTTGATAAGATGTGTGGATTGACGGTCTCAGACACGGAGGCAACTGAGATTCGTCCTCTGCCACCCGGATTGAGGCGAGTCACTACGCCACCACGAGGACTTAGAGCACATTGGGAATTGGGCATTCCAAATCGGGGAGAAAAATGGGAGAATATAAAAAAGAAAAAAAAAGAGTGGCTGCTCCGCAAGCAAGTGTTTACGGTTAAATGAGCGCAATGCAAGTTAACGATAGAGAAGTTGCACGGTGGTTTATCCCTCATCCTTGCAATGTATGATTAGAAATATTATTTATTTTTATGTTTTTAGATCACTAACTGACTCTAAATAACAAAAAGGATTTTAAAAGAGACATGAAATGAAAATGGGGTGCCTGGGTCTCATCTTTGGAAACAAAATACACGGAACGATGCAAAAGGAAACTTTTACTTGTCTAATGTGTATGACTTGCTTGTACAAATATTTATTGTACACATTCTCAAATTCAAATCTACAAGCTCTCGAGTTTTGCAACACTTTTACCTTCTAGCAGATGTCCAACAAGCACGTTAATGGTCATGCTTTAAAAAGGAGAATGTTGTGAAAACAGTCCGGGGGAAAGTTTAACCAAAGTCAGCGTTTACGTCGTTAAATGCAATGTCAATGCCATTTCACGGCTGAACTAAAGCGATTGTGACAGCATGATCACAACAGATCCGGACCCACTGCAGCCAAATAAGGTCAATTTCCTTCATTTACTCGCTATATAGAGGGCTGATTAGCCTCAGTCACCATTGACTTTCATTGCTCCTTTTTTTCTTAAAATAAAAGTGAATGGTGAAAGTTATACCGGTGTGGAACAACATGCAGATAAGTTATTAATTACAGAATTTTTAAGTGAACTATCCATTTAAACAAATTCACACAAGTAGAATGCTGTTTTTCTGAACATCCGCACCACTGTGACTCTGTGGCCAAGTGCCGAAGGAAATCACAGCTGTGCTTATATTCAGTACAACAGCACAATTGCAAGTGTGATATTGCTTTTTTTTTATACAACAGTTCTATTAAAAATAACATTAATAGTTAATATAAAGAAATTGACATTTTAGACACTATATTGCTAGTTATTTTGCTCCACTATCAGAAAAAGTTCCAAATGAAGCAAAAGCAGGACAAATCATTGTTTGTTGCCAAGCAAAGCACAGACTGGCAGCCTGTCTGAAATGCTGAAAACACAGACAAGCAGAGTGATACAAATAGTGAAGCATCCCAGATGCTGTTGCTTTACATACTGCATAAGCTCTTTTGAAACTCTACTGCTTGTACAGTCAAATTAGGGGACAGGAACTAATAGAGTGAAACAGTGCCCACCCACTTTTTCAGCCATCTCTGTTCCGGAAATATTTTTCCCATCCATTTTTCCCATAGGGATTTCATAAAATCCTCCAAAAATGAGTTCTAAGCCATGAAACAAACCTGCCAGCTCCAAGATGAATCACATGATTACAAACTTGAATAAAAATAAATAAATAAATAAAAAGTATTCAAAAATCGGACTGTGTACTTACCATTTTTCTATAGGGCATGAACTTTAATCCCATGACGTATTGAGAATGAAATAATCGCATTAAAAACAAAGGCAATTTATAAAAGTAATGACTTTAGGTTGTTGATTTTTTAGTAAAGTAACAATATATTTAAGTTTGTTGCAAAATGTTCAGATACATACAAATATATAATTAGTCTGAGGGTGAAGGGAGACCAACTTGATTGCATCATTCAGACTGCGTCTTGGATGTGGGCAGTCGTTGCTGAGCTCATTTGGCGTGCTTGTTGTTCACGATTCTCTTATTGGTGGATTTCTTCAGGATCATGAGTAGTTGTTCTTCATCAGGAATTCTGCGATTAAACAATATTTAAAGAATGAAGTTGTGCTCTATTGTTGTATAATGATATGTATTAGGCTGTTTATTTAACGTGTTTTTTAAGTGTGATTAATTATATAAAAAATAATGTGTTTAAAATAAAATTTACGCAATTAATCATGCCCCCTGACACGTATGTAAATTCAGTAATTAAAGTACGGATTTTCCTTCCATACGAGCAATTCAAGCTTGAATTACATCTTATTTTTATGAGCTGTGTCGAAATGTGGCAGCGCGCCTTAACAAACCTCTCAAGCAGTGCTGCCACAGAATGAGAACCGCTCTTTGATTAGGAAGCACAACAGAATACAGGAATCTCTAGACGCAATTTTCAAAGTTTCCACTACTTTTAACTTGACACAGCGTCCTACACTGTAATCTAGTTGTAACAAGGTGCTTTTTTGAGTTGACACAACTAAATTGTTCAGTCAACTTAACATATTAAGTTGTGATTGTATCAAGTTGTTCTTTAGTTGAATCAACAAGTGCATTTGTCATCTCAACTCGCTTAACAGAGTTGTCTGAACAAACAAAGATTTGCCAGCTCCCAGCACGCATTGCAGCATGAATAAATAATGAGGTCAGTGTTGTAGGCTTTTTTTTTTAATTATTTATTGTTATTTGCAGAATTTGTGTACTGCTGTTGTTGTTTTTGTCATTACTGTTGATTAATAGCCTAGTGGTGATGTTAAAAGCTCCTCTTTTACTTGATGTTTGTTAAGTATCACCATTACTGAGGTTTGTGTGTCAAGTGTTGACATCAGTGTGCCTCTACATCTAATTATCGCGCGTGTGTGTGTGTGTGTGTGTGTGTGTGTGTGTGTGTGTGTGTGTGTGTGTGTGTGTGTGTGTGTGTGTGTGTGTGTGTGTGTGTGTGTGTGTGTGTGTGTGTCAGTCAGTCAGTCAGTCAGTCAAGAAGATACTGTCTGGCATTGCAAAACTTGCAGGGTTTACTTGACGAATAAAGTAAGGTTAACTGAACACTAACTTTACAGCTGCAAGCCTTAAAATTCAGCAAACTAAAGTGAAGTTGTAATAATTGCATCCAATTGAATTTAAAAGTGCTATAAGTAAGATTGACAACAAGTGTTTGAAATGGGTACTGTGGTCCAAATTAAAAATATTGGAGAGTTATCTGCCCCACCCCAGACTCGAAGCTCATGCGGATTGCCGGAATGTTGACGCAAATTAGCCAACTCAGCATCCGTTTTAAAGGATTTTGGGGCTTTAAGCTGTCTCCATCTTCCAAAGGCATCTCCAATATTTATCCTTGTTTTACTACGCCTCTGGTCATGGTGGTTATTAGACGGATCGCGAGGCTTTTTAGTTCGGGTGGAATCTGTATCTCTGATCCAGTTCATTTGCTGGCTTCCATGGCTGCAGCACGCAGTGTTGTTTGCCTGCAAACTTGTTCAAATGTGGCAACACGGCAGTGTTGAAATACTATTGGTGAGTGGGCAGTGGGCGGGATCACACAGGCCAAAACTTAAACAGAAATTCCGGCCCGGAATGGAAACTTCAAAGTAGAATATACTGGCTGTAGCATTGTTATCGGAGAAGCCAGTATTTCAACTTAGCATGTTTCCTAATTCTCTAATGACATATTATGGTCATTTTATGATTTAGTACAGTAAAAATATTGTATATAGCACCTTTAAGTTCAGCTAAATATACTGCTATTATAAATATAATGCTACTATAAATCAGTTCAGATTGTTTTAATTTGTGAGAAAAACGTATTCAATTAAGTCAGTTAAACACAAAAACAAAACATGCAAAATATACTAACTAAAAATAATGAGTTGAATCAACAAAACAATTTTACAGTGTAAAAATGCTGTTTATGACACTGAATACCAGTGACACGCTCCAAACGCGTCCTTCTGATGCATGCTCATGTAGATATTGAGCGACAGTTAGCGCAGATGGAACACAAGAACGCGTACTGTGAGAATTGGGCACATTAACAAACTCAGTGCAAAACAGATTGCTGTCTTGCTGATTGCTGTTCAGTGATATGAGAATAAAACAAACAATATATTGAATTCTTAAGCCACTTTTTGTATTGTCTAATCAATGCTTTATTCATCTGCCACAATAACACAATTTATTTCAAACTGAATTTCAATCCATATTATACAGTATATTCATTATTGGTCCTACATGTTATATTTATAAATATTTGAATTATTATGCAATATTTATATGAATTCTTTTTTGGAGGCCTTTCTCAGCAAATAATGATGTACGTGGTTAATTGCTATTAGTTTGATTGATTAATCATGTAATTTAATTCATTTTATTAAAAATATTAATCGATTAACAGCCCTAGTATTATCGAAACTGGCTACTTTTCAGACATGAGATAAATCAAAAAGCCAAAAAACGGGTTTACCAGAAACTTAGCATCTATCCGATGATTCCTCTCTCTCGCATCCTTTTTGGTGTGTTTGGATTTTGGTGTTGCTGTTGAATCATGTGCCTGTACTCTGCTGCCTTCCCGTAATGCTGAGCCATTAGAGCTGCCTAATAGCCTCTGTCCTATTGCTGCAACTGCTGATGCTTGTTTGAGAATTACATGGGTACGTACCCCCACATATCTCTCTGTGTATTTAGTGTAAAATAAAAATAATCACACTTGAAATATCAGAATATCAGCGTAATTTCGGGCTGACAAAATAAATGTTATGATATTCGTGTTGCTTTTGCTGATTTATAAGCACTAAATATGCTTCTCATTTGGTATGCGGACTGATTGAAGACTGGTATCGCGTGCGTGTCGTGCGATCCACTGAGAAGCTCTCGTGCAAGTGATGCACTCTTCTCTATCCTATTACTGTATACTGGTGCGCGGGTCAGCTGGGCTTCCCTCGATATGCGAGCTCCGGTAACAGTGAGGGAAAGAGAAAACACCTGCACCAGAATTAGTTACATGACTTTTCACATCTACACATCAAAACACCCTTACTAACATTTATCACTTAAACGTTAATAGATTTTTTCATTACATTACAACTGTGACAGTTGTATTAAAAAAGTTAACTTTTTAATTGTGTTTAGGCTATTATTTTTTCATAACAATTAAACAGTTTATTTTTTTAAGAAAGACTACCTAAATAATCACTTTCATTTGAAAAGGAAAGGGGGATGTCAGTGAGCCAACTACCACCCAGTTCGGCTGCTATGCCACACAATGAAGATATTGTGAGTGCTGGACAAACGCCTCCGAAACATCGTCGCCATCACGCATAACCAGTGCGGTTTCGTCAAAGGATGCGGCACCACGGACGCCATCATGCCACTCGGTTGCTGATGGAGAAGCACCGGGAGAAGAATAAGACGGTGCACATGGCGTTTCTAGATCTGGAAAAGGCTTCTGATCGGGCCCTACACGACCTCATCTGGCGAACGCTGCGATCCCATGGTGTCCCAGAAGTGTATGTGAGTTGGGCCCAACTTCACAAGCGTGGTTCGATATCCATCCGGGATTTCACAACCTTTCAACATCACTGTCGGTGTCCACCAAGGATCAGCCCTCTCGCCCCTACTGTTCATCCTCTGCATGTATACGGCGATGGCTGACCTGCAATCACCACTCCCCTGGACACTCCTGTATGTAGACGATGTGGCACTTTCACAAGAGACCCACCCTTTGCTTCAACACCATGCGCAGAATTGGAAAGATCGGCTTAGTGAGAATGGAATGCGGCTCAACGTCCATGGAATGCGGGCAAGAATCAATGCGGCATGGTCCAAGTGGAGACAGGTCACTGGGGTCCTCTGCGATAAGAAGATGCCCGAATACCTCAAGGTGAAATTTATAAGACCTTAATGCGTCCAGTAGCCCTCAACGGGGCAGAGTGCTGGCCCACGACAAAGAAGCACGAGCAAGTCCTCCATGCCATGGAGATGAAGATGCTCCGGTGGACACTCGGTTTGGCCTTGACCATTTTTTGAAGATTTTTGGTCACCATGTTTTGAAAAGTTTTCATCCTCCCTGCACATTGAAAGTTAACAAGCAGTGGGTTGTGTTGGGGGTCAACTGGCTTCAGGCTGTGTAGCCCACTGGCTGATCAATGGGAGGGAAATCACAGACCTTGTAAATCCTTTAAGCTCTTTTTTTTTTTTCAAACCAGAGCTGAGTGTGGGCAGGGTCAGGGGTGGCCAGAAGAGGGTGGGAGTGCAACTGCTATTTAAATATTTAACATGGATTAAAAAGTATTTGAACTGTGTAGGGACGATATTACTTCTATCCTGTAATTTGGTGTTATTAATGAGTAATGCAGCAGCAATTAGTCAAATCCCATCAGATACTAATTTTCTGCTGTTTTATGCATTAGTGAAACTTCAGTTGTCAGCTAAAATCAGTGCAACCCCTATGGTGTTGCCTTGTTATGAAAAATGGCTTTTATTGAAGGATTCAAAATCTCTTTGTTGTCTTTTATAGGGATTTTACAAAAGGAGGCAACCAGCTCCCTTTAGTCAGACTTTTTTTTTTTTTTAAATGAGTACAAATATGCAAAGGCATGAAGAAGGCAAATACATAATACTGTAATACATAAAAGATAAATAAATAATAATAATACAAATATATGGAATTACTAAATACATTTGAAAAGCTTTGGCAGTTTTACAGTTTTTAGTTAAGTTTTTCCATAATTGAAAGGGTTTCCATATAAATACTGAGATCCGCATTACAAAATATAAAATTTTAACAGTTTTTTTATGTGCTATTCTCATTTTGTGGATAACATACTTGGTTAAAATAATTTAAAGGTTTATTTAAAGGTGTATTTCTCCTTTTCTGATACATCATGATCCTAATTGTATTGTTTTGTAAAATTTTGTTGTGATAAATTAAATGCCTATCCATCTAGTCAGAAGCTACTACATCTGCTTTATGTAGCTATAGCAGAAGTAGAGTAGTATGGTGGTATGCCAGTCAGAATTCAGAGATTTGGGAGTGACTAGTAAGGCCCCAAGGTCACATCATGTGACATCCGATACTTCCTGAAGAATGCAAACAATAGTAGAAGACCAGTCAAGGAAGTAAAGCTCTGTGTTGTTTTCCCTGTATTTCCATATAAAACACCAATCTTTTCCCATTCTCCCAGACAATGCTCTGGAGCTGCCATTTTAAATCCCTTAACGTCACAAGTACTGTAGCTGAAATGGAACTTTGCAGATTTACACTTGAACACCTGTGACACTGTGAGCTAATTAGATTGTAATGAGTGAATGAATAGAGTTGTGAGTCATTTCTGTTTACCCATCGTCCCTCTGCTGATGCTCGTGATGAAGCATTTTGCAGATGGGTCTTGCTCGAGATTCTAATTAGACTGTGAGCAGACTTTATTTGTGAAAAGCACAGCTGTTCGCTCTGATTTGGCCAAGATGAATGTAGGTAGTAACTGTTCCAGATAGGATGTTCTAGTTAACCATTAACTGTGCGTAATTCACAGTTAGTTTGTTTTTTTTCAAGTGGGGAGAGTCAGAGATTTGTTTTTACAGGTTTTAATATTTCACTTAATCAGATGGAACAGTGATATTTTCTGAATGGGCATGAGTTGAAAATCATATTTTAGAGACTAGACATCTGTATCTCAAATAAAAAAGTTAACACCTGTATGTCAGGTTGTTTTAATCACAGAGACAAGCTGTGTGTAGATAAAGTGCTGTCAACTTTAATGATTGATGGATATGGGTTTTTAATGACCGTTGTCGAGATCTGGAAAGCAGAGTGGCTGAAGGCCCATATGCTGACATACTGTACACTACCAGTGTGCATGTATGAATCGGACTAATCTTACTGCAAAATCGGCCACAGTAGGTCAAAAGTTCTTCGGCTGAAATCAGTCTGTGCTTACCGAAATTCAAACCACTGCCCCCAGTGGCTGAAGCTGGAAGTGTTCTTGAATGCATGGAACCACAAAGTGGTGCCAAAAGCAAGTTGTAAAGCGAGCTGTTTTCAGTTGTGAATGATGTCATATAGTCAACAGGAATGCATATTTTATTAACCATATGCCCTAAAACAAACCTCAACCCTTCACTGTAAACCGTCATAAGTTAGCAGAAATCAAAATATTTGAGGCAATAATTTACATAAATTTTTTACGGTAATAAACTCCCAAGATTAAGTTAATAAAACTTTCAGATTTGTATTTTGTGCTACACATACGTGTTAAATAAACTCTTAACTTGAAATATTAAGCAACCTAACTCATAAACTTTGATGGCTCTTAACTTTAAATTGAACTCTTTGCCTAAGCTTAAAATTACCAAGTAATCTCAATTTAAATACCTCAAGTAGAAGGAACCTAACTAGCTAGTATTAGCTAGTACAGTGAATGGTAGCATGCTGAATGCATGTTAATTGGTAACACTATGCTTTGATTAGCATAGCAACTACTCAATGAGTAAAGTAATGTAAGACATTCTTAATTTGTACCTTTCCTCAGACAGGTAACCCCCAAATCTCCAACATACCAGAAACTCTTCTAAATAACACAACAAAACATTAAACACTAACAAGTCTTACCCTTTGCATTCATCTTGCAAAAAGACAAATATTATAGCACTTATTTTTTATAATTTATCTCCCTGTCAACTGCCATGCAAAGCATGCTGAGAAATAGAAATCCTCTGCCTTCAGTAAAATTTTCTGTAAATTTAAGGAGAGTTAATTAAACTCAAAATAATAAAACAATTCAGGTTACTTAAAAGGTGTCAGTTCTCAAAAAAGAGAAAGTTCTAAATACTCATTGTGGTTCATTTATTTTAACTAATTTGTATGATTTAATTTTTACTACCTACTCAAAACAATTCATTATTTTGAGCATTAGGGTTTACCGTGTTCACCAACAGTCATTAGAGTGAAAAATTAATTTAGGAGGTGAAATGCAACCTCTGAAATTGTGCATACTGTTGATTATGTGAACACGATTACTTCCTGGTTTATATGGGAGTAGAACCTGTGACTCTGTGGCTGCTTCCACAACACACCATCAGTAGCGACACAGGAAAAGATAAATACATTTAAATTGATGCATAGATGTCTGATGGGAGATAGTGCTTGTCAATAACTTGGCAGAATGGGGTCGATGTCAGGGTACTGGAACATTCGGTAGGAACATGTCGATTTCCAGCGTGATCGTGTTGTATGAATTAGGGTTGGGGTTAGGGGATTAGGTTAGGGTTTCTTTACCAAAAAAAACCCAAAAACTGTAAGAATAGGTTGGACTGAATAGTAAAGGAAAAACCGCCAACAAGTGCCCGTCATACATGGTAACTCTTGTATTTCACTGATTACAGTCTATCTCCATGACAACACAGAGTTTCTATACAAGGTATCGGCCATGTCAGAGGCTATTACACAAAATTTGCTGAAACACAAGCACAGACACACAGTTACATAACCGTACTCTGTTGGTGGTCTTCTTTTGGGTTATTTCTCGACACATTGTGCTGTAATTTGCTCTGAAATAACAGTAAAGGTGGTCACAGGAGGCGACTACTTGGGCTATACTAAATTTAGTCAATGTCTGGCAATGGGGCACTGATCCGCCCCCATATTTGGCTAGAGTGAGTTCCTGGACCAAAAGTGCCTGTTGCCATATCAGTGTACACCATGCCTGATCCCTGAAAACATGAAGGTGCAGTCACATAGGGCTTCATTCACTTCCATTCATATGCATACGAATGTGGGTGGATGGAAACGCAAGCTCATGCAAAGAAGTTTTGTGTTTCGCTGCTTTCTAAAGTTCAGGTTTGATGAACTCTTACCTGCAAATTTGTAAAGTGGAGTAAGAAGGACAAAATGACTCTCACTTTCGAATGGAATGGATCCTTTTCACATTTCCGGAAAAAACTATAGCAGGGTAAATGTTACCTCTACCGAGATAAATGGGAAAATAGCAAATATGAATTTTGCATTCCCATTTGTTCCAACATCAAAACAGTATTCCACAACTTTCCAAAAGAGAGATGGATTATAACAGTCTTAAGGAAGAAAGGTGTCAATTTTACTGTCACTCCCTCACCAGCTGTATTTTACATCTTGTGTGAGCGTGTGTATGCCAGCCTCAAAAATAACATCAGATGCTCACAATCAATGGGATAATCCCTGTCACAGATCTTAGGAGAACAGAAGCCCCCCGCGGACTCCTTGCTATCTCTCTGATGCTGTCTGCAGAGGACTACGCTCTGGGATGCCAGGTGACATGTGACCTTCATGACTTGAACTCCACTGAGGTTTTACATTTGGCTCTTCTTATGAGGACAGGACCAGCATCATATTCCAGTTGATTTCATCAGCTAGGAGTCTAAGCCGAGAGCCACATGATAGATGACATGGGTTCACTGGAGCCCTCCACTGGGGATGAAGGAAAGACCTGTCTCAGGTGCCTCTAAAGGAGGTGTTTTTGTTGTTGATGAGTGGAAGTTGAGATGGTCTGCTATTTATGTGTTGCCATTTGGGTTTTGTGGCTGATGTTCACCAGGGGATGTTTAGTCGTGATCAGTGCACCTGTTGGAATGATGTGTGTGTGTTGGTGTGTGACTGAATGACTGAATAAAGGGAGCGCTGCTGCTTAGATTGACAGAATTCCGTGATGGCATCAATGTTGTTAATCTCTTGACTGATTGGACGATGTGGCGTCTGCAATAAGGGCTGTATGTTAAAACAAAAAATGCTGTATATCTTGATATTGATATACATTTAATAAATATCTCTTCAATATATATGTATATTAATGACTGCAATCATTGTTTGGTCAAAATTTAAAAGAAAAATAATAACTTTTAAAAGGTATAGTTCACCCAAAAATGAAAATTCTATTATCATTTACACACCCTAATGTTGGCTGAGGTAATAAAAACATTTAAAACACGTGTCAAGTTCGTAGAAATGTAATCTACTGGGTCCCTGCTTGTTTCACAAATTTTTAAAAAATATTGATTTATTCAAAATGACTTTGAACTTTGAAAACATCATTGAAGAGGTGTATTCAAGTAATTGTTTTGTGTGGATTCCATTTTAATGTATTTTTGAATAATTTAATAGATCTGGATATTTAAAAAAATATTTGTCTCGTTCAGGGTCTGACAAATGTGGGTAGAACTCTGCAGTGGTGGGTAACTCCGTCACTCTTTAGGCCAAAGTATACTTTAGTTCTCCGCGTTGCTGATCACTCCATGCACAGTATGCATGAAGCAAATCTGGTCATCAGCACTGTCTTGCCGGCCTGTCCGGGTGCGGTCCAGATTTTCTCGACACGCGGACATTCTCTATCTGTATGCAGCATAGGTGCATGCGCCTCCCATTTACTATACTAAAAGAGGAGCACAAAGCAGTCATAGTTGGCATGCGTTGAACGCATTCGTATTTGTTCACAGTCAAAAGTGTTTACATTAAAATTCAGTGTGGTCAACCGGGTGCTATATATATATATATATATATACCCGGGCCTCTACTAGCCACTTTGGTGGCTGACGTTTTCAGGGTTTTTCCCACATTTAAAATTCTGTGAATGTCGGGCCACCAAAACAATTTATATGATATACATCTTGCATTCAATGCTTTATAAACGCAAAATATATTCTTCTCATTTGAAATGCAAGCGTTTAAAGCCTGGTTTTTCTGTGAGCGTGCACGTCAACCTGGCTTACCTCATCATCCATGCTTTATCGTTTTGCGTGCTCCAGAGATACAGAAGGATAGCGCAGAGCTGATCATATGCTAGATTTAACCAGGCTTCCCTCGATAGTGTGGCACAGTTTACAAATCTTTTGCAACCCATTAAAAATGTTATACGGTTTGTTCTACATTACAGCGCTTTGAAGGAAGTCAATCATCTAAAACAGCTAGACAACCTCGACATTATAAACAGCACTGACGAGGAAAAGGGGGAAACAACATTGTAGCATGTACCAACATAAAAAAGACTTTTCAATCTACACATGGAAGAACAATAGTAAACAAGGGGAAGTCCTGTACAATTTTGAATGAAGGGGTATTAAGTCTGGACTTCCATGAATTATTGACAAATTATTAACAAAGTTTTCCTCCTGTTCTATCCTACTCTGGTTCAAACTGTCCATGTTTGCTTTCAAATATTCTAAAGGTGACTTAAATCATTAGGCTTGTGTCCTTCTAAACTCAGATCATATTAATTCAATATACAAAATGTCCAAACAAATGCATACAGTTAATGTCTCCAGTTACTTTTATCAATATCTGTGGGGCAGGGGATTTTGGCTAGTAAAACTTATGAGTGGCTAGTGACTTTGGAACACCACTAGCCACAGTGGCTAGTAAGCCAAAAAGTTCATGTCAATCCCTGGTCATGTTATTGATACAAAAATCTACTTAAAAACAATCAAGTCATGTTTTCTACACTATTTTTCACTAAATAAGCGCAAGCAAGCATATTTAATCAAATTCATTTAAATGCACCTATATAACGCAGTGATAAACAGCAATGTTTACCTACATATATATTTTTTGAAACAGAGACTTTGATGAACCTTTTTGAGAGTTCACACAAACAAATCCTTGAATCAGCATTTTGACTTGATCAATTGAAACTTGCAGCTCGAAAGAACTGATTCCCATACTCCTGGAACCCAGACAGCTGAAAAAGTGGCCGGTCATCGTTGACCTCTTTTGCGCGCAAAACACTCCATAAAATTCACAACCATTTACCAAACACTTTTCAATCCCCATTGCACACCTGTTTGAAAATAATCAAGTTCTAAAATTATTTGGCTCCATCACAGTCCATCCTGTTTGTACCAAAACTCTGTTAGTAACTGTCGGCTGGATAAGACTTCTGATGCACCTTTTAAGATTTGAATCCGTGGCTTTATTCTGCTGTTGTTCTTGTTTTCCCTCTGGGTCTGTGCTGGGGCCGGACTAGTTGATGTTGTTTCCCTTAATTAGAGCCGGGTGTTAGAGAGGAATGCGTAGGACTGGCTCCCCAGTGGGAGACTTTTTTTGGGAGTGAGAAGAACTAGCTCATGTCAGTTTCCTGTGGGGCGTGAAAGCTGAAGTGCACAAAGGTCTCCCGTTTTGTGATCAGGAGTGTAAAGGATAAAATACAATTAAACAGTAAAAGGTGTAAAAGGGATAACTCACCTCAAATTTCTGTCATCATTTACTCACCCTCATGATGTCCCAGACTGTATGACATTCTTTCTGATGTGGAACACAAAAGGAGACGCTAGGCAGAATGTTAGGCTCAGTCACCATTCACTATTATTGTTTGAAAAAAGATGGAATAAAAGTGTATGTTGACTGAGGCTAACATTCAGCCTAAAATCTCCTTTTGTGTTTCACAGAGGAACGTTAGTCATACAGGTTTGGAGCAATATGGGGGTGAGTAAATGATGGCAGAATTTTCATTTTTGGTAAGAAAACTAGGTAAACTATTCCCTAAACTAAATGAGCACAAAAGGTGTATCTGCTCTTTACAAAAAGTACAAAAGTGCATCTCACAAGCAAGCAGAGATATAGAATAGTGTGCATTGCCTAGAATGTCCTGAAGTAGCATTGGGGAGTCATTTTATTGTCAATTCACATGTTTTGGTAAAAAAAAAAAAAAAAACAGACTTCTCAACACTACTTGAGAGAAAGAATATTTTAGGTGAGCTTATTTACAATATGTTTGCTCGGTCTTAATGTACATGAAATTGCAGTATTACTAAAAATACTCGTATTGGTATAAACAATACCAAATAGACATTACAAGTACTCATACTCATAAAAATGGTGTCATTGCATCCCTAACTCTGACAGCAACAACAACATTGGCAATAATCATATTTCCACATCTCTGAAACAGGCGTTTTATGACTGGTCTACTTTTCAACACAGTCTCAGCAGCTGTGACCGAGCTCTGAGCACCCTTCAGTTGATCAAACCGTCTGTTTGTTTCCTAAGAGCTTAGAAAAAGAGAGTGTTTATGAAGTAAAGTTTATCTTTCACTGAGTGGATGGAGGGAGGTGCAAGTAGACTGATTTCCATTCGACCTGCCTGTCTTAGTCCAGAGAGAGATTAGATCAAACTCCAAGCCTGCGATCACTGTTGTACCTCTAGCAGAAGAGATTGCTGGTCTGATGGACCATTAGAGTGAATCAATATTTAATCACCTGGTGTGAGAGGATGGCCTGCGAGGCCATGGGAAATGAGTGAAGGGTGGAGGCTCATTTGAAAAAGTGAGGCTGACCAGACACAAACACTAGCTCTGACAAAATTGAGATCTTGATGTTTCTTTATACATACCTTGAAAACCCCTTCTTTATTATAACATTTTTCCACATTTTAAAATAATGTTAAAGTCATTAAAACAATGAAATGACACAAATGGAAGTGTGGGAATTGTTTCATGACCAAAAAATGTTAAAATAAACAAAATAACTTTTTATTTTAGCACCTTTTATCCAGCAAAATAAATAAATAAATAAATAAGGTTCTCTTTACAAAAAGGTTGCATTCATTAACATTAGGTACCGGTAATTACATTAGTTAACATTAACTAACAATGAACAATACTTTTTCAGCACTAATAATCTTAGTTCATGTTTATACTGATACATTTTTAACATGACAGCTGAAGATAATGCATTATGAACTAACAATGAACATATAAATGTATAATTAACATTAATGCAAGATTAATAAATGCTAGAAGAAAATTGTTCCTTTTTATTTTATGATACCCAATGCATTTATTAATGTTACCAAATAGAATGTAAATAGAATTGTAAATGGTTACCAATAAATAAATAAATAAATAGAAAAAAATACAATGTATTATTGTCATGAAATGAATGCATAGACACTATTTATATTTGTCTACAGATATAAATTGTGTCTATGCAGGAATTTATTAACAAGAATACAATTATCTTTTTTCTCTCTTTTATTACCGTTCAACTGAAATTCTATTGATATTACAAATCCACTACAAATATTAATCTAATATTAAAATACTAATAATATTATAATTGTATAAATGTATAAATGTGTCTACTAATTTCAAGCATAAGTATTTAATTTTTTTAATTTATTGTGTTAGTAGTACTCAGGGTTGGGAGGGTTACTTTTTAAATGTATTGCACTACAGATTACAGAATACATGCTGTAAAATGTAATTTGTAATGTATTTCATTAGATTACTCAAGGTCAGTAACGTATTCTAAATACTTTGGATTACTTCTTCAGCACTGGTAGATTTTTTCACTTGTTTTGACTATAAAAACTCTGCCAGTACAGTGAGACAAAATACACATGTTAAAAATACATTCTCTGAAAAACCTAAATATCTTATGCAATGTTGTTTCTAAAACAAGATCAATCAAATTGATCTTGTTTTAAGGATTTTTTGATATTTTTACAGGAAAACAATAAAAAAATTATTATCAAGAATACGATTTTTGCCCTAATATCAAAGGTCTTACTAGAAAAAAGAAATTATGATCCAATGTGAATTTTCTTGATAAAACAACATGATCGTGCCTGGTAACATGTGCATGTTAAATGGCTAGAAATAGCATTTTAGCTTAGAATAAAGCTGACAATTCACACAAGGTTTATTTCTATTTCTTCTGCTCCAAACTTACTTCAAACTTCTCTGTCTGCTCGTATGAATGTAACACATCATAAGAAAGTGTTTCACCGCTGTTCAAATGCACTTTGGATCACATCATTTATATGTATAAATGTTTTCCATCTGAAAGAACTAAATATTAAATGAAACAAATGACAATAAAATGCAAAGTAATCTCTTCAGTAATCCAAATACTTTTTGAATGTAACTGTATTCTAATTACCAATGATTTAAATTGTAGCTGTAGTGGAATACAGTTACTTATATTTTGTATTTTAAATACGTAATCCCATTACATGTATTCCGTTACTCCCCAACCCTGCTAGTACTTGACTGGCTGTTTGAGTGCGACTCTCTCTCTCTCTCAGTCTCTGACGTGTTTCCTCCTATATCGCTCTCCCCATTGCTCACTGCAATCAGAAACAGGTGTTAGACATATAGCGCTCAGGTGTGTACCCTTACTGCTTTCTCTCTCTCTCTGGATGAACACTCCACCACGCCCCCACCTCCACATATGTGTATGTATTATGTATGCATGTATGTATACATATATATACAGTGTATATATGTATACTGTTTATAAGTACATATATACTATATATACAGTATATACACAACAGTTAGTTCCAGTCCATCTCTCTCTCTCTCCCTCTCTCTCTCTCTCACACACACACACACACACACACACACACATCCATCCTTGTTTCTCCAATAACTTGTTAGAAACAGCCCAAGCCCTGAAACTAGTTCTAAAGTGAGTTTTTGAGAGGCTTGGACGCATCATTTGGTTTGAACCAACAATGGCAGATTCTGATCCGTCACTTAAGAAAGTAGTTCCATGCACAAATGTGTTATTTTGTGACCGTACTCAGTTTTTCCTCATTTCTTTTTATTTACTTGTTCATTGAACTGTTATATATAAGCAATATCACACTCACAATCATGCTATATGGCTCTAAATCAGCACTGCTATGATTACCTACAACACTCGGCCATAGAAATCACAGTAGTGCTGATGTAGGGCCATTTCGCACTCTTGCTTGTGTGATATTGCTTAAATATATATGTGTATATACAGTATAAATGTGTGTGTGTGTGTGTGTGTGTGTGTGTCTATATATACATATATATATATATATATATATATATATATATATATATATATATATATATATATATATATATATAAATGTTATAATGGTATATTTTTATATAAATGTGTATATAAATATATGTGTGTGTGTATATATATATATATATATATATATATATATATATATGTATATGTATATGTATATATATAACCTCCTAACACAAGCGTGACTGCTGTGTGCATTTTCCATTACCCTTTTTGATCTGTAACAAGTAGCACCCAAGAAACATGCAAAAAAAAAAAAAAAAAATTCTAGAGCAAAGTTTTCTAGTGTTCATATGGGGACAGCGGGACTAAGTTGTGAAATTTTAATAATACCAAGCTATAGAAAGTCAGATTTTTTTTTTTTATCAAATTTTTTCCAGGAGTGTTAGTTATTCATGTTTTTGAGACGTTTGAGACTTGCTCCCTGTTTAGTGAATGACTAACCTCTAGTGTGCTGTCCGTTGGCACTGGTCTCAGAACAGTTCGAAATGCACCTTATTTTCATCCTTAGTCTATATAAAGTCTCTGAAAGCAACATTGTTTTCTCAATGTTAAAATGCACAGTAAATATAGGATTTCTTATGAAAAACTAACACTATTGTCCACTATAGTGTTCATTGTGTTTAACAGCCTACCGTTTTTCGATAAATCACTGAAATTTTAAAAATGGCATATCGGATGAAACGAAATAATCTTTTGACACAAACAGATTTCAATGTAAAAACTTAATTAGGTTTCTTACCAGATGTAGTTTTGTTGGCGTTTCTCTCATATACATATTTCGCTGTGATCTGTGCCATATTGTTTTGTCACATGACACGGTGTGTCAAAGGTTTAACCCTTTACTGACAGTCCAGAGTGTTCTGAATTGAGATCAGTCGGTTTAAATGAAATAAAATGATGCATATTGTATAGCGAAGACAAAACACAATGTCCACGCAGAAGGGCGTGGGGTCACACAAGTATACTAGTAGTTGGGTTAATTACCACTCATCCTTGTTTTCATATAAAAACCAAAAATGCCTCTTAGACTCGTGCTGCTGTGATGTTGCCGAAGCCATGTGAGGTTTGTTTGGCTGGGAGTCGCTGGTTTGGAATGATGAGACATGAAGCAGGGAGTTGGATCATATGATTGCAGGAAGCACAGGTGTTGAGATTCAAAGAACAGGGTTAAGGCATCATATACGTATAAGTGTTAAACACTATAAGTGTTTGTGTGATTCAACACCTTCATGCTGGGGTGTATACTGTGTTTGTGTTTATGTGTATGAGGATTGAATAGACTGCCTTTTGCAAGGCTTCATGATAACAGGAATGGGCTGTGTTCACACTTGACTTCTTTCACAATAACTGTGGATGCTTCTATTAATAGAGGCGTCTATCTGTTTAAACTCGGCTCATTCTCACTTCACGGAAATAGCAGTGCACTTCTGCTGGCACTGGTGTTGCCAGTTCCACTAAAATCTACACATCCTCATTTTGATTTCACACAACTGGTTTTACATCACAGTGCTGCTTCAAACAAAGACATGATTCATGCTCATTATCATTGAAGCTCAACAGGTATGAAATATCAATGAATGAAATGCGTGGAGAGGAGACATGATGCCATGCGAGGTTCGGACGTGTGAACGGCGAGCTCTGCGCACTTTGCTAGTTTTAGCACTATTAATGTCATAATAGTGTATCAGTCTCTGGATAACAAGCTCTGCGAGCTGAAAGTGTGGATCTCTTTCCAACGAGAGACGAGGGACTGCTGCATTATCTGCCTTACAGAAACTTGGATGTCTGCGGAGATTCCAGACTCAGCCATTGAACCCGCGGGGTTCTCCGTGCACCGAGCGGACAGAGCAAAAGACCTCTCAGGTAAAAGCAGAGGTGGTGGTGTATGTTTTTTGATCAACAAATCCTGTTGTGATCAGAGGAACGTACATTCTATCAAGTCTTTCTGCTCTCCTGATCTGGAATTTCTCATGCTTCTGTGTCGACCATTCTGGCTACCGAGGGAATTCACAGCGGTCACTATCACTGCTGTGTACATCCCGCCACAAGCCGACACATACCGGGCACTCAGGGAACTGTATGGGAGTATAAGTGAGCAGGAAACCGCGCACCCTGAGGCCGCGTTCATTGTGACCGGGGACTTTAATAAAGCCAGTTTCAAATCAGTCGCACCAAAATACCACCAGCACATTAGTTTCAAAACACGAGGGGACCGGGTTTTGGACCATTGCTACTCTCCCTTCCGGGATGGCTACAAATCCCTCCCCCGCCCACCATTTGGCAAATCGGACCACTCTTCCATTCGGCTTCTGCCTGCTTACAGGCAGAAACTGAAACAGGAAGCACCCACCCTCAGAACGATCCAGTGCTGGTCGGACCAATCAGACTCTATGCTACAAGACTGTTTTGATCACACGGACTGGGAGATATTCCGGTCTGCCTCTGATGACGACATCGAGGTTTACGCTAATAGCGTAATGTGTTTCATCAGAAAGTGCGTAGAGGACGTCATTCCGACCAGAACAACACGGATCTATCCGAACCAGAAGCCATGGATCAATAGTGATGTTCGCGCAGCACTTAATGTGCGGACCTCCGCTTTTAATTCCGGGAACGTGGAGGAGCATAAACAAGCCAGTTATGCATCAGAACAGCAAAACGCCAGTACAGGAACAAGATTGAAGGACAGTTTAACACCACCAACTCTAGAAGCATGTGGCAGGGAATTAACATCATCTCGGACTTTAAAGGGAATAAAAACTCCGCCATGAACACCGCTGCCTCTCTCCTGGATGAGCTAAATACTTTTTATGCTCGTTTTGAGGGAAATAACACCACCCTCGTGGAGAGCGCTCTCGCGGCCAAAGCTACAGAGGTTAGTTCACTCTCCGTCTCTGTAGCGGATGTAACCCGATCCTTCCGACGGGTGAATATCCGCAAAGCCGCGGGTCCAGACGGCATTCCGGGCCTCGTCATCAGAGCGTGCACGAACCAGCTGGCTGGTGTTTTTACAGACATTTTCAACCTTTCCCTCTCTTTGTCTGTAGTCCCCACATGCTTTAAAACATCCACCATTGTGCCTGTTCCAAAGCAATCAAAAATAACTTGCTTAAATGACTGGCATCCTGTTGATCTGACCCCCATCATCAGCAAATGCTTTGAGAGACTAATCAGAGATTACGTCTGCTCTGTGCTGCCTCTCTCTCGACCCGTTGCAGTTTGCTTACCGCAACAACCGCTCCACTGATGATGCCATTGCATCTACACTACAAACTGCTCTCTCCCACCTGGAAAAAAAGAACACTTATGTGAGAATGCTGTTTGTAGACTACAGCTCAGCATTCAACACCATAGTGCCCTCCAAGCTAGATGAGAAAGTCCGGGCTCTGGGCTTAAACAGCTCACTGTGCAGCTGGATCCTGGACTTCCTGTCAAGCAGACACCAGGAGGTTAGAATAGGCAGCAACATCTCCTCATCACTGACCCTCAACACTGGAGCCCCACAGGGCTGTGTTCTCAGCCCACTCTTTTATTCCCTGTACACACATGACTGTGTGGCAACACATAGCTCCAATGCCATCATTAAGTTTGCTGATGACACGATGGTGGTAGGTCTGATCACTGACAATGATGAAACAGCCTGCAGAGAGGAGGTGCCCACTCTGACACACTGGTGTCAGGAGCACAACCTCTCCCTCAGCGTCAGTAAGACAAAGGAGCTTGTGGTGGACTTCAGAAGAAAAGACAGAGAACACAGTCCCATCACCATCAATGGAGCACCAGTGGAGAGAGTCAGCAGCTTCAAGTTCCTGGGTGTCCACATCACTGAGGAACTCACATGGTCCATCCACACTGAAGTCGTTATGAAGAAGGCTCATCAGCGCCTCTTCTTCCTGAGACGGCTGAGGAAGTTTGGAATGAACCGCCACATCCTCACACGCTTCTACACCTGCACTGTAGAGAGCATCCTGACTGGCTGCATCTCCGCCTGGTACGGCAATAGCACAGCCCACAACCGCAAAGCACTGCAAAGGGTGGTGCAAACTGCCAGACACATCATCGGAGGTGAGCTTCCCTCCCTCCAGGAAATATATACAAGGCAGTGTGTGAAAAAGCTCGGAGGATCATCAGAGACTCCAGCCACCCGAGCCATGGGCTGTTCTCACTGCTACCATCAGGCAGGCGATATCGCAGCATCAGGACCCACACCAGCCTACTCCATGATAGCTTCTTCCCCCAAACAATCAGACTTTTGAACTCTTGATCTCCCACGATCAAAATACATCAGCACTGCACTTTATTACTCTTACTCTTATATCTCACATCATCATAAATTATATTATTATTATATATATTCTCTCTTAACAACTTACTATCAACCGACAGCCTGAATGTCAATACAGTACAATACAGCCTACTGTACATTCTATATATACTACTATATATACTTTTTTATTTTTTTATTTTTATTGAATAATGTGTATCTATATTGTGCGTATTGTATACTGTACAGTGTATGTTATTATTTGTATATTGTTGTGTGTAATTATGTGTATATTAGACTTTAAATTGTGTTGTGTTAATTTGATGTTATTGTAAATTAGTATATGTCTCATCACTGTCACGACTGCTATGTTGATCGGAACTGCACCCAAGAATTTCACACACCATTGCACTTGTGTATATGGCTGTGTGACAATAAATGTGATTTGATTTTTTGATTTTATTTGATAAACTGGTGAGATTCTATACACTCTGTTCCATAACTGTTCTAGGAGGACAATATGTCAAAGAATTCAAAATCCTTGGGCTCTGGAGACATTAAAAGACACTTACATGCTCAAGCTGATGCCCACGAGCAGCAGGCCCCAAGCCCGGTAGTCGATTTGGTCGGAGAAATAAGGGAAATTCAGTGAGAAATGTTGAACATGTCGGCAATGCTGAAGAAGGTCATTGCTGACTTGGAGGATCTTGCTGTAATACGTCGATCGATCACTGCCATGGAGACGAAATTCACTAAGGTGGTTACAAGAGTGGGGGATGTCGAGAAACGGATCGATTATCTGGAGTCATCGGAGAGGGAATTATCTGCTAATTTGCTAGCGACAAAGGTGGATTTGGAGCATGTCTGGGAGAAGTTGGAAGACATGGAGAACCGTAGCCGGCAGAATAACGTCCATATTGTTGGAATTCCTGAGGCCGAAGAGTGTCAGGATATGGTGAAATTCCTGGACGGGCTCTTTCCGAGTCTGCTCGACATAACAGGCCATAAGCTGGAAATCGAGTGAGCTCACAGGGTTCTGGCTCAGCAATCCGCTGAGGGAGACAGGCCTTGATCAATTCTGGCCAAATTTCTGAGATCATGCGATAAAGATCTCGTGTTACACGAGGTGAGGAGTAAAGGAAGGCTTTTTTGGAAGAACCACAGCATTTTCTTGTTCCCAGACTTTGCGAATTCGACGAGAAAACTTGATATATTCAAGGAATGCAAGAAACTCTTACATCAACGGAAGGTCACTTTTGCACTGATGTTCCCGGCCAAATTGAGCATTGATGCTAAAGATGGCCGTAAAACATTCACATGTCCACAACAAGCGATGTCCTTCATCAAGTCAATGGACTGAGTACGTTATTTTGTGGTACTCACATTGCAGCCGAGTGGACCAACTCACTGAACATCCACTTGACTGTCCGAGACTGAGTGCCTTTTTTGTTTCTTTTTGTGCTGGTTCCACCTAGCGGCTGGAGTTTGTTTTGTGGAGTATTTCTTGCAAGTCACTGGAGTGATTAGGTCATTCATGTAGCACTGAACATTTGTTTGAAGAAAGGAGGATGATTTTCCAGGGGTGGTGGCGGGAGGTGTGGCACATAAGCTTTTGCTTTACACAGATGATATTTTATTATTCATCTCCATCCCTACTAGATCTATGCCTTGCCTCCACAGAATTATTCATTCCTTTTCTCTTTTTCTTTTCTTTTTTTCTTTTTGGATTTTTTCCCCTTTTTCTCCCAATTTGGAATGCCCAATTCCCAATGTGCTTTTAAGTCCTCGTGGTCGCGTAGTGATTCACCTCAATCCGGGCGGCAGAGGATGAATCCCAGTTGCCTCCGCATCTGAGACCATCAACCCACGCATCTTATCACTTGGCTTGTTGAGCGCATTGCCACGGATGACATAGCGCGTGTGGAGGCTTCACGCCATCCACCGCGGTATCCGCGCTTAACTCTCCACGCGCACCACCGAGAATGAACCACATTATGGCGACCACGAGGAGGTTACCCCATGTGACTCTACCCTCCCTAGCAACCGGGCCAATTTGGTTGCTTAGGAGACCTGGCTGGAGTCACTCAGAACACCCTGGGATTCGAACTAGCGAATTCCAGGGGTGGTAGCCAGCGTCTTTTACCACTGAGCTACCCAGGCCCCTATTAATTCCTTTTCAAAGTTCTAGGGATACAGAGTTAATTGGTTTAATCCGAAGCTTTGGCTCTAACAACATACTGCCCGGTAACGGCTTTTCAGCCGGGCGTCTTCCAGTGGCCCAAACAGGGCATTAAGAATTTGGGTATTTTATTCCCAGCAAATTTGTGATTTAGTTAGAGTTAATTTTGACCTTTTAATAAAAAGGTTTTTGAGCTATGTGGGCAGGTGGGCTTCATTACATTTATCTATGATTGGGAAGGTTAATGTTATTAAAATGAATTGTATTCCAAAATTCAACTACCTGCTACAATCTCTCCCTATAGAGTTCCCCCTCTCTTATTTCAAGCAATTTGATAGCATAACGAAGTCCTTCATTTGGAATGGTAAATGTCCCAGATTACATTTCAGTAAGCTGCATAGGCCGATTGACAAAGGTGGGCTAGGCCTACCATTCGGTCTCAGACATTTGGCTCATTGGGTGCTTCCATCTGAGAGCCCCTCCCTGGTTTCGTATTGAACAGGAAGTTCACCACTGCAAAGACTTTCTATCAAACGAATCGTAGAAGTTAAGTTACACCCCGTTATCTCGCATTTGCACTCGGTATGGACAAGGGTGTTTAATTCGGACATTTATTTAAATGTTGCCTCGAGCATTTAGCTGAACACAAAATTATGTATTAATAAGTCCCCTTTCTGCTGATCAGAGTGGATTGTGAGGGAGGTTAATACTCTCGGTGACCTATATGAGAGTGGAGTGTTGAGATCCTTTGAAAATTTGGTTCAACATTTTGGGATTCCCTGATCTCAGTTCTTTAGGTATTTACAGCTGTGCCACCTGCTCTGTACTATTTTTGGGAGTAGCATACACCCCCCTAAAGCGGCAGATACTCTGGGAGTGGTGATTACTGCTTTTGGAAAAGGTCATGAGGCATCAGTGTATTACTCCCTGCTAATTCAGAATCTGGGGGATGAAGCTTTAACTTCTATCAAGAAATCATGGGAGAAAGATTTAAATTTAGTATTGGAGGAGGGAGTGTGGGCTAGGATTCTAAAAAACATCAAGTCTGCATCTAGAGATGCAAGGGTGCGCCTTATGCAATTCAAGATTTTACATAAATTCTGTTGGACCCCCTCTAGATTGTATAGGCTTTGTCTTAAAGACATGCCCACCCCCTGGTGATGCCAATCAGGTGATGGAGTTTTTTGGTGGTGTGTTAAGATCCAAGAATTTTGGTTGAAGGTTCAGAGTTTTATGTGTGACGTATTGGGCACTCAAATGTAATTTTGACCCAGACTCTGTATTTTAGGTGATGGTGCAGTAATCAATATAGGGAATATACGCATAAAAAATTGGGTCATGATCGCCAGACAATTTGTTTTAAGGGGATGCAAGTCGACTGGAGTGGTGCTTGGAGACGGGGAGGGTGGCGGCTTTCGAAGAAGGGTCATGTAGAAGACTGGGGAATTTGGACTCGTTTGTGGGGAAATGGGGCAAATATTTGGCGTTCTTGGAGGGCTCTTGGGGAGGGGCAGTGGAGAGAGAAGTATAGTTATTAATGTGTGTGATTATTATTTATATTATTATTTTTATTTTTTTGTGTGTATATACTCATATATGACCACAGGAATGATTGTTGAGGGTCAGGGTGGGATTGGGTGGGGGAGGGGTAATAGTGGGGTTTAAATGTTGATTCTGTGTATATATGTTTTGCTTGTCTTTGTTTAATGTATGAATCAATAAAAAAATTGTAATCGCAATGAATGAAACACACTGTTAATGAAAAGGCCAGCAGTGGACTGCTGCAGGTTAAATACATTTGATTTGTTATTCAGGACATGAGTATATTTAAAGGCAAATTTCAGCAAATTATACATTTGAGATCAGTTACGTTAATGCCAAAAGCATTCTTTTTTGTTTTAGTCAACTGACAAGTAAAAGTAAAGACAAGCCCTAAAAAGTAAAAAAATCTCCCTTCCCGAATACATCTCTACATGTAGGTGGGCTGAACAGTGTTACCGGAAATGCCTAGGCTGCACTATAGAATGTAGAAAAAGTTGTACATGTAGTCCAAAACTAAATTACAACAGTTTTTGGTGCAGAATGGAAATTCATTGAATTGAGTAGAACTGCAATGAACTGAACAGAATCAAATTACATAGACCTGAACTAAATAAATCTGAACAGAATAAAACTGAATTGAACTGAACTGAATCAAACCCAGTAAAATAAAATGGAAATTAACTGAATTAAACTGAATCTAATGGAATACAACTGAACTGATGGAATGGAAATTACATTCATTTAACTGAACCAGACCCAATCAAATGTAATGGAAATGAATTAAATTGAACTGAACAGAATCAATGAACTGCACAGAATTAAACTGAGTAGAATTGAATCGAATTGAATGGAAATGAACTAAACTGAAATGAACATAATTAAATGAATATAACAGAATTGAACAATCAAACTGAATTTAATGGAAATGAAATGAATACAATGACCAAACCCATTAAAGGGAATGGAAATTAATTCAATTAATTTGAATCAAATCGAATAAAAATAATTAAATTAAACAGAATTAAATTGAATTAAATTTAACTGAGTTGAATGAAAATAATCGGAATTAAATTAAAACAAACTCAATCAAATGGAATAGAAATTAACTGAATTTAACTTAAAGGAATCAAATGAAATAGAATTGAACTCAAAAGAATCAAAAGGAACAGAATTGAATTGAACTGAACTGAAATGACTCCCATTTTAGTACCCACATGCTCCTCCTGTCTGACCAAACCACCTCTGCCTCATGAGAGTGATCCAATTCCACGTAACCCTGTCCACTGGTGATTCTTGTTGTTATTGTCTGTTGTTATTAGTATTCAGTAATCTGTGTGAACATGCTCTTCCCCTAAAGGGCACCGCATGAGGACAGAGCCTTAGTCCAGACAGAGAGACATAGATCAGACTGATAAATAAGTACAGCAGTGCTAAGCCCTCTTTATGTGCCAAAGTGCCAGAGACCGATGAGTCACTAAACCACTGTCTCTCTCTTTCTTTCCCCTTTTTCTTTCTACTCTATTAATCTCCTGTTTTTAGTCTATAGTCTCTCTCACGCTCCCTCTGCCCTCTGATTTCCTTGCTCTTCATCACTGTAACTCTTTTTTTATTCTGCCCTGCCTTTCTCTATCTGCCCCACATTTTCAGTCCTTGTCTAATCTTTTTTTTTCTATAGTCCTCCATTTCTTTCTCAAGCCCCCCTGCCGCCCACGCTCTCTCCCTCTGTATTGCTGTTCATTACTGTCTATTACTGTGACTCACAGCTTGACTGCACAGTCACAGGTAGGTCCCCCTCAGTGCCCTGTTTAGACAGCAGCGATCACACCCAGCCGCCGGCACCCCACCCCACATCAGTACTGATTACAACCATCAATCAACGAATATTGTCAGTGCATGTGTCAGCGTGTTCACATGTGTGTGTTAGGTGTTTGATTTCAAAAGCTGACTTCGAAAACATCACGAGCCCCCTCTGATTTTTGAGCCCTCCAGATTTTGAATGCATCTTCCTAATAAAATGTATAGAAAGTTGCATTATTATTGTATGTTTTAAAGAAAAAAGTGTTTGTTTAAAACACTGTGGCAGAAACCACAGATTCAAATGTCTAAATTTGGTCAGTCAAATCAAATCAAACCTTCCCATGGCAATTTTCTATAAACTGAAAATATGATATAATTTACTTTTGTCACTCAAAATTTGTTTGACTTTTTTGAAAATAGGCAGTTAATTATGCTACAGGCTTAAATAGATCTTCTAAAAAGCTCTATGGCGACAGTGATATGGAAGGAACAAGCACAACGAGACTGTCCCTCTTCCGTCTAATGACTTAACCGAGTCTTACAATCTTCCATGATTGGAAGAACATGAGAGACTTTCAGTCAGTAATGCCCCATTATTACTTGCAAAGAAGTAAAATGGCAGCACATGATTAATGGGTGATAATAAATCTAATCTGTAGCTCAGTAAATCCCAACATGGTGCGTCAGATGCACTTTTCAATAATTAACTCACACTCTTTGAGTAACAACTTTCAAGTTGTTACAGTTAAATCAGATGGATCCTTTTAGTGCCTCTGGAAAGGGGTAATGGTCTCCTGTGAGCATAATTTTAAAGCTTTCTTTAGGTAAATTCACAAACTGAATATACACTATATGGCCAAAATGATGTGGACATGCTAGCTAAGGAGATTACTTGCCTGAATGCTTGATTTTATTAATCTGATAGTAATTAGTGTACTGAAATAGCCAAACTTGCTAATTAAAATGTGGTGTCTTCATACTTATATAACATTTAGTGTACTTTTGGCCATGTAGTGAATATATATCAGCTGTCCAACTTTCGCAGCATTTACTCATCCTAATTTATGCATTCAAACATGTGTCAGTATTTTTATTTGAAAGTGTGAGTGTGTGCAGCTATGTGATTGCTGTAAGCGTGAGGCCAGCATATCGTGTGGGTGTATGGGTGCATGCAGGAGGCTGTGGAAACTAGCAGGCACTGTGAGATTATGTAAACACATCTACAAGTGTCTTCAGCTCATCTCCCAACTGCACAGCGCCTTGTCCGCCTGTTTGTTGCTCTGTGGATGGTGGCTCAGGGGAACAAAGGAAGTGCTGTATATTATAGTGGCGCTCAGGGCTTTAGAGATCAAATCAGAGTTGCTTTTTTTGAGAGGACAGCTAACATGCTGGGTTCTCAAGGGGAACCAGTCGGCACTTAGTGATTCATCTCATAAGGGGGGTGTGGCCTACACAATGTACACTCTGAAAAAGGAGGTGTGGATTGCTTTCTTTGAAAGGTGCAGTGGCCCCATTGGCCCAGTCCATAATTCTGCCTTGGTTGCATGCATTTTTCCTTCATCAATTCAGTGCACTTTTTCAGCTTTCTGGAAGTGTCAAACAGGCTCTTAAGAGGAAAAATTTGATGCAGAGAGCATCTAAGCTGCAGCCCACGGTGGCACAAGCCAAGCAATAAAAGTGCTATTACCGCCATAAACATCTGATTGCTTTCTCAAATGCAGTCGATTATGTAGCAGCGATGGGACCTCAATTCCACGGAGATATTGATAGCATCAATCACGCAGCGAGTTGAAAGGTAGACTTTACTCAGCGGTTGCGGCAGATGCAAATCTCACAACTGGCCTTTCATTTCAGCCATGTAAAAAAATTATCTTGATTTCATTTGCTGAGCAAGTCCTCTGATGCTTTCTGATTTATGTCATTCTCTGCACACAAGCAGTTGGTTACTTGTCAGGAGAGATGGATGAATATATTAGTTATGAAATGAACATCCGCTACATCCGGGTGGGGGGGGGGGGGATCTCTCCTACTGAAATATTTAACTGTGCTCTAGGAACCAGCAGTAAATCTTGTTGTGAATTGCAATTGTGGTCCTGTCATGGGTGTTTAGTTCACAGAAGCAGAATGAGTATAAAGCAGAACACAATTACTTCCGCAATAAGATATTCCCCTGTGAGTTCATCAATAGCGAAACCCCCTGGGATTGCTTGGGAACAAATTGGGTTTGACATATTGTGTGTGAGCAAATTACTGTGATTAAGAAATTCTTGAAGCAAGTGGAAGTAATAAGATACAAACTGATAAAAGGTGCGCTCAGTAATTTTTCTGTTTATGTTGGCTGAGACCTAGTGGCATAGATTAGCACTCATTCAAACGTTTTACTCTTATAGAAATTAAAAGTAATTTTGAAATTTTATTTGTATAAAATCATAACCATTCATATGAGACTCCAGTCACATGAGTAACCTTATAAAAGCTGTTTTATTCTACATGGACAGGGTCCCCTTATGGGGGCTGCCATGTTAGGATCACATGACCAGCTGAATACTACTCATGGATTAAATTAATCATGGCTGACTGTGAATAGTGAATTTCTACAATGGCGTCTGTAACTGAAAACTATTGCATTTGACTGATGCTGAATCCACGCCCCTTGGTGTCAGTGTACATCCAGGTGACATACATAAAAAATTACTGAGTGCACCTTTATGTATATTCAGTGTTTTATTTGATCTCTTTTTCCTTCTCCTTACCACGTCTTTCATCTGTGTTTGTTCATACCTGCAGGCTCAATTGAGGCATGTTTAAGCCATCTGCTGAAGCGAAGAGCAGCAGGATTCCTCCGCAGCGATAAAATCGCCGCCCTTTTCACTAAGATCGGCAAGGTGAACACAACGGCGGGCGAGGTGTGCCGCAAAGTGCAGGAACAGTTGCAGCAGCAAGCCGACATCACCAGGTCTGACTTCTTATTTTTACTGTAACCTTCCCTTCTTACAGGTGAAGTGTGCACCATTGATGGCACAAAATGGAATTGCAAAAATAATGGTTATTTCCAAACTGGTTTCCAAAACACTTTACACCCGGTCTTCTGTTGTTCAAACAAATTAGTCAAAACAGCTCATTACAGGTAGTCCTGCCCCAAACTCATGTCATTGGTTGAAATGTTAGGGGCCGGTCAGACAGAACAAGACCCTGAACAATGTATTTTAACTTCGAAAAATTATGCACTTCACCTCTAACAGGTCTTATTCTGCTTATTACTACACACTATAAGTAGAGGAAAACAAAAAGCAAAGAAAGGCATAAACTGAACACGATCATATTAGCAGTATAAATAAAGCTTTTTGACTGATGAGGGGTTCAGACAATGGTGAAAGCAGGAAGCTGATCATATCTGGTGTGCAAGAGAGATGATTTGCTGATTTGTCAGACTTTAAACAGCTGGCTGGCTCTGCAGAGCTCTAAATGAGCGATGGTTTGGGCGGATACTCCAGGGCTTCAGTTAGCTTCTTATTTTCCCATTTACTCTCCATTAGCAGAGCCACATGGCCAATGTGCCACTCAAGAGTAGACCGCTTTTCCTTAATAGCCAACATCTCTATTGTGATCAGACATTAGTTGAGGCCACTCTACGTACAGTAGCTACTCACACACACACAAACACACACACACATACACACCCATGTGCTCTTACAGCCCTAATGTGGAGTGCTGCAAGTCACATGTTCTGTGGTGCTCCCTGCCTGTCCATTTTAACCACCCCTCCCCCAACATCGCACACTTGGTTACTCACGTTGCCACAGCAACACCATAGTGTCACCATCGCTAGAGCAACGAGATGCTGGTTGGTTACTGAATACCTCTACTGCAGTGATTCAGGGCTTAAACTGATTTGAGAATCAAAGATATTACAAACAATATAATGGGTCTAATAAAGGAACTACATATGATTCTACCGCATGCAGAACCTTAATGCCAGCTATTATGTTTAAAGTTTATTGCCACAACTTTGGGCTGGATTTAATATTTTCATTCAAAGACAGTGTTAGGGAGCTGTGGCTTAGTGGTTATCGCACATGAATCAGACACCGGCTACGGTGTACAGTCAGTGTTTGGGATTGACAACCATATTTACTTACGGGTGTGAATCTTGAAATGTCATATATATACAAAATAATTCTTATATAACTTGAACTAAAAAATGTTGGAACCCTGTACCGCCTTCCTGATGGAAGCATTTCAAATTCAGTATGCACTGGATGTGTAGAATCAGATGTAATATTCTTTCCTCTTCTGAGCACTGCATCCTGATACAGGCTGTTTAATTTTTAAAAACACTCTCCACATGACTTTTATATACCATTTCCAAGATTGATTGGTCAACATTAAATCCCTTTAATCTTTGCATGAGGTACAATCTTTGGCTTGCTTTCTTGTGTCAGTGTATGTACCCAAATATTTAAAACTCTTAACAATCTCTACGACCTGTCCACTAAGTACTGTTCTTCTCGTAAATTGCTGTTCATACAATTTAACATTAAAAATCAGTTCCTTAGTTTTCTTTACATTTATATGCAACGCACTTGACTGACACCATTCCTCAAGAGTCTTAACATTCTTGAAATAGGTTTTCTCACTCAACGGTTGATCCTTCATACAAGCTTCCAACAATACCATATCATCAGCATACTTGATTAATCGAGCTCTATGATTCAAAGTCTGTAACTCATTGGTATATATTGAAAACAAAATAGGACACTATACACAACCTTGAGGAGCCCCTGTATTTAAGAACAGTTCATTCGAGAACATACAATTCATAAAAACTCTTTGTGGCCGATCTGAAAGAAAATCTTTGATCCAATGTATCAAATTAAAATTTTCGTTCAAATTACACAAACGTGATAAAATTGTATGCACCTGCATAGTATTAAAAGCTGAGCTAAAATAATTAAAAAAGCCTGTACATAAGAATTTGAATCTTAGCTATAAAATCTCTTATTGTAAGTGTGGCATCTTCTGTCCCCTTTGTGTTCTGTATGCAAATTGTAAGGGATATAGAACTTCGCAAACTGATGACATCAAATGCTTACTCTTCCAGTAATCTAGCCCCTGATATTTTGGGAATAGGTGTTACCGTGGATACCTTCCATGTATGTGGTACAGTTTGAACATTAAGCAGTAATTGAAATAGCTGGGTGAAAGGTCCTTTAAGCTCATAACTACAGAGCTTTAACACCTTACCCCTTAGCCCATCAGGGCCTGGTTTTTTATTAATTTAACTATGGGCCAAGCACTTAGCTACCTCATTTTCTGACAATTGAACTGCAGGGCATGTAGGTATTTCCAAGAGAATTTTTCAGTTTTCCTTTTAGCATCTATGGAATCAAATCTGCCATAAAATTGGTTTAATTCATTAACAAAATTCAAGTTTTTGCATATTTTGTCTTGCCTTTTCTTTCCCCATCATTGCATTTAATCCTTCCCAAGCCTGTTTTACTTTCCCCTCAAAAAACATACACTATTTTATTTTTTAAATCTATTTTAGCAATCTTTACTTTAGACCGAAATTCCTTCTCTTTCTCCCTGATGATATCATTATTTCCCATAATAAAAACAGCCTTCTTTTCATTTAGACACATATTCAAATCCTTTGTTAGCCATGGCTTATTATTCACGAAAACTCTAACCATTTTTACAGGTATTATTATATCTTCACAAAACTTTATGTATGATGTAATAACATCTGTAAGTTCATGTATGTCAGGGCATGAGTCACAAAACACCTGCGAGTCTGTAGAGACAAAACAAAAATTAAGTTCCTCTCTTCTTTCTTCTGACCACTGTTATACAGTTCTTTGGACAGGTTTTTCACTTTTAATCTTTTGTCGGTATTTCGGCAGAAAGTGAATATCATTACTTAATATTTTCAATAAAAAAGAACTATGACACAAAAGATAACACATGCAAATTAAAACCCAACAGGGTGTTCACGGGTCCTGTCAGACCAAAACCCAGACTGATAGAGTGACAAGACTATGACATTACCCATAGGGACGCCTCCCAGCGTCCCAAAACGGGAACATCAAATAATACACAAGACAGACAGCAGCGACTGGGGGGCGGCTTCCGTGGCTGGGAGCGCTGGCAGCGACTGGGGAACATTCTTGAAATAGGTTTGCTCACTCAACGGTTGATCCTTCATACAAGCTTCCAACAAAACCATATCATCAGCGTACTTGATTAATCTAGCTCTTTGATTCTGAGTCTGTAACTCATTGGTATATACTGAAAACAAAATAGGTCCCCAGCGCTGGCAGCGATCCGGATCAAATTAACCATGGTTCCCTATCTGTCACTCACTCGACGTTGGTGTCGATGTAGTGACACTAGGGGTCACTCTTGGGAGCCCGAGACACCTCTGGTCTTTGATAAAAGGCCAATGAAAATTGGCGAGTGGTATTTGCATGCCACTCCCCCGAACATACGGGTATAAAAGGAGCTGGTATACAACCACTCATTCAGATTTTCTCTTCGGAGCCGAACGGTCATGCTCATTGAGCTGAATACTACTGTTCATTCACCTGCTGGATCTGACGGCGCATTTCAGCGGCTTCTCCCCCTCTGCACTGGTGCACTGCAGAGAATGCCCCTGGGCGCTTCGGCAGAAAAACTAGAGAGTATATTTTCTGAAAGAGCATTTTTCCCCTCTAAAAGAGTATATATTTCTCTAAAAGAGCGCACACACGGAACGTCTTTTTAAAGACGCGTCTTTTTAAAGATGCTTTTCCGATTGTGTGTTATTCCTGGTTGTGCTCGTTATCTCTCGCCTTCTAACGGTCACGATCACTGTCTTTCGTGTCTGGGAACTGCTCACGCGGAGACAGCGTTCGTGGATGGTCACATTCTCATTGCGAGAATGTGTCCATGGCAACGTTGCGGTCGCGGCTCGCCTTCGTAAGGAAGCGAGCCACCCCAGAGGCTCCCGCCTCGGTCCTTTTACCCACGGGTTTGAGGCCAGCGCGGCTAGCACTGGGGGCGATTTGGGGACCCCAATGGGACCACCTCCGCCGGGTATCCCCCCGCGGACCTCCCATTCCCCAGCACGCTCGTCTGCCCCGATCGGGCTTCCGGGTGAGTCCGCCGGCTCGTCTCACGGCGAGTTCGACCTCTTATTCGGAGCCCGCGAAAGTGATGAGGTCTCGAGCGCAGCATCGGAGAGCGGGCTCGTCCAGTTGGAAGCCTCAGCTGGGCTCCTCCCTTCGGGGTCGTTCACCCAGTCACAGGCTGACGCGGAGATGACGACATGCTTTCCCGGACAGCCACGAGCATCGGTTAGAGTGGATTTCACCGCTCTTCCCTGAACCCTCGCGGCTCGGTGATTGGTTCCTGGGCTCGCGGCGCCGCTCAAAGCCACGCCCCGCCCCGTTCCTTTCTTCCTGGAAGTGCATGAAGGGCTGACAAGGTCGCGGGAGGCACCTTTTACTGCCCGGTCCCGATCTTTTCAGCTTCCCGCTCTCACTACCCTCGATGGTGGGGCGGCCAAGGGTTATTCGGCAATCCCCCGGTGGATAAAGGCGCTCGCGGTGCACCTATGCCCGCAGAGCGCCGCCACCTGGCGCGGGTGCCCAAAGCCCCCGTCCAAGGCCTGTAGGTTTACGTCGTCTCTGACGATCAAAGCCTACGGCGCTGCTGGACAAGCCGCCTCCGCCCTGCATGCTATGGCTCTCCTGCAAGTCCGCCAAGGCGCTAAAGGAACTGCACGAGGGTAGTTCCGCCCCGGGATTGATGCAGGAACTGCGCTCGGCGACCGACCTCGCTCTCCGAGCGATGGAGGTCACGGCGCGGTCTCTCGGGCGGACGATGGCCACACTAGTGGTCCAGGAGCGCCACCTTTGGCTCAACCTGGTCGAGATGGGTGAGGCCGACAGGACACGATTCCTTGCTGCCCCCATTTCCCAGGCGGGCCTATTCGGCGACACCGTCGAGGACTTTGCCCAGCAGTTCTCGATGGTAGAGCAGTAGATGGATGCTAGCCGGCTTGTCCTGCCCCGGCGTGGCTTAAGATCCTGCACCCCATCTACTCATCACCGAGGGCATCCCCCTGCGGTGACTGCACCGGCTCCGCCGCAGCCCGCCCCTCCGGCCCGGCCCTGGCGTGGAGCCCACCGCAGGAAGCCGACGCCACCCGTCTCACAGCCGGCACCGAAGAACCCACGGAGGTCTTCGAAGCGCCCAAGAGATGGGCGACCCAGGGACAACGAAACCCGCTGCTCTGGAGCTGGTAAGCAGATCTTCTTTTTGTTACCTTTTTCATTTAAATTGCGCTGCATGCCCAAGTGGCTGCAGTACTCAAGAGCTCCGCAAGAGTGGTTTCCTTGTTCCCTGGGTCACATATTCGGTGTGTATGGCTGGCATCACGACCACCGTCCACCACTCCATTTGGCAGGTTGGCGCTCCAGTGGCGGTCTCCCGCCCTGAGCGCCCAGCTGTGGCACAAATCCGCCCCCGATGTGACAGTCTCCACGGGTCATGAGGACAGGCCTCTTCCTCCCCCGTCCCAGGCTGTTCCGGGGGTGGTCACAAGGAGCCAGGTAAGTGCTTCGATGTCCTCGGACTCAGTACGGCCACGATGTGGTGTGGCACCTCAAGCTCCGCCCCGCCGCGAGGCCCCACCCGCCGGTACATCCGATGACGTTGTCCCTTTGGTCCCCCTTGCGCGGAACTCGGACGCATGGCTTGCGCTTTCCAGTCCGTCGCGAGGGCTGGTCCGGACCGTCCGACTCGGCTGCACGATTCACTTCGCTGGGCATCCGCCCAGGTCCAGCGGTGTCCACTTCACCTTGGTGAAAGATGGAAACGCTGCTACCTTGCGCGGAGATCGCTACCCTCCTACGGAGGGACGCGATAGAACCTGTCCCTCCAGCCGAGATGAAGAAGGGGTTTTACAGCCCCTACTTCATTGTACCGAAAAAAGGCGGTGGGTTGCGGCCAATCTTGGACCTGCGAGTACTGAACCGGGCCTTACACAGACTCCCGTTCAAGATGCTGACGCAAAGACGCATTCTAGCGAGCGTCCGGCATCAAGATTGGTTCGCGGCGGTAGACCCGAAGGATGCGTACTTTCACGTCTTGATCCTTCCTCGACACAGACCCTTCCTGCGGTTTGCGTTCGAGGGTCAGGCGTATCGGTACAAGTCCTCCCTTTCGGCCTGTCCCTGTGTCCTCGCATCTTTACGAAGATCGCAGAGGCTGCCCTTGCCCCGTTAAGGGAGGTGGGCATTCGCATTCTCAATTATCTCGACGACTGGCTAATCCTAGCTCACTCTCGAGACGGGTTATGCGCACACAGGAACCTGGTGCTCTCACACCTCAGCTGACTAGGGCTTCGGGTCAGCTGGGAAAAGAGCAAGCTCCTCCCGGTTCAGAGCATCTCTTTTCTTGGTTTGGAGTTGGACTCAGTCTCCTTGACGGCGCACCTTACGAACGAGCGCGCCCAGTCGGTGCTGGCCTGTTTGAAGGCGTTCAAACAGAAAACAGCGGTTCCACTGAAACATTTTCAGAGGCTCCTGGGGCATATGGCGTCCTCGGCGGTGGCCACCCCGCTCGGGTTGATGCATATGAGGCCGCTTCAGCACTGGCTCCAGACTCGAGTCCCGAGACGGGCATGGCGCCACGGGACACACCGCGTGGCCATTACGTCGGTCTGTCACCGTCTTTTCAGCCCTTGGACCGACCTCTCGTTTCCACGAGCAGGTGTTCCACTAGAACTGGTCTCCAGGCGCGTCGTGGTCACGACAGACGCCTCAAAAATGGGCTGGGGCGCTGTTGGCAACGGGCACGCAGCCGCCGGCCTCTAGACGGGTCCGCGGCTGCGTTGGCACATCAACTGCCTCGAGTTACTGGCAATTCTGCTCGCCCTGCGGAGGTACCGGCCGTTGATCCAGGGCAAGCACGTGCTAGTTCGGACAGACAGCACGGCAGTGGTAGCATATGTCAACCGCCAAGGCGGTCTGCGCTCCCGCTGTATGTCATAACTCGCCCGCCGTCTCCTCCAACGGAGTTAGCAGCACCAAGTCGCTGCAAGCCACTCACATCCCGGGCAACCTCAACACTTCGGTGGACACGCCATAACAACAGGTTACCCTCAAGGGAGAGTGGAGACTCCACCTTCAGGTGGTCCAGCTGATTTGGAGTCGATTCAGTCAGGCACAGGTGCACCTGTTCGCCTCCCAAGAATCCTCCCACTGCCCGCTCTGGTACGCCCTCACCGAGGCCTCCTCGGCATAGACGCGCTGGCACACAGCTGGTCCCCTGGCATTCGCAAATATGCGTTTTCCCCGGTGAGCCTGTTCGCACAGACCCTGTGCAAGGTCAGGGAGGACGAGGAGAAGGTCGTCCTGGTAAGCACCCTACTGGCCCGCCCAGACGTGGTGCTCGGACCTCACGCTCCTTGTGACAGCTCCCCCCGGGCAAATTCCCCTGAGGAAGGCCCTTCTTTCTCAGGGAAGGGGCACCATTGGGCACCCACGCCCAGACCTCTGGAATCTCCATGTCTGGCCCCTGGACGGGACGCGGAAGACCTAAGCTGTCTCCCACCTGCAATGGTAGACACGTTCACTCAGGCTAGGGCTCCCTCTACGAGGCGCCTGTATGCCTTTAAGTGGTGTCTGTTTGCTAAGTGGTGTTCTTCCCATCAGGAAGACCCCCAGAGGTGCGCAGTCAGATCAGTGCTTTCCTTCCTGCAAGAGAGGTTGGAAGGGAGGCTGTCCCCTTCCACCTTGAAGGTGTACGTTGCTGCCATAGCAGCACACCATGACGCAGTCGACGGTAAGTCTTTAGGGAAGCATGATCTGATCATCAGGTTCCTAAGAGGCGCCAGGAGGCTGAATCCCTCCAGGCCACGCCTTGTTCCCTCATCGGACCTCTGTAGTTTTTCAGGGTCTACAGAGAGCCCCCTTTGAGTTTTGCAGTCAGCCGGGCTTAAGGCACTCTCCTTGAAGACTGCCCTCCTGACTGCGCTCACTTCCATCTAGAGGGTAGGTGACCTGCAAGCGTTCTCTGTCAGCGAAACGTGCCTGGAGTTCGGTCCGGGCTATTCTCACGTGATCCTGAGACCCCCGACTGGGCTATGTGCCCAAGGTTCCCACCACTCCTTTTAGGGACCAGGTGGTGAACCTGCAAGCGCTGCCCCAGGAGGAGGCAGACCCAGCCCTGTCGTTGCTGTGTCCGGTGCGCGCTTTACGCATCTATTTGGATCGCACGCAGAGCTTTAGAATCTCTGAGCAGCTCTTTGTCTGCTTTGGTGTACAGCGGAAAGGAAGCGCTGTCTCCAAGCAGAGGATCGCCCACTGGCTCATTGACGCCATAACTATGGCATGTCTCGCCCAAAACATGCCGCCCCTGGTAGGGCTACGAGCCCATTCTACCCGTGGTGTAGCGGCTTCTTGGGCCCTGGCCAGAGGTGCCTCTCTAACAGACATTGCAGAGCAGCGGGCTGGGCAACACCCAACACCTTTGCAAGGTTCTACAACCTCCGGGTGGAACCAGTTTCGTCCCAGGTAGTGGCACGCAACACAAGCGGATAAGCCCGGGATAGCCGGCCGGGTGTATCGCTTGCACATAGCGCCTTCCACCTCCTTTTGAGCTGAAGACGTGCGCTGTTAATTCCCAGTAGTGTTCACAAAAGTTGTTCCCTGGTTGACTTCCTCCGAGCCCTGTGGCAGTCGAGTTTTCGGAGAGACTCGCTGCCGGCCCAGTACACGCGCTAACTAAGAGCCCGGTTCTGGGGTAGGTGCTCCGCATGTGGCGGTTCCCTGTAAGGCTAACCCCATGCGATCTATATCTTCCGCTAGTTCGTTTCCCTACTGGCAAACTGCGTCTTCCTTGGGCAGAGCCCCTCAGTCTCCATGTTGTAGTAACTCCTCCCCCATTGGGCAGGATCTACCTTGAAGGCTCTCCACATGGTTGGAAAGACCATGTATGTATTCTTCCACTTAAATATCCCCCCCCCTCTTGGGGCGAGGTGTGGTCTCCGCGGTGTCCTCCCCTTGGGAGGGACACCCCCCGACTAGACCTGGCGGCCCAGTCAGATAATTCCCCTTCTTTTTTAGGGAGTGGAAAAAGAGAAGGGGAAAGAGGCCACGACTGCGTTAAGCCTGTCTCTATCTCTGGGTAGTCGACTTTTCCCCAAAAAGGGCCGTTTGACACTCATAACTGTGTTGGGGGAGGTTACGTGTCGACCTGGTGCGCTGGCTATGAGGCACACAGCAAGTCTGCCCACCACACACCGCCAGTTCACGTAACACAGTTCAGCCTTGTGGCGTTTTGTATAGGGACACCTAGTGTCACTACATCGACACCAACGTCGAGTGAGTGACAGATAGGGAACGTCATGGTTACTGGTGTAACCTCCGTTCCCTGATGGAGGGAACGAGACGTTGGTCCCTCCTGCCACAACGCTGAACTACCCGCTGAAATGGCTGGACCTTATATCGGCTCCTCAGCGTAAAACCTGAATGAGTGGTTGCATACCAGCTCCTTTTATACCCGTATGTTCGGGGGAGTGGCATGCAAATACCACTCGCCAATTTTCATTGGCCTTTTATCAAAGACCAGAGGTGTCTCGGGCTCCCAAGAGTGACCCCTAGTGTCACTACATCGACACCAACGTCTCGTTCCCTCCATCAGGGAACAGAGGTTACACCAGTAACCATGACGTTGTACAGTAGTAATATTGTAGTAATCATGTGCTTTGGTGGAAACTATATAGTTCTGATGTGCTAACCATGGTGTTATTACAGTAATATGTTGTTAATAGTAGTTAATAGTAACCATGTTTAATTTTGTGGTTACTTTGACTTTACTAGAAAAATACCATGGTGATACTAAGGTTACTGTAGTAAAACCATGGTTAATTTTTGTAAGGTAGGGTTAGGGGTAGGGGTTTGTGTAGGGTGTCTGTGGGACTCCAAATAAACACAATAAAAATGCTGCAGTGATGCCACTATACTGTATGTTAGTATTTAAACAGGGGTGTAAGAGCATCTGCCACCATTTGCACTAGAGTGCAAATAGCATCTAATTTGAACTTAGTACAAAGAAGATGCTTTTTGTTGCTTTTTACACTTAGTGTAAATAGCCTCTGGCAAAAATATATTGCCTTCTAAAGCCACTTTTTGTATTGTCTTTGGGACGAGGAGGAGGGTGTGGCCAGGCCGTGATGGAGCACGGTCAGCACTGAATCAGCTGATCAGTGGGAGAGCGAGACAAGGGGCAGCCGGAGACACCGGTACGAGAGAGAGAGAGAGACGCACGTGGCCGCATTGCATGTGTGTCTGTTTATGTTCATTGTTTAAGTTCATTTAAGCATTAAAAGTTAATGTTGATTGTTCAGTTGGTTCCTGCCTCCTCCTCGCCCAGCCTTTACTTGTTACAGTCTTTTCAATGCTTAACTTGTCTGCCACAATAATGTAATGCATTTTAATTATCTGAATTATAAGACTTTATAATATATACAGTGTGTGTGTATATATATATATATATATATATATATATATATATATATATATATATATATATATATATACAGTATATCAAATTGATAATTATTTCAATATAACTATTTATAATTTAATCATTAATATTTATATATGCGTTAGATTAAAAATAATTTGATGAATTAATCAGCATATCATGTATTTAATTCAATTACAAATTTTAATCAATTGACAGCCTTAATGTCATAAAATAGCGTTATGTGAGAAACAGGGTGAAAAATAAGTGTTTATGAACTGATAATCTGCCGTTTTACTTGTGATTTGTGTAAAAGTGAATACAAATCTTTGATGTAGCGCTTCTAGTGTTTATTTCAACAGGAAACTGTTGCAATATGCAATAGATAAGAAACCACATAAAAATCATTTTGCAAAACTGTAGGTATAGCAATGTGTTTCTATTAGACTAGGTTGGGATAAAAGATGGGGGGTTAGGGTTTTGGGATCGGGAAATGACTTAATATATAATCGAACTGTCGTCACCCACACACCAGTGCCACTGTGCAATATTGCCCACCAGGCTGCATCTCTGATGTGAGTTTCTATTTATGATTCATTATGGATGTATTGAACTCACACCTCTTCTTGCTACACCTCCAATAAACAGGACTGCTATGGATGCTCTGTATTACTACTCTGGGAGCAGAATTTCACCATTTCATCTTCATAGCATCTGCATACTGTAGCTCATGCAGCTCATCTCAGATACTGGGATTTATTTGCTTGTTGAGACTGAACATCCACTGCTGTGGCTAACATACATACAATCAATGAGCTGTTATGGGATCAATGCTTATGTAAATAAGAGGAGATGAGGGCCACTGTGGCAGACATCAGACTCATCCATCTCTGGTGTGTCTGCAGCTGTGCAGTGCTGTGGTGCAGTGTGGTGTCTGGGCTGGAGGGAAACTGATGGCTGTGGGATGTTATTGGCTTAAGCCCATGATGGACTCCCTCAAGTCTGTGAACTCAGCATTACACCACTCCTCCTTGCTCTCTACCGGAACTACTGTATCCGTGAAGCACATTACATAGAGTTATGCGAGCTCATAGAAATCCTCAGGAATTACATCAGTAAGTAACTAGAAGTTCCTCCAGCTAGAAAAATAGTACCACCTCTAAAGGATGACTTACACAACTTTTTAGCTCAAGTAAAAATTTGAAGTACTGGTACTTTAAAAAATAAATTGAGAATCACACTTCTGCTTTTAAACCCTGGTTGCCTGCTAGACTTTCATTATAAGTGTATTACTGTAAATATATTTCCAGTTCATTTATGTACACAGAGGAATGAGTCAAAATTGCTGTCTGTGGTAATCAACAGCATGCCTCAGATACTGTACATATTAAATCAAAATTAACCCGAAATATTCCATAACCTCCTGAGACCCCCATATGACCGCTGTGTGCATTTTCCATTTGTCTTGTAACTAGTACCACCTAATAAACAAGCAAAAAAAAAAAAAAATGATTACATTCTTGATATTTTTCCATTAACGCTACTGTTTTTTCCCCAGGTGCTTTGTTCAGTCTTGGTGTTCCGCACTTGCATCTTTTGACAGTGCCTAAAGCATGAAGATATTTTTTAACTTGTTGGATCCTCAGTGATTTCTTTTTCTTCATTTTCTCAGCCTAGAGCTGATGTCTGGCTCTCAAGAAATATCAGTGATAACTGATAACTGATGATGTCACAGCAGTGCTGAGATGTCATTTCAGTGAAAACATAATTGCAGAGATTTTGCTTTTCAGGAATAAGAGGAATAGCTGTTTCAGATGGGTTGAGTGGCTCGTATGACTGATGGTGAAATAACTCTTATCTTAGATGTTCCGACTCCTCGGTTACTCAGTCTTTTATCTGTGAGATGTATCTCTTTTATTACTCTGAGGTGAGTCTTTTGGGATGACACATGCTACTGTCATTGTGTGAATATGTGTGTGTTGTCTCCATTGGCTGAATGGCCCAGTGGGTTCGAGTGAGCTTTGTGACTGCAGCTGTCCCTTCTGCACTGTTATAGATGAGCAGTCAGGTCATCCTTTTGAGATGCTGTATGGAAAAGGACGGGACTCGTAAACACTTAGAAATAACCCACCAACAGGCGCTTTGTCATAGCCCCTTTTGTGTCCCTTTATGAAGCCAAAAAATGTAAATATGGGATTTATAGCAGGGTATATGAGGACACGTATTCACACAAGTCCAAACTTTCGGCGACAAGTGAACAACGAGTTTTAAAAGGAAACAGTCTGTCACACTGATCGCACTGTGAATTTGGTGACAGGAGGTTGAACATTTTGCTGCAGTGAGCTGTCTGTGCTTACTGAAATTCAAACCACTGCCCCCAGTGGCTGAGGCTGGAAGTGTTGTTAAGGTGAAATGTCCACCAGGTGGTGCCAAAAGCGAGTTGTATTTTTAAAAATAATAGTTATTCCATTTATATAGCATAGTATTGGGGGAACCTCCTCAACCACCAGCAATGTGCAGCATCCACCTGGATGATGTGACGGCAGCCGTAGTGTGCCAGAAAACCCACCACACAACAGCTATTGGTGGAGAGGAGAGTACAGTGATGTAGCCAATTCATATATAGAGGGTATTATTAGGGAGCCATGATGGAAAGAGGCCAATAGGCAAAGTTTCCCAGGACACCGTGGGTTACACCCCTACCACTTTACGAGTATTGTCCTGGGATTTTTATTGACCACCGAAAGTCAGGACCTAGATTTAACGTATCATCCGAAAGACAGTGCCTTTTTTTTTTACATTATAGCGTCCCCGTCACTATACTGGTGCGTTAGGCCCCCACACAGGCTGGCCTACCTACAGTAATACAGTGGCTTCAGTGGGTAACCAGGCCAGAGTTACAGGGTGATTTAAGATAGATGTTGTAATGCAGTCAACAAGAATGCATCTTTTATTATACTCCCTAACTCAAACCCTAAACTAACCGCCAGTGGAGTAAAACTATTTTAGAACAAAAATGCAACCTCCGAATTGCGTTCCCATTGTTTATGTGGACGAGATTACTTCCTGGTTTCCATGGACCTGAACCTGTGTCTTGTAGATTGCTCGCACAACGTGCTATCAGTAGCACCATGGGGAAAAGACATAATATTTGAATTGATGCAAAAGTGTCTGATGGGGGATGATGTTTCTCAGTAATTTGGCAGAATGGTGTCGATTTCAGGGTACATGAACAGTCGGAAACATCATGTTGATTTGTGTGTGATCATTTTGGTTTATAAACTCCCTCACACCGAGTCCAAAATATCATAATGCGATGATCTGGCCAATGTTGTTTTGTTGTTGTTGTTGTTGTTGTTGTTGTTGTTTTATATATATATATAAATCGTTCCATTGCCAAACATTAATTTAAGTATCTTGTTTAAAGACTCTTAACAAAAACACTTTAATAAAAATACTAGCTTCACACTTCTGCTTTTAAACCCTGGTTGCCTGCTAGACATTCATTGTAAGTGTATTACTGTAAATGCATTTCCAGTTCATTTATGCACACAGAGGAAAGAGTTAAAATTACTGTCTGTGGTAATCAACAGCATGCCTCAGATCCGGTACATGAACATTAAATCGAAATTAACCCGAAATATTCCTTAAACTGATTACATTCTTAATATTTTCCATTATCGCTACTGTTTTTCCCCCAAGTGCTTTGTTCAATCTTGGTGTTCCGCACTTGTTTCTTTCTTTTTTAATAAATAGTTCCATTGCCAATCATTCATTTAGGTATTTTGTTTAAAGATAAAAAAAAATTTAGTCTATGTTTATTAGTTTTGAAGCCATGTATGTACTATTGTTCTTCTAAACATTGACAAAATCCACTTTTAGCAGAGATGTGACTAAATCCTTGGCTATTTAAAAGAAAAAAGGGATGAGTCCTTTGTGTCCCACAAACTTCCTGTTTCAGTTGGAAATTTGTCAACACTGAACAGAAAACTGTGCAAATAAATACATGTTCAGTCATGTTTTCTTGTGTGTGAATGTGTTTGGTATTGATTTTGTCTCTTAGGAGAACCCAGAGCACAGGACAGGATCCCCTCAGGAGGCAGGGTTCTTCAGCCGGCAGAGCACCCCAGCCTCTCTCCGCACAGGCCATCAAGCACATATGGGTTCGCACTGCCCTCTTCGAGAAAGTCCTGGACACAATCGTGCAGTATATTGTGGATAACGCGAGGTAATTAGAACATCCGCTTCTATTCCAGTCCATTCTACTTTCTTTGTTTGATTTTGTATAAATTGCGACCACACAGCATTCATTGCAAGTGCATCTCGTCTTTGTTCATATGTTTATTTGCCAAGATTAAGGCTTGAAATGTGATATTCTTTTTTATGTTTATGGTGATTGCTTTCACTCTCAGGAATAATGGGCTCTTTGTTCAGCCTTTGAAATAGGTCTCTGGTTATTGACAAACACATTGTGTGTGTAATTGCTGTTTGTGTGTCTCTGCAGTAAGTATTATGAAAGGGAGGCCCTGATCCACGACTCCGTATTTGGCCCTATACTGGCAGCGCTTCTGGGTAAGTCTGTCTGATGCTTACAAACACACTCCATCTATTCCTAGTGCAGCTAATACAGATTTATAGGTGATATGAAGGTTTATAGGTTATGAAGAACATATTCAGTGCTGTAAAAACATTCAAATGGTGTTAACTCTGCATTATTGTAATATATATACGTATTTTGCCAGTGTACTCCAGTTTGTTTTGTGTTAAAACCATATTTTACATCTGTAGTAGGGCCTTGCGCTCTGGAGTACACCAAGCTCAAGACGTCGGATCATTTCTGGACAGACCCGTCAGCCAATGAGCTGGTGCAGAGACATCGCATCCACGCGGCCCACAGGGGTCAAGAGGTGTCGCCGGGCCGGAGGCCTGCACTCGGGGTGAGAAAATCATGCAGAACACATGGGGTGTTTGATAGTGTTAGTTTGTTTTTGAACACTAGTCAAAAGTTTAGACATGCTTTCTGGTACTTGTTCTTTATTATTAATATTCTTCATATTTAAGAATAATATTAAAGTATCCAAAACCAGCACAAATAGCACAAATGGTAGTATGAGAATTATTTAGTATCAAACATTTTTGAAAATATCAAATGCATCTTATATTTTAGCTTCTTTAAATTAGCCTCCTTTGCCTAGATTACTGTTCTTGGCATTTTATTCAACCTACTTCATTTGGTGCCACATTGGATGCTTTTGAAATAGTATTGAGGGAGTTCACATGTACTGTCTATTTTTAGCACTTTTTGGCTGCAATTTCCAAAATTTTAAGAAAGACATTAGTTTTGTAAATGAATTCTTACATTTTATATTTGTTTACAAAACTAATTTCAAATCAAATCAAATCAAATCCCTTCCTAACGTACAGTGAAGCTAAAGATATGTTTTGGTCTGTTCTCACCCAAAACCGATTAGATTGCTTCAGAAGACATGGATTAAACCACTGGAGTCGTATGGATTGCTTTTATGCTGCCTTTATGTGCTTTTGGATCTTTAAAGTTTACAGAGCTGAGATATTCTTCTAAAAATCTTCATTTGTGTTCTGAGAAGAAAGAAAGTCATACACATCAAGCGAGATCAAACTTTTCACTGGTGGTGTTTCTAAATGTTTAACCTACTGTTTGTGGATATTACATTCATATAGCATATTCATGGTCAAACATTCACTTTCTTTAGATCCGAAAGAGGCAGTCTAGTTGTAGCATGTCTGAGGACACGTTTGCAGCTTCGGCAAGAGAGTACGTTGAATCCCTGCACCAAAATTCACGTGTTCACTTGCTCTATGGAAAGAACAACGTACTCGTTCAACCGGTAAGGTGATACACACGCACAAACACACTTGCTCACACATGCAAATGCGGTCTGGAAAACTGATTTGATTTGTAATAAAATTGATTGATTGATTGATTGATTGATTGATTGTAGATAAAGGAGTCTCATCTAATCAATAAGGGTTCCACTATAGGGGCTGTTTAGGGGAAAAGGGCCACTCTAGCTTACAGCAAGTGTAGCTGGAGAAAATCAATGATCACCACTGGTCAGAATTCTCCTGCCCTGATCTCCTTACTTCCCTCCATTTTTGTCCTTCGTCTTACCTGTAGTAGTGAACTTGAACCAGGGTCACTCTCCCTCCTTGTCCAAACAAACAAACAAAAAATTCTCTCCTGTGTATCGGCCAATAAGTGGTGCCCATGCAGACTTTCTGCCTGATAGTTGGCCAGTCTTTTGAACTGGAAAAGGCAGACTGGATTAGCCATTACACCACATTAGATTTGTCATCAACTATGAGTCAGGGATGTGGTGTCTGTGTATGTTTGCCTGTGTACATGTGTGTGCGTGTCTGTATGATTTGCAACACTGACTAATGTAATTGGGCACACAGAGTGCTGGGTCTGGCAAGGACTTGTAGAAATCAATAGTGTGAACGACCCTTGCCAATAGGACCGCAGTGATTCAGGACTAATTCGATTTCAGTGTGAAACCTGATGCATCATGCAGCCATCATTATCCCACTTAATCATGAGACATTTTATTTATTTCACTCATTTGCTCATATCACTCACTCACTCTCTCATTCCGTGATCTTATCTCTATAAGTTCTTGTGTATTTAAGGAATATTTCACTAAAAAATGAAACTTCTGTCATTATCAACATCATGTTGTTACAAACTCGTATGCTCTTATTTTTCCCTGGAACTATTTGTTTAACTTGAACACAGGAAAGAGACAGAAGAGTAAGAAAGGCTCTTGATTTTACTAGATATTTAATTTTAGACAGCCTTTAAGATGAAGTGGAGAAGCTGCTGCTTTTATTATTTGTGTATTAAAGGCTTTGTTCTTTGCAGAAGAAGGACATGGAGGTGCTCCGTGGTTACCTGTCCCTTCATCAGGCAGCGGAAACACTGACGCTGAAGTGGACGCCCAATCAGCTAATCAATGGCACTCTGGGTGACTGTGACCTAGAGAAGAGGTAATGCACACATAGGTCATCAGGTAAAATGGACCAGATAAGGTTGGAATGTCCTTAAGTTAAAACTGTAGATACCCAGTCACAACTGTTGCCTTTAATTTTATACTGTATTTGACATGTCGTAACTGTTTTGATTGGTGTAAGTTTGCTAAGGTGGGCAGAGGAAAAAAAACATAGCGTGAGAATCCTGCTACCGGTCATCTAGGTTATAAACAGTTGTATAATATATTTGAATGGAGGAACAAGTGAACATCTAAAAGTAATAGAATTTTTTCTGTTGATCGTGTCTATAAGAGGAATTGCAAAATATTAGTATACCTATTTTAGCAGAACAGGTTACCATAGGTTAATTCCATAATCAATTAAAAGAGAGGTCGGAAGGGGGGTGGGCCGCAAATTTTTTTTAAGGTTGAATTTTTGATTGACTTCAAATAGGCTACCAGTACTAAAGTACGGAGCAAATATACATGACCCTAATGTGAACTGTAAACATAATTAGATCATGTAACATCAATATGCTTCATCTCTTTTAGAAAATATGAATAAAGGCATTCATAAATGCCTTCTGTCTCCATGACGTTAACCTCCATGACGTTAACCTAACAAAGTCAGTGTATTTGTTGGCAAACTGGATCTTTGGTATGGTTGGTTGATTAATAAAAATGCTGACATGTTTCCCAACTTCACTGACTGTGTGCAAGAGGCTGGATAAATATCTCTCCTTTGATACACACAATCGTTCACTGAAACAACAATTCGGCCATTATTATCAGTGAGGATTTCAGTTCATTTTCTTGGGTCAGAGACCCCTTCAGTTGCCCAGGCAAAGACCTGACAGTCGAAATGGAGGAGCAGTTAGTCGAATTAAAGAGTGACACCAGATTGCGACACCTCTATAGCTCTTGCTCTCTGCCCTCATTTTAGTTGACTGTGATGAGTGAATATCCTCAGTTTTCTGATGCCAAATTACTCCTTCCATTCGCCTCAACTTATCTGTGTGAGGCCGGGTTCTCAAAATTGACAGCCTTGAAAACAAAGTACTGAAATCGCTTCCAGGTGGAGGATGACATCAGGCTTGCGCTATCCAACACTGAACTGCGTATTGCGCTTCTTTGTAAAAAGAAGCAAGCACAGGTGTCTCACTGATTCATTTCACAGTGTCATGGCTAGTGAGATCAGGTTCTTAAAGCAACTCTTCTCTTCTTTATCCTCTTTCAATCGACTTGTTTTACATGTAAAATAGCATAGTACACATTATTATAACCTACTTTAAGTCCTCCTGTTCAAAGTAGGCTATATTGTTCAGAAACATTTTTGATCATTTGTTTTTAGCATAAGGACGTGTTCCACACATGTCCATTATATAGTTTTATAAAAGTAATAAAAAATTTTTTTTAAAAAAACAACTCACAAAAGTAATTTTTTTTTTATCTTTCTATCTATCTATCATCTATCTATCTATAAAAAAACCCGATAAAGATTCGATAAAGATATAGTCGGGGGGGGGGGTTGCGGTGTATGACATATAATTGGAGAGACTTGCTTTGGAAGATTGAGTGTGATGCAGTTAGACATCATTAAGGTGCACTCAGTAATTTTTTTCTCATTAGAAAAGTTTTACTCCTAAAGAAATCAATTGCAATTTTTAAACTTATGTATAAAATCATGATGAATCACATGAGATGAAGACTCCAGTCATATCAGTAAACTTATTAAAGCTGTTTTATTTTACATGGAGAGGGTCCCCTCATGTGGGCTGACATGTTAGGATCATATGACCAGCCGAATACTACTCACTTAATCTTAGTAACCGCCCCATTATTGGACACTTTTACTCATGGATTAAAATAATCACAGACTGTGAAAAGACGGTGAAAAGTGAATTTCTACAATGCCGTTTCAACTGAAAACAACTGAGTTTGATTAATGCTGCATCCACACCACTAGGTGTCAGTGTAAGTCCAAGACGACATGAACAAAACTTACTGAGTGCACCTTTAATGCTGCACTTAATGGATTAATTTACCTGATTTAATCCTTTACACATTTTGTTTTGCAATAATACATACTGTAGCCAAACACTTTACTGTTTTTCTCTCTCACTCTCTCTCACTCTAGTATTTTTTGGGACTACGCATTGACTGTGCCTTTAAAACAGATTGTCTGCCTTCACTGTCACCAGCGCAGTGAGTCTCTTCCCTATTCTTGTGACAGGCTGTTCATTTCTTAAACTAGCATCACTGAAGCACATGTTGTTTATCTTTTGATAATAACATGGATAATGATTTTCTCTTCAACCTCTATTATCAAACATTGTAGTAGTGAAATGAGACCAAGAAGTTCATTGGTCAGTGTTGCCCCATCAAAGTTTTTAATAAATTTAATATTTTATTAACATTTATGCAATTAATTTATAAAATACTGTAAAATATAAAATGAAATTAATAAAATCTAAAGTAAATGGTCCATAATTCATGTAGTTCCTAAAATAACTCTGTATGAAAAATCTGATTATTGATTTAATTCACATAAAATGTTTAAACTATCATTTTAAATATACCATATATAATATTTAAGTATTACATATTTTAAATTATATGATATTATAAATATATTATAAATAATTAAAAAAAATATATATTTATGTGAATTTCTCTCAGTGGACTGTGGTGGTACCCTGGTGTTAGTAAGTCAGGATGGGATCCAGCGGCCTCCTCTGCACTTCCCTCCTGGGGGTCACCTACTGGCTTTCCTGTCCTGTCTGGAGACAGGTCTTCTGCCTCGGGGTCAGCTGGAACCACCTCTCTGGTCCCAGAGGGGTAAGGTGAGGGTTGTTTAGCATCATCTTATTCCTTTTTACTTAACAGTTATTTGAAACAACCTGCAGTAGAATTTTTAAACGTGTCAACCTTTGACATCCTTGCTTATTGAAGGAATAACTCAAATGAGCTTTCTTAATACTCAGCTGATACACTATATAAAAGAGCTTCTTCCCTCTATAATCTCTTTGTCTTCTCACTAATTAATGCTTGTTGCCAGTCTGCTTGTTTGATTTCTAGCTTTTTGCTTATTGACATATGGCTTTGTTTAATTCAGTGGATCTAATTAATTGCAAAATGTTATTAATTTGAGAACGAACCTGTCTTCTGACGGAATATGACTGTGTGTGTGTGTGTGACTGACAGGGCAAAGTCTTCCCTAAGCTTCGTAAGAGGAACAGCACGGCCCGTTTAGTGGATCAGGATGGAGACAGAGAGGAGCAGATTGCTGCAGACTACGTGTTTCGGATTGTTTATCCGGGACACCGTCACGACTCAAGTGAGTTTCTGCACATATGCATCTGACTTTCACTTTCACCATCCATTCATCTATCCATCCGTCTGTCCATCCATCCTTCCACTCATACATCCATCTATCATCTACCACTTGGACTCATCTGAGCCACTGTTCCTGGAATGCTGAATGCTGATCCAGGCTGCATCCAGTGTTCGAATTGCGTCAGTCAGGGCTCTTGAGGCTTAATTACTCTTATAATGTGATGATGGGGATATGTGGTGTCAGTCCCATTCTGTAAATGTCTCAAAAAACTGGGCGTGGCACACTTGAGTGTGTTTAGGAAATTCAGATGGAAAATAAGTTTGGAATTACTAATGAAATGTTAAAAAAATTATGGAAATTAATGAAACAGAAAGGGAACCCAACCAGAAGACCCACCAGCCGCCCCTCAATTCGAATACTGACTGTATCAGCCACTATCTCCTCTCTGTTGTTCATGTGTTTTGTTCTCACATTACTGTGAAACATAACAGCCGTTGTGGAGGCTGCTAGGAGGGACGTGAGTATTATGTGCAGCCTTTGGAGTTTCACCGTTTTGAACTGGGTTGACAGTGCTTTTTTATATCTGTATGTGTGTGTGTGTGTGAGTTGATCATGACTTTTGCTACAGAGGCGGGTGCTAAACTGTGTTCTTTTATCACCCAAGCAGTCACTATAAACTACCACCACACCACAGGAAGTCGTGCGCCCTCTCTGGACGACGATGAGGAGGAGGAAGATATACTTCACGCAATGATCTCAATGATCTGCTCACGGAACCTCACAGACCCTAATGTCATGAAAGGTTTTTATCACCAGTGACCCACCTCATCCCCTCCCCATCCTTCCTTTCATCCTTCTTTATTTCCATCGCAACTGATACCTGATCCCCACAGCAGCAGCCCAGCAGTGCGGCCGGTTTTCGGTCAGTTAGGGTACATTGAGCCTCAGTAGTCTCCTTAGGCATCGTGGTGTCCTAGTCACTCTTTATGTTGGGACTGCTTGTTGTTGACCTGACCTGTGAGCATGTAACCACGGCAACCATGGTGTAATCATTTGCGACTAGAACAAAAGTTAGGTCAAGTGACAAGGTCCTAGGTGTACAGTATATGTGTTGTTTGTATGTTACAAGGTGCCTATGCCAGTTTTTTCATTGGTGCTTGCAAAGGCAAACATCATTATTACTATTGCTCATAATAAGGGTAAGGGATTTGAACAACTAACCCGAACTCTACTCTAAACTTTGACATTCATCTTGCACTGGTTGTGCTGTGGAGAGGAGTGATACCTCAAATTATTCAGTTTGTTAAAGAGAGGTGTGCTACTATGATCAGATTTTCGCCAAGCAGACAATAAAGTGGATTAAAAAAATCCCATACAATGTTAAAGTAGGGAATTAGTTAGGGTTGCACTAGCTGTGCGTAAGGTCTCACTTAAGTTGGGATGAAAAGTTCAAATTAAGGGCTTAATAACTACAAGTTAGTTTGTAACTAACTGCTTAAAGGAATATTTCTGGTTCAGTACAAGGTAAGCTTAGTCGACAGTATTTTTGACGTAATGTTGATTACCACAAAAATTTATTTTAACTTTTAAAAATGTTAACAGAAATTGGAGTTAAAGTGAGGCACTTACAATGGAAGTAAATGGAGCCAATCCTTAAACATTAAAATAATGTTTCAAAGGTATAGCCACAAGATGTAAACATTATTGGTGTTTTCATGATTTTAGAGTGATAAATTTGCTTACTAACTTTTATGTGTAAAGTTATATCTTGTGTTACAAATTTGTTGCTATGGCAACATTACATTGTAAACCCGAAAACCCAGATTCTATTCAAAAATAGAAACAACTTTACAGCTCAAATAATACACAAGTTTTAAAGCATGTATAGTCACACAAGATGACGTTTACCTTTATTGATCCAATAAGTAGCTTTCAGATTTGTAAACAGAAGTGTTGAAAAGCCATACATTTCAGTTTTGTCCTATTACGGTTGATATATAAGCCTTTTTTTGTCCCATGTAACTGTCAGCAGTAATAAATTACATTTCCATTCAATACAATATGTAGAAAAGTTAATGTTCTAAATAGTATGTTTAAATATGTACAGTAAATAATAATATTCAGGAACTGTATCTAAAACCAATAAGGGGCTGTGAATATATACTAATACAACAGACATTTATTCATTTTAATATCCTGTTTATTTTGTATGTTTTTTATTACTTTGCATGCCAGTGTAAAGCATGACAGTGACAGACGCACACCGGAAAGTGCACTGTTTAGATGAGTGTCATCCTGAAAAGCCTCTAAGAAGTCCATTTTTTACATAATATTCTCTCTGGTAAATGTTGTGTGAGTGTAAATGTTAACATCATCATACACATTATGTCTAAAGGATTGAAGTCTGTCATGCAAAACATAAGCTCATTGATGTCATTTAATCAGTTTGCATTTTTAGTCCAACCGTTACTCCTGGTCAGAGGCTTCTGTGAATATTTAATTGTAGGGTTATGTTTCACCAAAGTTTATTAGTTAACCTAAGTTAGCAATGCCTTAAAAAACACTCAGAACACAGTAGAAACCTCATAGTATCGCCCTGGCAACTGCTCATGGCAGCGAGCATGACTCCTCTAGTTCTGGTTCTTTAAATGTAAGAGAAATAAATTCAATCATGCTTACCTTTATATGTAGGATTGCAACTGATGTTACACACAAATCTGTATGTGTGTGTGTATATGAGGTCAGTTCAGTTCACATCACTCCTCCCTGACTCTCAAATGTCCTCACTATGTTCCCTCCACGCCTCTGTTGCCGATGGTTACCTACACTAGCCTTTTTCACAGTCGGGAGAGCTTTCACTGACCTGCCACATTGTCATACTAATACACTACCTTTGTCCTTCTAACTTCTCACACAGTATACAGAAACACATGGACTGATCTGAGTGAGATGGTTTAGGACATTGTTCTCAACTGGTGGGTCGTGACCCTAAGATGGGTCGCAGAGAAAAAAGCAATGCTAAATTCAAATAATAAAAGGCAAATAACCATATAATCAGGCTGATCAACTTTTCAAAGGGAGAAGAAAATGCTTCCCATATCTTTTTGACAACGTTGACATCAAAGGCAGAATGTCCAATCAAACTCTATGGTATTTTGCCACAAATGAATCTGTTACAAACACATCAAACCAAATTAGGTAAATGCCAATATGGACATGTTGCATGACATGCCCTTATCCTCGAAACCCATGAACAAATCTATAATAAATCCAAAAAAATACGACCAGTTCTACATAAAATAGAAAACTTTGGCTTGCAATGATGATAAATATGTTTTTGTCATATGTGTAAAGTTAACACGTTTCAGTGTTTGATTGTAAGGACATTTGGTTTAGTTTTGAACACTAAACAATATTAGTACTGTGTTGGGTCGCTGCATGATGGGTCCTGAAGCAAAACCAGAACTCTCTGCACTGTTGGGCCAGAGTGTGGTGGTCAGGCAACAATGCTTCCAATTATTTGCTCTTTTCCTTTTGCACTATTTGGTTGACATGAGTAAGACCTTAGAGAAGTGTCAGTTGTTTTGGGGTTCTATCTCTTTCTTTTGGATTCGCTGCAGAATGCTCGAGGGGCTTTGCATGTCAAATTTGCAAATGTTGTGTATTACATTTTCTTTATTTTTCTTTGTGGTGAATGTGCTCCACTGCTGTTTTCCTCTCTTTATCAATTCTCACTTTTCCTATTTGGTTTGATTTGTTTTTGATTTGTTTGTCGATGTTCCTCTTGTGTTGAGCCGATTTTCTGCAATGCTGTTCACTGTAATTCTTCACTAACTGCAGTCACCTTTCATTATATCAGTTAGGTCCTGTGGGGTTCTGGTGTAGTAGACACATGAATCGTTCCGTGAATGCGTCGCCCATTTGATCATAGACTTACCAAAGTCTCATAGCCCATGCAAGACTTTTAGGGACAGATATTCAATACGTGCTCTCCGTCCACTGTTATTTTGGTTACAACAAGGGAAGTTATGATGTATAGCAGGTCACCAGCTCCAACCTGAAGAATTAAGGTGAAGAGCATTTACTCAGTTTACTATCGACTCTTTTGGTTCAATGAGTTCACTATCTTCACATTTGATAAAATATGCACTGTATACATTTTTCTTCTTTATTTATTTTTTCTTTATTTTTGTCATGATTTAATCTGATGCATCCAGCATGGTAGGAATGGTTACTGTCTGTCCTTCTATATTCCTCTTCAAGCTCTACCAGTGCCTGGCTTGATTTGTGACACTCTGTGATTGATTGATTGATCGATCGAATGATTGGCAGGTCTCCTGGCATTGCATCCCCGCATCGTTTTACACCTTTTCCTTCTGTTCATTCATAGATGCATGTTTTTGATATCCTTCGGGTTTTCGATTATTACATTATGTGTAATTAAGGATACATTAGTCATATATTAATCTGGTTAACAAGATCTGAATGGCATTTTTGAAAGGAAGAAAATTAAACTATATACAGTTGAAGTCAGAAGTTTACATACACTTATGTTGAAGTCATTAAAACTCATTTTTAAACACTCCAAAGATTTCATATTTGCAAACTATAGTTTTGGCAATTCGTTTAGGACATCTACTTTGTGCATGACACGAGTCATTTTTCCAACAATTGTTTACAAACAGATTGTTTAAATTTTAATTGACTATATCACAATTCCAGTGGGTCAGAAGTTTACAAATACCAAGTTAACTGTGTCTTTAAGCAGCTTGGAAAATTCCAGAAAATTATGTCAAGCCTAATTTAGCTCCTGATAGGCTAATTGGAGTCAATTGGAGGGGTACCTGTGGATGTATTTTAAGGCCTACCTTAAAACTCAGTGCCTGTTTGCTTGACATCATGGGAAAATCAAAAGAAATCAGCCAAGACCTCAGAAAAAAATTGTGGACCTCCACAAGTCTGGTTCATCCTTGGGAACAATTTCCAAACGCCTGAAGGTACCACGTTCATATGTACAAACAATAGTACGCAAGTATAAACACCATGGTACCACGCAGCCATCATACCGCTCAGGAAGGAGACGCATTCTGTCTCCTAGAGATGAACGTAGTTTGGTGCGAAAAGTGCAAATCAATCCCAGAACTACACCAAGGGACCTTGTGAAGATGCTGGAGGAAACAGGTAGACATGTATCTAAATCTACAGTAAAATGAGTCCTATATCGACATAACCTGAAAGGCTGCTCAGCAAGGAAGAAGCCACTGCTCCAAAACCACCATAAAAAAGCCAGACTACAGTTTGCAAATGCACATGGGGACAAAGATCTTACTTTTTGGAGAAATGTCCTCTGGTCTAATGAAACAAAAATGGAACTGTTTGGCCATAATGACTTTCGTTATGTTTGGACACAATCCCAACCGTGAAGCATGGGCGTGGTAGCATCATGTTGTGGGGGTGCTTTGCTGCAGGAGGGGCTAGTGCATCATGGCATCATGAGGAAAGAAAATTATGTGGACATATTGAAGCAACATCTCAAGACATCAGCCAGGAAGTTAAAGCTTGGTCGCAAATGGGTCTTCCAAATGGACAATGACCCCAAGCATACCTGCAAAATGGCTTAAGGACAACAAAGTCAAGGTATTGGAATGGCCATCACAAAGCCCTGACCTCAATCCGATACAATTATTTGGGGTAGAACTGAAAAGGCGTGTGCGAGCAAGGATGCCTACAAACCTGACTCAGTTACACCAGTTCTATCTGGAGGAATGGGCCAAAATTCCAACAACTTATTGTGAGAAGCTTGTGGAAGGCTCCCCAAAATGTTTGACCCAAGTTAAACAATTTAAAGTGTATGTAAACTTCTGACCCACTGGGAATGTGATGAAAGAAATAAAAGCTGAAATAAATATTTCTCTCTATTATTCTGACAATTCACATTCTTAAAATAAAGTTGTGATCCTAACTGACCTAAGACATTTAAACAATGTATTTGGCTAAGGTGTATGTAAACGTTTGACTTCAGCTGTATATGCAGTGGAGTCAGGTTGAAAATCTGGGATTCAGAATCTAATTTAAACCTAGAAATAAACAGCACGTTTTATGATTTCGAAAAATGTGAAACTAAGAAGCGTTATGATGTAGAATTAATGAGAAATATGTGCAACTCTTCACTATTTCTAGGGCACTTATCAAATTTAAGTTAATTTTTGACATTGACCATGTTCATTCCAATGTGAGGAAATCTTTCATTTTCATGAAGTACACAAGTACTTCTCAAATCATGCTGGGATAATATGGATCATCAGGTTTTGCACAAACACAAGAGCATGCTGTCATTAAAGCAAAAGGGGGACTTATATAATGCTAAGATTTTGTTTTAATTCATGTTAATTATTTAAACATTTTACTCAAATTGTTATGCTGATAATATTATTTGTAATTAAAAAGTTATGTTAAATTAGAAAAATACAAAATAGAAGTATTTTCACTAGTGGTTTTAGACTTTTTACCCCAATGTATTACAAATAAAAACACTCCAAATCATATATATGCCAATGCAGTTAGGAAGGATGCATTTTACTCTTCCTTAATTGTCCCATGTTTGAGCTGAGGCCTGTAGCATTCAAGTCACATTTTCTATGTAATTGGTTTTGAATGGCTGAAAATGATATTTTATGCCCATTCTAGTGGGCATTCTACGGACTAGTATAACTGTAATTTCCACAAGACATTTATTATGGTGTCTGAAATATGAACTGAATTCACGTAGCATTCCTCCATACAACAAAGTAGCTCTGAGAGGAAAGAAAATCACAATTTTCAATGATCCGAATAAATTTAATGCTAATATATCTAAAGCAGTGATTTACAAAGGAAATGTGTTCCTCAAATGCAGGTTACTAGAGCAGGTTAAATATTGCTTATTCATCTCTATTTCCTCTCTCTTTCTCTCGCTCTCTCTTTATCCATCTCTTCCACGCCCACACCCTTGCAGACCATGGGGACATGATGGAGATGCAGGGCTTTGGCGGCAGCCCATTGTCATGGCAGCAGGGCGAGTACCCCAGTCATATGTCATTATGTCTCTCCTGCTCCACTGGGGGCAGCAACACATCTGTCGAGCTTCCCCTGAGCTGCACCTGCATGCACGACCGGTGAGAGATGTGTGCATACATATACCATTAATGAGTGCTAAACATATGGAGGGTGTGTGGCTGCAGTTTACACACAGACTAACCAAATCAGCCAACCAGCATTCCTACATTGAAAGTAGAGCCGGGTTACATAAAAATAGTCAAAATCAAATTGAAATCAAATTTGAACCTTTCTCGATATTTGGCTGCATTTTGAAGAGTTTGAGGTAAATTACAGCAGTGTGTTCTACAGTGGTCCATAAAATTAATATTATTATTGGTTATACTTTACAGTAGTTATCATGAACCAACAATGAACAATGCCTTTACAGCAATTATTATCGGTGATGTTAATTTCTACTTATACATTTTTTAACATTAAATTTGTTAATAATGTTAATATAAGTTAATGCATTATGAACTAATATGAACTAACTATGGACAATAGTATATTTGTAAATGAACTTTAACCAAGATTCATAAGTGCTGGAAAAAATTATGTTCATCGTTAAGTTCACGATAACTAATGCATTAACTAAACTGTTACCACTTAATTATTTAAAGACTTAAAATAAAACTTAACAGATTATAAACTTGCAGTATATAAATTTAATACAAATTTCCATAGGTGGCATTTTTAAAATTTGATTTAAAAAATCATCTAATGCTTCTTGAAATACCCAATATGTTTATGTACTGTATATTATAACATGTTTGTTGTTTATGGGCAATTCATACTGAAAAATTTAATGTTTTATCAAAAACTACACATTCTGTAGTTATTTAAATTTATTTACATTTAAATTCTGTTTACTTAAATTTAAAAATGTCATTACAATTCTACATCCTGTTTGCTGCTTCAATTCAAATTCAGGAATTTATTTGGAATTTAAAAGGCATTCTTAGTTCAATTCCAAATGGCACACATCCCTCATTGAAAGATGTAAATGATGTTTCCCTTCTGTTTCCAGTATTCCTCTAAAGATGCTTTGCCGAAATATGAAGAAACAGATTGTCTCTCGAGCATTTTATGGCTGTAAGTCAAAAAAGCTGTTTGTTGGTTAATTCGGTAATATGAACTAGTAATTACCACATGTATAAATTAACTCTTAGCTGTGCATACTAATTCAAAGTACTCTTTTGCAACTTTCCTGTCAGGGCTGGCCTATTGTCGGCACCTGTCTACTGTGAGGACTCACCTTTCAGCGCTGGTTAATCATAACATTGTCCCTCCAGACAAACCCTGTGAAGCCTCCGGAGGGCTCAGCAAAGATGTGTGGAGTAAATATCAGAAAGACTGTAAGGTTAGTCCAGCGATCTTCCACTTTGGTCACTAGAGGGTACAAGAGGCCAGTGAAAAGTATCATGGATGCAACTTTCTTACCCTCTTTTTTTGTTTTTTGCTTTTTTTTTTTACCAGAATTATAAGGAGCTGGAGCTGCTGAGATTGGTTTACTATGGAGGGGTGGAGCATGAGATCAGAAAGGAGGTGTGGCCCTTTTTACTGGGTCACTACAAGTTCGGAATGGACAAGAAAGACATGGCTCAGGTAGATAGGAAACTTTAAATAAGACTAATGTTTTTAATTTAAATCCACTGTTTATTTCAGTTTTCTTTGGCCACTTACATACACACTGCAGCTAAATTGGGTTGTCACTTCTCTTCTTAATTCTAATCCTGTTCTGTACACACAGAGTTCAGTTATTTAGAAGCGTGACACCCCAAAACATTCAGTGACAACCAAACTTTCATTAAATCAGCAGAGAATGTGCAGAACTAAACTGATCAAGTAGTTGTTTATTTTGAAACCATTTTAGCTCTCTCTACCATAGTTGCTCCCACCAGCACAGTGGTCAAGGGCAAATACAATTTGGTCCAGAGTATATGCTGTTTTAAAAAAACCAGCTTAAAGAACATAGACAAAACACAGCACCTCTGTCAATGGTGGTTTACTAACAATTGCGGGACAACAATAAGTCCATAGCAGCAAACGTAAGTTTGGTCAAAAAAGATAATAGCTAAGGAGTTAAACTGATGCCATTTACAGTTCTCGTTTATAGCCGCGAGAGCAAACCGTTGCCATGGTTATCACTGATAGACCATTGCTAGTTCAGGGTAGTAGGATTGACTCATGTATTTCGTATAGACATGGAACAATAATACAGGGAATTCTCGACTGAAAATAAATGTGGTTGTCTCTCGCTAAACTTTGCAGTGTGTGCGTGGCCTTTGATTAAATAGATTTGTCCTAGTGTGAATGATGGTTTTACTCTCTGTTATGCAAGGATGGAATTTGGCCCTTCAAAGTACCGGGGCACCAACCTGTTTGGAGGCCCCCTCTTGTCCAAATGTTGAGATGTAATGTCAAAATAATAAGAAATTATGTTGCGAATATTTAAAATAAAGTCACAATTGCGAGATATGAAGCAAAAGCGGCCCCATTGGCCCAGGCCATAATCCATCATTGCTGATTTCCACTTGTGTGTTTTGTAGATTGATGAGAAGATCACAGCGAGGTATCAGCAGGTGATGCGAGAGTGGAAGGCATGTGAGGTCATTGTGAAGCAGCGGGAGAAAGAGATGCAGTCAGCCATCTTTGCCAAGCTGTCATCTGGAAGCAGTATAGACAGCCATGTTCTCAGACTCATCCACAGAGACTCCACTATCAGCAATGAGGTTTGTTTTGTTTTGAATTTGTTTGTTTTTGTTTTTTGGTCTGTCAATCGATTCACATTTTTAGTTGTATTAATTACATGATGTGCCGATTAATTAATCGAATCAATCACAATTATTCGCATATACATTTTTTACTGATAAGATAATTTTGTATATAATAATTGAAATAATTAGAAATATAATATATAATATAATAAATTATAATTCAGATAATTCAAATAAATAACAACATTTACTAATACTGTTTCAACAGATATGCATTTAGACAATATATAAAGTGGCTTTAAAGGTAAAAATATTGTTTGTTTTATTTCCATATCATTGAACATAACCCCATTATTGGTCTACTTCCCTCTGCGCTATTTTTAATTGTTGGTCTATGTACTACTGCGTCAGACGGACACTTTTGGAGCATCTTTGGTTGTGTCGCATCTCACTTCAGCATCTCTAGTTATAAGAGCTGTGTTTTAGGTCAGTGTGTCAAGTTAAGCATAGTTTAACTAAGCATGTTTCGAGATCCCTGAATAATGTTTTGCTCGGTCCAGCAAAAGCGTGTATGCATTAATGCATTAAATCGACAGCCCAAGTTTTGTTTTGTTTTTGACTTGCCTTGTTTTTGTTTTGGCTTGTTGTTTTTTTTGGCTTACAATTTTTATTTATTCGACTTGGAACTTCAATTAAATATCGCTCATATAGAGGTATATCTTACGTCATGTAATGTCATCATACCCTTCAACTCATCTTCTCTCTCTCCTTAGGTATTCATGTCGGTGGATGAGACTGATGCAGGGGGTCATGACACCTCTTGTGAGGGAAGCACACCCACCTTAACCACAGTGGTCACCCCAGCTGTGTTAGCTCCAGATGAGAGGCCTCTGGTTGAGTTTGACTCTCCAGATTCAGGCCTGCCCTCCTCCAGAAACTACTCAGTGGCGTCTGGCCATTCCCAAATCATGTCTAGCATCGATGATGGGCAGAGCATTGAAGAGGACACCACACCCACTGGGGGACAGGATGAGCAGGGTGGACGGGGCTCCTTGAGCGAAGACAAACTCTGCATCCAGCTGGACAAACTCGCAACCACCAATGAGGGAATAACACCATCCTTCTCTTCTTATACGGTACATTGGCACACTGTTGGGGCATGTTGGGGCATAGCTTACTACAAGTAACAATGCTACTAACTTAACTACATTGTTCACTACCATGACAGTAGCAAATTGTGTAGCTTTTCCATAAAAAGCTTTCTCTAACAAGTTGCAGTGTAGCATGTAGTTCTTGAATTGTTACTAGTTGGTTATGTATTGTTATGGTGAGTTGTTACTTTGTAGTGTTCCACTCCAGCATATTTCCTTGTGTGATTCCTTGTAAGATATTTGTTCCACTCCAGCGTGTTTCCTAGATTGATTCCTTGTATGCCATTTGTTCCACTCCAGCGTCTACCATTAAAAGACTGAAAAGTTACTCCTGCATCTCCTCTCTTCCTCTCCACGTACTAACGTGACAGCGGGACAAAGCGCACTGATATATTGCTGCACTGATTTAAAAATGTACACTTAAAAACTGATGTCATAAGTGCCCAGTTACAGAATCACCCTGAAAATGACCATCACATTACACAGAAAAGGCCGCGTTACCATTAGAGCCACAACTTACCTCGACGTGCTGCCTTAAGTTGGAGCTTCAATTTTAATCTTGAAATATCCACTTGACTTGGTGTTAAATGAAGGCATTTTATGACAAAACTATTCTTTTTTCACTGTGAGGAGCGAAGAAAGTTTTTCACTTAGTTTGAAGAGTTTGATGCTGCAGCAGTGATAGACTCAGCTTGAGTGACAGTCTGTGACAGCTAGTGATGTGGAGTCGACTCCAAAAGAGTCGATTCCTCAACTCTGACTCGTCCTAGAATCGGAGTTGACTCCGATACAGGAATCGATTATTTTGTTCGACTCCGTAACTTTATGAACAGGACATTGGGATTGGCTCAAAATAATGTCACATCCACTACAAACACATGTTGGTTCTGGTTGGTGGGACACCACCTCATTCGTCATGTGCTTTTGAGTGAGAGATAATGTGGGTGCGTGCAAAAGAGAGAGAGGGTGACAGATTTTAAAACTTTTGGAAGTTTGTGTAGTATTACATCAATGCAAGGGACAGTGGTTGGAGAAGTGGATTCTCCCAATTTGTCTAGTTTCTATATGACAATGAATTATTTCCGACCCAGCCTGTTTCTTGTTATATTCCCTCTTAAAATTTGATATGAGCAGCAACTAGGGAATGACATTGTTACCAGTCATTTTAAGGTAAAGTTATGCAGTGTCTCAAATTAAAATAGTAAGAGTTTATGTCTTCATGTCACACATTTAAAAACTCTTAAGAGAAAATAAAAATGAAATTTAGCGTGCGATTAAAGACTGCAATCTTCACAGGGCCATCGCCAGAACATATGGAATAGGAAGCACTATTAACTTACAGGTAAACTAGTGATATTTTATCAAAGCAATAACCACACCAATATATCTTAATTAAACCCACTGCTATTTAATCCATTGTGGTCGAGACTGTTGAGTTTAAAATGCTGCCGTTTTTAAATTTTCAACATACGTTCCATAAAAAAGCGATTTCACGTACCATACTGTATATATTTTTTTTTATTTTATTACATCTCCATAATATGCCTATTAATAGTTATTGAAGTGAATCGAGCAAGAAAATATGTGCAATTTGTTTTTCCATCGGCATGGGAGCCATCTAGACTAAAGTAAGCTTCTACCGTCCCACTAACATTAGTTTTTGGATTTAGGTAGGAGAAACTGACCAGCAGTAACAGAAAAACTTCAACTTTATCTCGGAGCGGCAATCGGATACAATAAGAAGTGGACTGAGTGAGCTTTATACAAGTGAAAAGTAAACTATGATTTTTATAATTCTGTTGATTTTCCTCTCATGCCTGACAAGCAATTTTGGGGGGTGAAAATATGTCACTTGGGAAGGCACTGCCCACTAATGACCATCTCTGGTGACGGCCCTGAATTTTGAAACTATCCTGATTGAAAATAAATGGAGTCAAAGAGTCGATTCCATCGACTCCAATGGCTGCAGTCGGGAATCGGTGTTGACTCCAGAAAACTCGAAATCGAATACCCCTGTTGACAGCGCGCGCAGCTGTGTGAACTTCCGCTGTCGTAAAAGTCCCATTCAATAATCTCTCAATAAATTACATATTAATTAAAATTAAACCCAGTAATGCAACAACATTAACGGCACCCATTGTAACTAAGTAATTTTCTTTCATTCGAAATTTACTTGCGTGAGAGTAAAAAGTACCCACTTTTAAACCTACTCTAAAAGTAATTTGTTTTTCCAAAATGTTACTCAAGTAAATGTAACGGAGTAAATGGAGCACGTTACTACCCACCACTGGAAGTCTAGTATCTCCATGTAGTTGTTTTTAACATATGAAAACTTTGCTGTGCACAGATCGAGCTGTTGGATATGGTGGCACTGAACTTACACAGAATAGATAAAGATGTCCAGCGCTGTGATCGCAACTACTATTACTTCACTACAGCAAACCTAGAGAAACTCCGCAACATCATGTGCAGGTGAGCAGAGCTCAGTGTTAATGGCTTTGATCATGTTAGTTCTCACTTATAGAAACTCATTGAATTTCAAATCAGTCAGTCTGTTTCATTAATTGAAACATGAATCACAAACTGTAACACATTTTCTAAATCGCCTGAACTGAACTGAATCTTTGTGTCTCATGATTTCACTCCTTTATGAATCAGTTATGTCTGGGAACATCTGGAGATTGGCTATGTACAGGGCATGTGTGATCTTCTTGCCCCACTGATGGTCATTCTGGATGATGGTGAGTTTTAACATGTAACACACAAACTGTTTTTGTTTCAGTGCAGCCTTTACTGACAGGTGCTTTAACTGCAAATTAAAAATAAATAAGTATCAGCGATAGACAGACAGACAGACCGAGAGATAGACAGACAGATAGACAGACAGAGAGATAGACAGAGAGATAGACAGATAGATAGATAGATAGATAGATAGATAGATAGATAGATAGATGCTTTGAAATGCATTAATGTCTAATCTTAGCTTTCATCTTTATAAACCTTTCTCTTATTTTAACCTCATTCCAAAGAATGCCTGGCCTACAGCTGTTTCACTCAACTAATGAAAAGGATGAGTCAGAATTTCCCAACCGGAGGAGCGATGGACACTCATTTCGCAAATATGAGGTCACTAATACAGGTAACATGATGACACATTACCTTATTTCTTCCCCTTCCTGCCTTGATTTGTCCATTTTTCTGATGCAATCTTTGACATCATTAGATCTGAACATAAATGTTTTTTTTAGATCCTTGACTCTGAGTTGTTTGAGCTCATGCATCAGAATGGAGATTACACTCATTTCTACTTCTGCTACCGCTGGTTTCTGCTCGACTTCAAAAGAGGTAACAATACTTAGATATTGAAATCGTGACTCCACCCAAGGCGTAGATTTGCCTTGAATATTGGGGGGGTTTACTTGCTTGTTTTGATTATTGCATCCCCCCTGGAATCTACACCCCTGACTCCACCTCATTGAAAAGACAACCTTCATTGCTTAACTCACTGTTTATTTTGTGTGTATATCAGAGCTGCTCTATGAGGATGTGTTTGCAGTATGGGAGGTTATCTGGGTCGCCCCCCGTATCTCCTCCAAGCACTTTGTCCTCTTCATTGCACTGGCCTTGGTGGAGGTGTACAGGGACATCATCCTAGACAACAACATGGACTTCACTGACATCATCAAATTCTTTAATGGTTAGTGAACAGAATAGCACACTTTTAAACAGGGAGGGCACAGAAAGGGTCCAAAATTTACACTCGCCAATCACAAAATGCATCATTGGCTTTGGCGAGTTAATATAATGTTTCTTGTCAGTTAGCTGGTAACTTTATCAGGAACTCTGATGCTAGTCACATGAGGCCAAGTTTAACAGAAGTTTATTAACAGTAGGATGCAAAGAAACATGCTAAGTTTATCAGAAGTTTATCTAGAAGCCGAAAAACTGGCAAAGTTTAGGCAAACTGGCAAAATCTATGATGCCTAAAAAAGGGAACATTTATCAGAAGTTTATCTAGATGCCGAAAATAGGCAAAGTTTATCAGAAGTTTATCTAGATGCTGAAAAACAGGCAAAGTTTATCAGAAGTTTATCTAGGATGCCGAAAAACAAGCTACATTTATCATAGGTTTATCTAGATGCTGAAAAATGGGCAAAGTTTATCTGAAGTTTATCCTGGATGCTAAAAAACAGGAACGGTTATCAGCGGTTTATCTAGGATGCAGAAAAACAGGCTAAATGTATCTGAAGTTTATCTAGGATGCTAAAAAACAGGAAAAGTTTATCAGAGGTCTATTTAGGATGCAGAAAAGCAGGTTTAGTTTATCAGAAAGTTATCCAGATGTCTAAAAACTGGCTAAATTTATCTTAAGTTTGTCTAGGATGCTAAAAAAACAGGCAAAGTTTATCAGAAGTTTATCAAAGATGCCGAAACAGGCCAAGTTTGGGATGGCAAAAACCTGGATGCTGAAAATCTGAAGTTTTAATAGATGCTGAAAAAAATCTAGTTTATCTAGCCTCTTAAGGGGCGCTATATCATGAAAAAATGTATCGTCGTATACATAAGTCAGGCATATGGGAATATTGAAAGCTAAGAATCTGAACTTTTCAGAGATAATCATAACTTCTGCATTTATGTTACTTATATGGCAAAATAAGGCTTTAAAACATCCGCGTCACAAATAAGCGCCACCTAGTGGTCATGTGGCAGAAATATTAATATGAATATAAAAGCCTTTAAAATAGCACTTCAAATAATATATCAAATGAAAGCTCTCATTCTCAGGAATGTGACTGTATAGTTTATTTTGTTGCTCTAATACCACAGTTTAAAAGATTTTCAAAAGAATCACAAAGTGAAATATGAAATTTGTAAGATCAAATACAAATGTCTCTTTTATGCTCCGATCACTTCTGCTGTCAGCCCCAAATAGCTAAAAACTAGAAGGCTATAAGAAGATAGCAAAGCATTTTCAGGTAGCCGTTTCCTCAGTTCATAATGTAATTAAGAAATGGCAGTTAACAGGAACGGTGGAGTTCAAGTTGAGGTCTGGAAGACCAAGAAAACTTTCAGAGAGAACTCCTCATAGGATTGCTAGAAAGGCAAATAAAAACCCCTGTTTGACTGCAAAAGACCTTAAGGAAGATTTAGCAGACTCTGGAGTAGTGGTGCAATATTCTACTGTGCAGCGACACCTGCACAAATATGACCTTCATGGAAGAGTGAGTGGTGGTGGTGTAGTGGACTAAAGCACTGAACTAGTAAGCAAAAGGTTGCTGGTTCAATTCCCACAGCCACCACCATTGTGTCCTTGAGCAAGGCACTTAACTCCAGGTTGCTCCAGGAGGATTGTCCCTGTAATAAGGGCACTGTAAGTCACTTTGGATAAAAGCATCTGCCAAAATGCATAAATGTAAATGAGTCATGAGAAGAAAACCTTTCCTGCATCCTCACTACAAAGTTCAGCATCAGAAGTTTGCAAATGAACATCTTAACAAGCCTGATGCATTGTCCTGCAGACTGATGAAGTTAAAATATAACTTTTTGGCCGCAATGAGCAAAGGTATGTTTGGAGAAAAAAGGGTGCAGAATTTCATGAAAAGAACACCTCTCCAACTGTTAAGCACGGGGGTGGATCGATCATGCTTTGGGCTTGTGTTGATGCCAGTGGCACAGGGGAACATTTCACTGATAGAGGAAAGAATGGATTAAATTAAATACCAGCAGATTCTGGAAGCAAACATCACACCAGCTGTAAAAAAGATGAAGATGAAAACAGGATGGCTTCTACAACAATATAATGATCCTAAACACACCACAAAACCCACAATGGACTACCTCACGAGGCGCAAGCTGAAGGTTTTGCCATGGCCCTCACAGTCCCCCAACCACATCATTGAAAATCTGTGGATAGACCTCAAAAGAGCAGTGCATGCAAGACGGCCCAAGAATCTCACAGAAATAGAAGCCTTTTGCAAGGAAGAATGGGCGAAAATCCCCCAAACAAAAATTGAAAGACACTTAGCTGGCTACAAAAAGCTTTTACAAGCTGTGATACTTGCCAGGGGGTATTACTAAGTACTGACCACGCAGGGTGCCCAAACTTTTGCTTCGGGCCCTTTTCCTTTTTTGTTATTTTGAAACTGTAAAAGATGAATATAAAAAAGTAAAATTGCTTAAAATATTAAAGAAATGTGTCATCTTTAACTTTAAGCCTTTTGTAAATCAGGCCATCTTTTGCTCGCTTAGCTATTTACAGCAACAGAAATTTTGATCAGGGGATCCCAAACTTTTGCATGCCACTGTATATCTTAGATGTCCAGAACAAAATATGCGGTCCTGCAAGAAAAGCATGCTAAACAAATCATCGGAATAATATGTTAACAACTATCAATGATAAAATGTTATACATCACTGGGGAGGATCTCAGCTTTCTAATGACATCTAGATTGAGCTTCTAGTCCACTCAGAGGTCGAAATATTAAATGAAAAAATGGGGATGATGCATGAACTAAAAATTAGACTGAATGTCTATGGACGAGCACAACTGTGAGGCCTAAAATACGTTATAACGCCACCTACATTTCAGATTGGCATTTTATGACAGAAGGTGATGGAGGAAAAAATATTTTTTCTAGTACTTGCTGCCATCCAGTGGAATAAAATAAGACTATTTGGAGGGAGACGGGGTGAACAGAAACAGAATTACATGCTTACAAATTTAGGATAAAAAAATAAAAATAAAGAAATATATATATATATATATATATATATATATATATATATATATATATATATATATATATATATACAGTTGTGCTCAAAAGTTTGCATACCCTGGCAGAAATTGTGACATTTTGGCATTGATTTTGAAAATATGAATGATCATGCATCTTTTATTTAAGGATAGTGATCATATGAAGCCATTTATTATCACATAGTTGTTTGGCTCCTTATTAAATCATAATGATAACAGAAATCACCCAAATGGCTCTGATCAAACGTTTACATTCTCTTGAATGTTTGGCCTTGTTACAGACACACAAGGTGACACACACAGGTTTAAATGGCAATTAAAGGTTAATTTCAGAAAGAACTGTCAAAAGACCTGTGTAACAAGGTAATGGAACTTTATAAAGATGGAAAAGGATATAAAAAGATATCCAAAGCCTTGAAAATGCCAGCCAGTACTGTTCAATCACTTATTAAGAAGTGGAAAATTTGGGGATCTCTTGATACCAAGCCAAGGTCAGGTAGACCAAGAAAGATTTCAGCCACAACTGCCAGAAGAATTGTTCGGGATACAAAGAAAAACCCATAGGTAACCTCAGGAGAAATACAGGCTGCTCTGGAAAAAGACGGTGTGGTTGTTTCAAGGAGCACAATACGACGATACTTGAACAAAAATGAGCTGCATGGTTGAGTTGCCAGAAAGAAGCCTTTACTGCGCCAATGCCACAAAAAAGCCCGGTTACAATATGCCCAACAACACCTTGACACGCTTCACAGCTTCTGGCACACTGTAATTTGGAGTGACGAGACCAAAATAGAGCTTTATGGTCACAACCATAAGCACTATATTTGGAGAGGGGACAACAAGGCCTATAGTGAAAAGAATACCATCCCCACTGTGAAGCATGGTGGTGGTTCACTGATGTTTTGGGGGGGTGTGAGCTCTAAAGGCACGGGGAATCTTGTGAAAATTGATGGCAAGATGAATGCAGCATGTTATCAGAAATTACTGGCAGACAATTTGCATTCTTCTGCACGAAAGCTGCGCATGGGACGCTTTTGGACTTTCCAGCATGACAGTGACCCTAAGCACAAGGCCAAGTTGACCCTCCAGTGGTTACAGCAGAAAAAGGTGAAGGTTCTGGAGTGGCCATTACAGTTTCTTGAGCTTAATATCATCGAGCGACTCTGGGAAGATCTCAAGACGAATGGGCAGCTATACCAGCTGCAAGAATTTGGGGCCTCATAGACAACTATTACAAAAGACTGCACGCTGTCATTGATGCTAAAGGGTGTAATACACAGTATTAAGAACTAGGGGTATGCAGACTTTTGAACAGGGGTCATTTCATTTCATTTCAGTTTTGTTTTATGATTGTGCCATTCTGTTATTACCTACAGTTGAATGACAGCTTTGCAGATCCTTGGCATTCCAGCTGTCAGTTTGTCCAGATACTCAGGCGACATTTCACCCCACACTTCCTGTAGCACTTGCCATAGATGTGGCTGTCTTGTCGGGCACTTCTCACACACCTTACAGTCTAGCTGATCCCACAAAAGCTCAATGGGGTTAAGATCCATAACACTCTTCCAATTATCTGTTGTCCAATGTATGTGTTTCTTTGCCCACTCTAACCTTTTCTTTTTGTTTTTCTGTTTCAAAAGTGACTATTTCTTTGCATTTCTTCCCATAATTCTTCCTGTCACCAAGACAAATTGCTTGTATGTGTAAGCATACTTGGCAATAAATCTGATTCTGATTCTGGGTTGCTCAGTGGTAAAAGACGCTGGCTACCACCCCTGGAGTTTGCTAGTTCACTAGTTCGAATCCCAGGGAGTGCTGAGTGACTCCAGCCAGGTCTCCTAAGCAACCAAATTGGCCCGGTTGCTAGGGAGGGTAGAGTCACATGGGGTAACCTCCTTGTGGTCGCTATAATGTGGTTTGTTCTCGGTGGGGCACAAGGTGAGTTGAGCATGGATGCCGCAGTGGATGGCGTGAAGCCTCTACACGCGCTATGTCTCCATGGCAACACACTCAACAAGCCATGTGATAAGATGCACGGGTTGATGGTCTCAGACGCGGAGGCAGCTGGGATATGTCCTCCGCCACCCAGATTGAGGTGAATCACTATGCGACCATGAGGACTTAAAAGCGCATTGTGAATCGGGCATTCCAAATTGGGTTAAAAAAAAAAAAACAAAAAAAAAAGACAAATGGTGCATACGGTGGCAACTCAAAAACAAACACAATGTTAAGCTTCATTTAATGAACCAAATAGCTTTCAGCTGTGTTTGATATAATGGCAAGTGATTTTCTAGTACCAAATTAGCAATTTATCATTATTACTCAAGGATAAAAAATGTAAGTACTAATTTCCTTCCAAAACAGCAAAAACTGTACATTATTCCAAAATTTTGGCTGCCAGTGTATGTACAATTGAAGTCAGAAATTTACATACACTTAGGTTGAAGTCATTAAAATAATTTTTTTTACCACTCCACAGATTTAATATTAGCAAACTATAGTTTTGGCAAGTTGTTCAGGTCATCTACTTTGTGCATGACACGAGTAATTTTTCCAACAATTGTTTACAGACAGATTGTTTCACTTTTAATTAACTATATCACAAATTCCAGTGGGTCAGAAGTTTACATATACCAAGTTAACTGTGTCTTTAAGCAGCTTGGAAAATTCCAGAAAATTATGTCAAGCCTAATTTAGCTCCTGATAGGCTAATTGGAGTCAATTGGAGGGAAATTGACTCTGAGAAAATTTCTATTGAGAAAATGATGTCAAGCTTTTAGGCAATTAGCCAATTAGCTTCTGATAGGAAGTGTACTGAATTGGAGGTGTACCTGTGGATGTACTATAAGGCCTACCTTCAAATTCAGTGCCTCTTTGCTTGACATCATGGGAAAATCAAAAGAAATCAGCCAAGATTTGGTCCTCCACAAGTCTGGTCCATCCTTGGGAGCAATTTCAAATGCCTGAAGGTACCACGCTCATCTGTACAAACAATAGTACACAAGTATAAACACCATGGGACCACGCAGCCATCATACCGCTCAGGAAAGAGACACATTCTGTCTACAAGAGATGAACATAGTTTGGTGCGAAAAGTGCAAATCAATCCCAGAACAACAGCAAAGGACCTTGTGAAGATGCTAGAGGAAACAGGTAGACAAGTATCTATATCCACAATAAAACGAGTCCTATATCAACATAACCTGAAAGGCTGCTCAGCAAGGAAGAAGCCACTGCTCCAAAACTGTCATAAAAAAGCAGACTACAGTTTGCAAGTGCACATGGGGAGAAAGGGTGAGTCTTGAAAGCCAAAGAACACCATCCCAACCGTGAAGCATGGGGGTGGCAGCATCATGTTGTGGGGGTGCTTTGCTGCAGGAGGGACTGGTGCACTTCACAAAATAGATGGCATCATGAGGAAGGAAAATGATGTGGATATATTGAAGCAAAATCTCAAGATGTCAGCCAGGAAGTTAAAGCTCGGTCACAAATGGGTCTTCCAAAAGGACAATGACCCCAAGCATACCTCCAAAGTTGTGGCAAAATGGCTTAAGGACAACAAAGTCAAGGTATTGGAGTGGCCATCACAAAGCACTGACCTCAATCTGATAGAAAATCTGTGGGCAGAACTGAAAAAGCATGTGCGAGCAAGGAGGCCTACAAACCTGACTGAGTTACACCAGTTCTGTCTGGAGGAATGGGCCAAAATTCCAGCAACTTATTGTGAGAAGCTTGTGGAAGGCTACTCAAAAAGTTTGACCCAAGTTAAACAATTTAAAAGCAATGCTACCAAATACTAACAAAGTGTATGTAAACTTTTGACACACTGGGAATGTGATGAAAGAAGTAAAAGCTGAAATAAATAATTCTCTCTACTATTATTCTGATATTTCACATTCTTAAAATAAAGTAGTGATAATAACTGACCTAAGACAGGTAATGTTTTCTACGATTAAATGTCAGGAATTGTGAAAACTGAGTTTAAATGTATTTGGCTAAGGTGTATGTAAACTTCTGACTATATATACAGTACTGTGCAAAAGTCTTAGGCACAAAAGATGTTTCCCAAAAACATTCGTCCTAAGATGGTTATTTATATCTGCTACTTTAATGTGTTTCAATAGGAAATATACATTTTATACTCCCAAACATTCCTTTTGCAAATAGAATAAAATAGAATAGAAGAACAGGGAGCCCTGCAACAGATGGCATGGCCCTCACAGGGCCCCCCACTGAACATCGGGTCAGTCTGGGATTATAAGAAGTGACAGAAGTAATTGAGACGTCCTAAACAAATAAAAGAACTGTGGCGAATTCTCCAAGAAGCTTGGAACATCCTATCTGCCAACAACCAAGAAAAACTGTGTCCAGGCATAAGTAGGAGAATTGGTGATGTTAACTGATAAATGAAAACTATTTGTCATAATTGTTTTTAAGAAATCCTCACTTTGAAAGTTTTTCACAAGTGCCCAAAACTTTTGCACAGTACTGTATATATCTTAAAAAAATGTGACCAATTTTTGGCAATTAGTCCACCGTATGTGTAAATGGTGAAATTTTAAATTTGAGTGTGAAAAATTGCTGGTGGCAGCCCAAAAATGCTTCAGAGTTGAATAGGCTTGGATGCCAAAAATCTAGATGTTTACTACATGTGGAAAAACGTGGTAAGTTCCTCACATTAAGTCACTTAAACAAAAATATTAGGAACAAAATCGCTTTGTTTTCACCAGAGACTGGCTGATTGCAAGACAATGAACTGTGCTTTTTGGTTACATATAAAACTGCAAAAAAAAAAAAAAAAAAAAAAAAAATTTTAAATTATTTTTAGCCCCTTTTCTCCCCAATTTGGAATGCCCAATTCTCACTACTAAGTAAGTCCTCATTGTGGCGCGGTTACTCATCTCAATCCGGGTGGCAGAGGACAAGTCTCAGTTGCCTCCGCTTCTGAGACAGTCAATCCACATATCTTATCACGTGGCTCGATGTGCATGACACCACGAAGACTCCCAGCATGTGGAGGCTCATGCTACTCTCCGCGATCCACGCATAACTTACTATGCGTCCCACTAAGAGCGAGAACCACTAATCGTGACCACGAGGAGGTTACCCCATGTGACTCTACCCTCCCTAGCAACCGGGCCAATTTGGTTGCTTAGGAGACCTGGTTGGAGTCACTCAGCACACCCTGGATTCAAACTCACGTCTCCAGGGGTGGTAGTCAACGTCAATACTCGCTGAGCTACCCAGGCCCACAAAAATATATATTTTAATAAAAATAATGCAAAATTCCAAAGATGTGGCCTGGTGTGTAGTGAGAATGCTTGTGTGTAGGTGACCCGAGTTCGAATCCGGTTCGGGTCATATCCCAATCTCACCACCTCCGTTTCTTGTCACAAATAATAACAATGGTATTGAATAGTACAGTTTCTGACTGATCCGAAAACATTTGCATGGCAATTGGCAGAGGTGTGAAAATGTCAGGCAACTGAATCATTGGTGTGTACTATAACTGTGTGCTTTGTGTTCATCTCTAACAGAGATGGCGGAGCGCCACGACGTGCAGCACATCCTCCGAATAGCGCGAGAGCTGGTACACAAGGTGCAGACCCTTATTGAGAATAAGTAAGCACGGACAGAAGGAGGCTGCGGACGCCCACCAAGCCCTGCCTCGCCTCACTAATTCTTTCTTTCCCAACAGCCCAAGGCTCAAGACTGCTCAAGATCTGCCACTGGCCACGTAGGCCTCAACTTCTTGACTCTTACAATATTTGCCTGCTACAGAATGCCGTTGTGTCAGACCTTGGCATTGTCTGCATGCTCGTGATGTTTGAGCACACTGTGACTGAGGGTTTTTTCTTTTTTTTTTTCTTGGTGTACACACCTTCAGCACACGCCACACCTATCAGGTCCTTTTAAGATGTACTTTTATAAGAAGTGATATGCCTCATAGATAGAGGCCACAACAATTCCCTTTCCCTAATAGCCGCCTAAGTATTCCACGCTTTGTGGTGACTCATCAGAATATGGTGTTGTTTGCCTGCCTCGGATAGAAAAGGCACCGAGCAGTTTAGCTGAGCACATAGGGTGCATTAGTTCAGCTCCCTTAAATAATAACTACGCCACGAAGAAGTCGTTAATACAGTGTGTGACCAAAAGGACTGTGCCAATGACCTTGTTATAGTATTTATATGCCTTGTTTTATTTTTTTTATTTTTTTTCACCTTTACGATTAATTCCCTTGATGTTTTGGTTGACAGTGGAAATTACATGATCTTCAAAAAAATAAAATAGCTGACGTTGCCTTTGTAACATGTTTCACAACCTGCATCCATACTTTTGCACTTTGAAATGATGCTTCTTCATCAGGCTCCTTAGACGGGACAGGTAGGTGTTGAGGTGTTACACAGGGTTTACTCCACTTCCCTTAAGTTTCTACAGTCTAGAAAAGGTGCCCTTGAGAAGACCCCACCAGAATCTTGCATTGCTCAGCAAGCTGCTTCCACATTAGAGTGCAATGCGTTGAAACCAATTTATTCTAGTGTCCCATCATGGATGCTGGTTTGCTTCTTTATACACTAGATTTAGTTTATTTAAAGGGATAGTTCTCTGAAAAATAAAACGTTTGTCATCATTCAGTCACCCTCATGATATGGCTACTATCTTGGTCTAGCAGAGACATTATTGAATTTGACCTTCAAAGGACATTTTATGGCTGTATATCATCAAATGTGTCTCATTTGCTCTCGTTAAAGGGATAGTTCACCCAAAAATGAAAATGCTCTGATCCTTTACTCACCCTCATGCCATCCCAGATGTGTATGACTTTTATCTTTTGCTGAACACAAATTAAGATTTTTAAAAGAATATCTCAGCTCTGTTGGTCCTCACAATGCAAGTGAATGGTGACCAGAACTCTGAAGTTCCAAATATTAAATAAAGGCAGCATAAAAGTAATCCATACGACTCCAGTGGTTTAATTAATGTCTTCAGAAGTAATCAAATCGGTTTTGGGTGAGAACAGGCCAAAATGTAGGGTCAAAAAAAGAAAAACTCTCACACTTACTGCTTCAACAACAGAAGACTTGTTACACAAGTCGAAATGTTAACCACATGGTTTTGGATTAAAGTTATTGTTGCAGCGGTAAGTGTGCGAGTTTTTCTGTTTTTGATAGTATATATTTTTTTTGACTCGCCACCTTACAAAGTTTGTTTTGGTGTGCGTGTGTTCTTACAAATAAAATGTAGGGTACAACGGGGTGAAAGGCTCCATGGGGTATAAGACTCCTTTAGTTTTATTTTCTCCCAAAACACTAAATAGCATCAAAAACTACCACAGGACTTTCCTAGACACCTGTTTGATACTATGAACTGCAAAATCTTCCTGTTCCATGAGATCTTTGCGTGTAATGTCCAAAGGTTGATTTTGAGGCAGTTTGATTTTTTTACATTTTGTAAATTTATGTAGCTAATGAATATCCTGCAAATTATCACATATATTTTAAAACAAAATACTTATTGTAATTTTCAATTTTGTTTAGGGTGATCATCAATTTTCAATAACTGTCCAAGTCAAAGGCATTTCAGGGAAAACGCCCCCCTGTTGCAGGGGCTAAAGGCCCCTATAAAACACATTATTGCTTAAGTGGAGCAAATAGATTTGTTATGACAAATGTTCAGAGTGGGCTCACATTGACCAATCCATGATGGAGATTAATTTGTTTATAGAATGCTTAAGATGTAATAAAATGTCAAATGTGATTGAAATGAACAAGAAATTATGCACCCTTTTTTAGTGGATATATGGAATAAACATTATCTTAATTTGTTACTAAAAAAAGCATCTTGCTGTCTCAAAAGTATTTGCCTGTTGACAAATTGTGCTCCATAACTATTGCCCCGGTACCTACACTAAATCAATATAACCCCTCTGGGGGCCTTTTACCCCAAGTGAGGGAGCCTTTTACCCCAGGTGTGGGGTAAAAGGCCCCCTCGCCACATGTTATTCAAAACAACCTTCTGTTGTTATTTCTTTTCACATAAATAATGTTGCTCCATCAGTATTCAATAAAAATAAATCTTGAAACTTGAGACACATTGTGACCAGAAAAAAGATAATTTTGCTTAAGGTGTGTCTTTAGCCCTGTTGTACCCTAATTACTTTTTCCACTGTACATCTTGCCATTGCAGTCTCTAGGTACGATCATGATTTCAAGCGCAATTGCGCTTCTTAGTGCTTGACGCATGCTCTGAGCGCTAGATGGCGCTATAGAAAGTGTAATCAAGCTTGAAATCACGACAGCCAAAGAGACTACTGTCAAGATTTATTGTGAAAAAGGAATTACATTTAGCTCTGTTCTCACCCAAAACCAATTGTATTACTTCAGAAGACATGGAGTCGTATGGATTACTTTTATGATGCCTTTATGTGATATTTGGACTTTCAGAGTTCTGGCCACCATTCACTTGCATTGTATGGACCTAGAGCTGAGATATTCATCTAAAAATCTTTGCTTGTGTTCTGCTGAAGAAAGAAAAAGATTAAATGAGTGAGTAAATATTGAGAGAATTTTCATTTTTGGGTGATCTATGCCTTTAAAGATAGATCATATACTGGTTGCACATTTCTAGAAAGACTCATAATTGTAATTCACTTCCACGCTGTCTTCCTCATCCTTTAAATATTTAATGCCTAAAGGCTGTGTTCGAAATAGAATACAATTTTTAAAACACTGTATACTGTTTACAATTTCCAAAAATAGTATGTGAGACCAAATGCATTGTGCAACATTGTGTTTCAAACAGTAGTATGCAACATTGTTGTGACATGACCTCACCAAGTTGCATGTTTAATTGAGCGAGTGCCATCTAATTATCGTCTTATAAATAAAAATGGTTATTTTGCATTTTTAATCAAATTTTGTGTAAAAGGTCTTTACTTTTGGCATTCCAAGCAAATTATTAGTCAAAGAGATTTGAAAATGATTTTGATACTATAAGTCAAGTGCACTGCAAATGTAGTAGGTCATCTGGGGATTCCATGCATACAGAAAATTTACATACTGTGCACTGTATACATTTGAAAATGGAAGTATGCTATTTTGAACATAGCGTGAATGAGTCTGAAAACAATCCAAACAACAAAAAACTATCTACACTTTTATAACAGCTAACAGAGATTATGGGAGAAGTAGTCTTACAAAGTGACTATTAGTCGCTGCCTCAAACATTGCCTATTTGTTTTGTCCTTGGTTCATTTTGAATGTGTGCGAGTGTGAGGGATGATTTAACCCTTATGAAAGGTTTACTTCCGATAGGAACTTGTGTACCAAAGCCTCTAAAACGTCATCCATGTCGTCACACAAATGTGCAATCTTAAACCATTACTCGAAGACTGTTGATTAGGTGTACAAAAGACAAATCATACCTTTTAATTTCTACTGTGAAACATTCGATTTGTTAAACTCATTTCCAAGTGTACTATTGCACTGTAAATACAAAGAGAAAAATAGCCCTGGATTTCTATGAGGACAGTACTGTCAGCTGTATTTTAGAATCTATTTTTTACTTTGCTTTTAGAGACTGCTTCTAAGAAACATGTATACCTGAAGAGCTGTACAATTTGAATGTGAAAAACCTTTGTTACTCGTTGACTGTTATGTCCTTTAATCAACGTTGTGCACTGGTTTCTATTCGTTAAAAATATATATATGTACATTTTGTTTGGGCGCCAACATCAGAGTGAAGTATGTATTGTAACGGATGTATTTACCTTGAATGTATATGTATTATGAAAAAAAGTTGTTCCTTAATAGCAAAACATTTTCATATGCACAAATTGTAGTGTTTTTTGCCTCTTAAAAATTAAAACTAAGATCTTGGTCACAATATTAAAGGCAGGGTTTTTAAAATGTTATGATTATGATTTCCAGGCCTAGAAAAGTCATTGAAATTTCTATAGTGAATATAGATTTTTCTAGTTTTCCTCTACCTTGAAAATATCTTCAGCTAAATTTTGTTCTTGTGCAGAGTTAATTTTGCTCACACACCACAGTAATTTCTCATTTGTGAGCGAATGATTATCAGAGTCAGTGAATAGGTCAAAATGGTTCACAAATGCACAGTGAATGATTCATTATAAAATGGATCTGAATCAAAAAGATTTTTCAAAATCAGCAATCCCAAATGAATGCAAAGGTGAAAGGTCATGGAATTGCATTGGTCAAAAAGGGTGGTAACACTGTAAAGACAGTTCACCCTTAAAATGATAATCAACTCACCCTCATGTGGTTCAAAGCCTGCATGACTTTCTTTCTTCTGTGGGACACAAGAAGACATTTAACAATGTCCAAAAAAGGACACAAAAAAACCCACCATAAAAGTAGTCCATAAGATTTGTGTGCAATGTTTCATGTTTTTTGAAGCCATAAGATTAATGAGAAAATGGGAAGCCACTTTTTAGTGAGAAAATGTGTTTCAACAAAAATCTTGCACAAAGCCGTTGCTCTCAAATCTCATTCACACTTTCACATATTCCACCTTGACACATTGTGAACGTGAGAATACTTTTAAACACGTCTTCACACAGCAAGTTTTTAAATGTGCAAGTAAGAATGAGATTTAAGAGCTACAGAGGATGGCAAGCAAATAAATACCTTAGATTTTGGTTTGTTCCTCACACAAAGCTATCGTATGGCTATAAATCTAGTAAAGTGCATATGTCATATGGACTACTTTTATAGTGCTTTGTTATCCTTGTGGGAGCTTGACAATGTCTGATCACTAAAGACCTCTGTTGTATGCAAAAAAGCAGCGTGAACATTCCTGTTGTGAAATAATAAAGTAACATACATTTGGAACAACATGAGGGTGAGTAAATGAGCGAATTTAAATTTTTTAGTGAACTATTCCAACTAGTTTGATTTCATGCTGGAAAAGAAACTGGCATGGCATGTGTGCAGTGTATCAAAGTGGCCACTGAGAGGCGCCATGTTATGCAAATAGAGCAATGCACTGTGATCTGGTCAGGGTATATTTGGAAGCCTACTGAAGTATACTGAGGAATATCTCAGTAGATATGTGGACAGAGGCTGAAAAATTCAAAATAATCTTTAACTATCTAAACAACATACTTCTGATTGGTCATTTAAAAAAAAAAAAAAAAAAAAGAGTTCCTCCTTTTGATTATAATTAAATCTGTAGTGCTAGCACTACCAAACACCAGTCCACGGGAATGGACTTTGAACAGGGGGACTTTGACGCTTTTCACCTGTCAATCGTTTTGCTCGTTCTGATAGTGTTGTATTTGAAGTGGATCATTGAGGCTATGATTCATAATTTTTGTCAGTTGATGGCACTATTGTGCCACTGTTGAATTTGACAGTCACAGGAACAAACAATGCTGCTCTTTTGGCCTCAAAATTATCTTTGGAGGGCGGGGTTTTGGGATGAGGGGCGTGGCTAATTCAGCGGCTCAGTCACATAAATGCTTCAGAATGCTAAAATCGATTACAGAACCTTTAATGTTGCTGAGGCAGGCCGTCGGGATACTTAGAACAATATTTTTAAAGTGCCACAGAAACAATTTTGTACAAATTTACAGAGTTTTTACTGATTTCGGTTAAAGGTCAACCCACAAAAGCAGACTTGTAGTTGAATTTGCAAAACATTAAACAAAGTATTTTAACACACATCACCTTTAAACAATGTCTCCTACCCCTAATATAAGAATCTGAGTAATGTCAGCACAATGCTGCCAACAGTGTGCACAGGTTTATTTCATTGAAAGAAATAAAATCACATATAATTATTATTTACACAAGTAGAAAAATAATGATTGTAAAAAGAACTAAAAGAAATCCACACAGCATCTCTGCCAATGGAGAAACGTCAATTGCCTCTTGTGTTAAAACACTGACATCTCATTTATTACAACTCTCAATGTACACAAGGTCACTCCATTGTGAATGCAGAGAACAAAATGCAGTTCTAACTCTACACACTCTCAATAGCTCAAGATCTTGCACATCATTCAATACCAAAAAGGAATTGCACATTACAAAGGCATTACAAACTAAAAATATGACAATAGAGATTGTGTCTTGTATTCTAAAGCTAACTTTCCTCCATAAATACTTCCTTTTGCTAATTAAATCCACTGTATTTTCTTATAACAGAATCACAGGTTTATGTAGCCAAGAAATAAAAAGAGTACAGTGTGGAAAAATAGAAATGAAAAAGAAACAATTTATTAAGAACAGCAATGACATTCTTAGGCCACAATTGTTACAGTACAACATCAAAGGCCAAACTGTCCTCCAAAGAGTGGTCCGGGCCCAGAGGCCTGTGTGTGTGTTTATATTTGTGTGTGTAGTGTTTCCATGCATGGAGATCCTAGCATAGCAGGGGTGATGCAAGTCCATCATGGTCCCACGGCATCTGCTTCTACTCAACTCTGAAACACAGTAAGGGTGCAGCAGCCTAGTAAGCACCCACCTGTGAGAGCAGCAAACCTATGATTAGTTCAATGTCACTTACGAACTAATAACAAGGGAGTATGTATTTAAATGCAGTAGTGTAATGCAAAATCATTTTCAAAATAAGAGGAATTTCAGTGGAATATCAGCCAGTTTGCATGTCCCCATTTGTGATAAATGGGGACATGCAAACTGGCTTATACAGGTGCATCTCAATAAATTAGAATGTCGTGGAAAAGTTCATTTATTTCAGTAATTCAACTCAAATTGTGAAACTTGTGTATTAAATAAATTCAATGCACACAGACTGAAGTAGTTTAAGTCTTTGGTTCTTTTAATTGTGATGATTTTGGCTCACATTTAACAAAAACCCACCAATTCACTATCTCAACAAATTAGAATATGGTGACATGCCAATCAGCTAATCAACTCAAAACACCTGCAAAGGTTTCCTGAGCCTTCAAAATGGTCTCTTCAGTTTGGTTCACTAGGCTACACAATCATGGGGAAGACTGCTGATCTGACAGTTGTCCAGAAGACAATCATTGACACCCTTCACAAGGAGGGTAAGCCACAAACATTCATTGCCAAAGAAGCTGGCTGTTCACAGAGTGTTGTATCCAAGCATGTTAACAGAAAGTTGAGTGGAAGGAAAAAGTGTGGAAGAAAAAGATGCACAACCAACCGAGAGAACCACAGCCTTATGAGGATTGTCAAGCAAAATCGATTCAAGAATTTGGGTGAACTTCACAAGGAATGGACTGAGGCTGGGGTCAAGGCATCAAGAGCCACCACACACAGACGTGTCAAGGAATTTGGCTACAGTTGTCGTATTCCTCTTGTTAAGCCACTACTGAACCACAGACAACGTCAGAGGCGTCTTACCTGGGCTAAGGAGAAGAAGAACTGGACTGTTGCCCAGTGGTCCAAAGTCCTCTTTTCAGATGAGAGCAAGTTTTGTATTTCATTTGGAAACCAAGGTCCTAGAGTCTGGAGGAAAGGTGGAGAAGCTCATAGCCCAAGTTGCTTGAAGTCCAGTGTTAAGTTTCCACAGTCTGTGATGATTTGGGGTGCAATGTCATCTGCTGGTGTTGGTCCATTGTGTTTTTTGAAAACCAAAGTCACTGCACCCGTTTACCAAGAAATTTTGGAGCACTTCATGCTTCCTTCTGCTGACCAGCTTTTTAAAGATGCTGATTTCATTTTCCAGCAGGATTTGGCACCTGCCCACACTGCCAAAAGCACCAAAAGTTGGTTAAATGACCATGGTGTTGGTGTGCTTGACTGGCCAGCAAACTCACCAGACCTGAACCCCATAGAGAATCTATGGGGTATTGTCAAGAGGAAAATGAGAAACAAGAGACCAAAAAATGCAGATGAGCTGAAGGCCACTGTCAAAGAAACCTGGGCTTCCATACCACCTCAGCAGTGCCATAAACTGATCACCTCCATGCCACGCCGAATTGAGGCAGTAATTAAAGCAAAAGGAGCCCCTACCAAGTATTGAGTACATATACAGTAAATGAACATACTTTCCAGAAGGCCAACAATTCACTAAAAATGTTTTTTTTATTGGTCTTATGATGTATTCTAATTTGTTGAGATAGTGAATTGGTGGGTTTTTGTTAAATGTGAGCCAAAATCATCACAATTAAAAGAACCAAAGACTTAAATTACTTCAGTCTGTGTGCACTGAATTTATTTAATACACGAGTTTCACAATTTGAGTTGAATTACTGAAATAAATTAACTTTTCCACGACATTCTAATTTATTGAGATGCACCTGTATATATATATAAGCCAGTATATATATATATATATATATATACAGTTGTAGTCAGAAGTTTACATAAACTTAGGTTGAAGTCATTAAAACTCATTTTTTAACCACTCCACATATGTCATATTAGCAAACTATAGTTTTGGCAAGTCGTTTAGGACATCTACTTCGTGCATGACATGAGTAATTTTTCCAACAATTGTTTACAGACAGATTGTTTCACTTTTAATTGACTATATCACAATTACAGTGGGTCAGAAGTTTACATATACCAAGTTAACTGTGTCTTTAAGCAGCTTGGAATATTCCAGAAAATTATGTCAAGCCTTTAGGCAATTAGCCAATTAGATTCTGATAGGATAATTGGAGTCAATTGGAGGTGTACTTGTGGATGTATTTTAAGGCCTACCTACAAACTCAAGTGCCTCTTTGCTTGACATCATTGGAAAACCAAAATAAATCAGCCAAGACCTCAGAAAAAAATGTGGACCTCCACAAGTCTGGTTTATCCTTGGGAGCCATTTCCAAATGCCTGAAGGTACCACGTTCATCTGTACAAACAATAGTACGCAAGTACAAACACCATGGGACCACGCAGCCATCATACCGCTCAGGAAGGAGACGTATTCTGTCTCCTAGAGATGAACGTAGTTTGGTGAGAAAAGTGCAAATCAATCCCAGAACTACACCAAGGGACCTTGTGAAGATGCTGGAGGAAACAGGTAGACAAGTATCTATATCCACAGTAAAACGAGTCCTATATCGACATAACCTGAAAGGCTGCTCAGCAAGGAAGAAGCCACTGCTCCAAAACCGCCATAAAAAAGCCAGACTATAGTTTGCAAATGCACATGGGGACAAAGATCTTACTTTTCGAAGAAATGTCCTCTGGTCTGATGAATCAAAAATGGAACTGTTTGGCCATAATGACCATCGTTATGTTTGGAGGAAAAAGGGTGAAGCTTGCATGCCGAAGATCACCATCCCAACCGTGAAGCATGGGGGTGGCAGCATCATGTTGTGGGGGTGCTTTGCTGCCGGAGGGACTGGTGCACTTCACAAAATAGATGGCATCATGAGGAAGGAAAATGATGTGGATGTATTGAAGCAACATCTCAAGACATTAGCCAGGAAGTTAAAGCTTGGTCGCAAATGGGTCTTCCAAATGGACAATGACCCCAAGCATACCTCCAAAGTTGTGGAAAAATGGCTTAAGGACAACAAAGTCAAGGTATTGGAGTGGCCAACACAAAGCCCTGACCTCAATCTGATAGAAAATTTGTGGGCAGAACTGAAAAAGCATGTGCGAGCAAAGAGACCTACAAACCTGACTCAGTTACACCAGTTCTGTCTGGAGGAATGGGCCAAAAAGCAACTTATTGGAAGAAGCTTGTGGAAGGCTCCCCAAAACATTTGACCAAGTTAAACAATTTAAAGACAATGCTACCAAATACTAACAAAGTGTATGTAAACTTCTGACCCACTGGGAATGTGATGAAAGAAATAAAAGCTGAAATAAATAATTCTCTCTACTATTATTCTGACATTTCACATTCTTAAAATAGTGATCCTAACTAACCTAAGACAGGGAATGTTTTCTACAATTAAATGTCAGGAATTGTGAAAAACTGAGTTTAAATGTATTTGGCTTAGGTATATGTAAACTTCTGACTTCAACTGTATAAAAGTGTTTTGTTACTGCAGCAAGAAAATGATATGAGAACAAACAGATGTCATTTGAGGTCTTGGTTGCCTCATTTTGTGTATCACTGTTGTTATATGCCTCATCTAGATTTTGGGAACAAGATATGTCACTTGCAGCCAACTCTGGCCCAGTTGTCAGACTTGCTGTTTTTATGGGGATATGAAGGAGTGTGTGGGGACAGATAGGATCAAATATGAACTGAATGAATGTATGTTTTTGACTCTTGTGTTCTGCAAATCCTGTGTGTGTGTGTGTGTGTGTGTGTGTGTGTGTGTATATATATATATATAATTCTACCTACATTTTGAATTCTATTTTTTTTTTTTGTGCTTTTTATTGAAAATAAAATATCACACATTCAAGTACAGTATATAAATTTACAATACAATACTGTTTTTTTTACATTGCTTATCAGTATTTCATTTTGATAACACTGTCCATTTTTTTCCTTTTCTTACTGTAAATAATGTGGTGTGGTGCAATAATGATATCTGATTTTTGCATTGTTCTTCAAACCCGCAACTACACTGTAAAAAATGTAATTACATTTCATCCAGCTTATGGGGGTTTTTTTTTTTAGTCACAGATACTAGGAAATGTGAATTACTTTGCATCTACTTAAACACACACATTAGAACAACAAATGTGCAAGTTGCGAGTTCCTAGCATGCATTACAACGTAAATAAATTATGTGGTTAGTGTTGCTGTTTGCTGAGTTTATTTATGCCGTTATTGTTTTTTGTTGCCACTCTTAGTTAATTGTTCTGTGGTGATGTTAAGAGCTTATCTTTTAACTTAATGAGGTTTGTTAATTGTCACTGTTATTGTGGTTTGTAACTCACTTCTACAAGTAAAGTCCTCTTCTCCTCCTAACTAGGGTTTGGCTTTTCTGGGGACTTCTGAAGCTGTATAGAAGGGAAACATTGGTTACACATTCAACAAATCATTTAATTCTCATATAGAAGGTCATTATCTCACTGTACAGTTGAGTGCAACGAAATGCATGAATGAATACAATTCCCAATGTATTTGTATTTTTCTCAGGATTTCTTCAGTGCAGTTACCATAAAGTTTGGATTTCCCATTAAATAGTCTTATCTCTAGAAACAGAAGTTTAATTTAGGGGGAAAAAAAGCAGTTCCTGTCAGTTGGTATTAATGATTCAACAAGACAAACAGAGGTTTCAATGAGACACAGCATATTTGAGCTGTTAAGAGAGAAACTGTCCATGTTTATTCGAGTTGGAGCGATTCATTAGTCACACCTATTCTGAATCACAATTACCATAATTTCTCTTAAAATTCTTAACACTCTCTAATCTACCTTAGTGGAAATAAAAACCAACTTGATCGTTTCCTGTAAAAGATGTGCTCAAAGATATCGTTATGAAATATTACAAACAGGAATTATTTATTTTTATTTTTTATATCAGATTTATAAAAAAAATAAAAATAAAAAAAAATTCAAGAGTCTGTACAAGAGGGGGCAGTCTAAACCTTCTAACTGTAAGAGTCTGGCTTCAACTGTGAAAGCCAGTGTTTGAAATGAGGCCACAGAACTAACCACTAATGTAAGCGGATGGATGCCTTCCCAAAAAATAAACACACGAGACCAGAAGATAACAAGCTGCAGGAGATCACAGGACAGGTTTTTAACCAGTAAATGAGACAAACAGAAATAGCTAGGAATCAGAGTGAGTGGATTGAAGCAGATGGAAATTTAAGATCTCCAATGACCATCATTTGATCATAGGTATAGAAAAATCAATGAAAAAACCCACTATTTATGAAGAGAGCTTAAGAACGGCAGAATATCTACCATACCTGTGTCTGTTCTTTAAGAAAATCAGGTAGCTGAAATTCACCTTTAAAGACCTGGAAAAACAGAGAGCTGATTTTAGAGGCTGTTACACTGTGCAAACACAGGAACTACAACACAGCTAATTTTCCTCAGTACAGTTTTACCAAATTATTGAATTGTATAATTAATAGGAGTTTCCATCAAATCCTTCCAGGTTTTTTTTTTTCTTTCCAAGAACACCTCAGTTTTTTCTCTGCCTTAAAGAAATACACAAATTCTCACAAAAGTGAAAATTCTTTCATCATTTACTCATGTCGTTTCAAACCTACAGGCTCTTATTTGTTTCCCATGTAACACAAAAGCAGACATTTTTGAAGAAATATTACTATACAGCTCTTGCCATAAAATGTCAGTTTATAGTGACCAGGGGCTGTCAAGCTCACAAAAGGAGAAACAACAAAAAAGCAGATTGTCAAAGAACATCACTCACACTCATCATTGGTTCTTGCGTGTGTAGCAGCCAAACATGACACGGCATATTTTATTTTAAATGCAAACACTAACTAGACACAAGTTTTGGGGGAGGTATTATTATAACAATAATAAATAATCATTTTGGTCAGTTCCTCACACAAACCTATCCTATGGCTTCAGAAGTCTCCGATGAACGACTATAGAAAAAAGCAATACAGTAAATGAGTCTTTTGGACAACTATGGTGTTTTATTTATTTATTGTCCTTTTTGAAGCTTGACAATCAATGGACACTACAAACTGCCGTTTTATGGCAAGAGCTGTTAAAAGTTCTTAAAGAATGTTTAATTTAGTGTTCCACAGAAAAAATAACATTTCATGAGAACATGAGTGTGAGTAAATAATGGCAGAATTGTCATATATGGGTCAATTGTTCCTTAAGTTTCCTTGTAAAAAAAACTTCTTCCAAATGCATCAGTACAATTGATTTTTCTGTTTCCAGGCAGCAGGAATGGCCAAATGAAAAGCTTTGCATTCAGGCACTGTGCGAATAACAGACTCCTCTTATGTGAAACACTCTCTTGCGCTGCTAGGAGGATATTGTGTGTCAATTCCCAGGGTGTCTAACTTCACGAAATTCACACAACTGATCCAGGCATTGGAGGCAGGGATGAAAGAAAGAGTGAAAGATTGGGAGAGAAAGAAAGTATAAAAGGCAAAAGAGACAGACTGAATGTTGTTCACGGTGGATATGAGAACCAGCCAGCGTGTCTGCTCCAGAAAGCATTTGAGCAGAACCAAAAAGGGCAGGAAGGACAGGACCAACAATCTCCAATTAAGACCAATCCAGCTGATCTCATTTGCTGGCCTTCAAAGCCTACGAAACTGGCAATAAGGGACTTGCTGTCTAGCATGCAAGTGTTTGGGGTGTATGCGTTGAATGTGTATCTATGTGTGCAAAGGAGCAAAGTGGTGGCCCAAGGAGGAGCCAGACAACTCAGCGGTGAACCCAGTATTTCAAAACACTTTTCGCTGTTGCAGGTCTAGACTATGAGAAACCTGAAGCGCTGTCTATTTCTTGACTTTCCAGTAGAGGGGCTGCTACTGGGAAGTGAGTTATTAGAGCCATACAAAAGTCTCTTTCTTATAAATGACCCCCATTTCCAGTTGGTCAAGAGTAAGCTGGGTGATATAGCTAAAAATCATTAAAAACAAATTTAGCCTTCTGATAATCTTCGGGAAAAAAATATCAATACTCATGTATCTGCTCCAAAATGGCTTAAAAGAGTGTTTTAATATCCAATCAAAGGAACCATAATTTTGACCAAACAGCCAATGTTGCAAAGTAGATTCAATATGTTTAATGCAGAAACAAAATACACTAAAATGTAGTTAAAAGTAATCAAGGTATGTTTTCCTCACCGTTTATAATTCAATGAACGCAAAGAATAATGAGTATTTAATTTTTATTTATATGCACCCATTAACAATTAGGGTTAGGTACTGTAAAAGTACTGATTTTCGGATTTAACACGATCTTCATTTGAACAACCCCAACATCTATTCTTAAAATCCCAAGATCAATCTTTCACTCTATGCACAACCATCTACAATGAGAGTAAATCACTAGCAAATGCGACTAAATTTCACTCACTATGCGACTAAACATGTCTATTGTAAATTTTGTTAAAAGCTAAAATGTGACCAAAATGATGAAAACTAATGATAATATATATATATATATATATATATATATATATATATATATATATATATATATTAATTAATTAACATTCCGTAATGTGCCAACTTAGAAGCTCCCATGTATAATTAATAGCATTAGCTGAGAGATCATTTCTTTCATATGTAAGCAAAATAGACGTAATAACTGAAATATACCCAAATGAATAAGAATCTAATACTAGGCTATCGAAATCAGAATCAAATTTAATCAAGAGCTTGTGAATCAGAATTGAATCGGGAAATCTGTATCAATACCTCAATACATAATAAAATTGTTTTCTCACAATTTTTTAAATAACATTTTTTTTTATTCATGGAAAATGTCGTAGAGGACTACTGTGAACATGACGCAAATGAATATTTGAACCAGAGTTTTGAATAGATTGGAAAAGTTTAACTGCTTCACAGAAATAAATCGAATGTCATTTTTGCTACTGACATTTAAATCAGAGTAACTTTTAAAATACTGTATCTGTTTCAATGCTCTCATATTTGCAATTCATAAGACAAGGTAGGATTGTAAAACTAATCTAATGGCGAAGTCTTTATGGCCAAATAAAAAGTGCATTAAAATCATTGTGATTTTCAAGATTTTGCTTAATTTTATAATGTCAGCAAAATCATTGTGATTCATGAATATTCACTAATTCGGCCAGCACTAGTCAGGAGCAATGAGTACAGTCCGTAAGGAATGAACTAATCAAGCCAGATTTTCCCCCCATTTGTTTTCCTTTCATTTAATTCTCATTTGTGCTAGAGAACATGTTCAGCCAAAAATGATTGGCATGAAACATCCTGACAGGAAAGGCAAAGCTCCCAAAGACTGATCAGTCCTGTCTTGCCTTTCCTCAACATAAAACGCATTCATCTGAGCTGACAGAATCTGCAATGGGGACAAAAAAATCTGAGCAATCTTCTAACTGGCCCTGTTGAGATTGTTTGCGTTAAAGGCATTTTCTCTTGGATAGGGTATCGAGTGAATTTGGCTCGCTCTCCCTATCACAGCCAGCTCAGCCCTGGGATATGACTGTTATACAAGACTTCAGACCCAATTACAGAGAGGAGTCTCTAGGCACCGGTTAAAGAGAGCTGGTATCACTAGTGGGTCAAGAGGTGGGATTTAGTCAGTGGGTGTAGAGGGAGTGGAGCTCGGAATGGGTTCTTTTGGGTCGATCTGGCTAACCAAGCTTGCGGTTGAGAGACTGAATGGAAATTATTTGCAGCTCGAAAGGCACGCATGTTTCCCATTTCGAAATAATCTATCGCCCAAAGACTGTTAACCTCACGAAATTCTGCTCCTTCTTTTTTAAAGGGGGTCCTCAAGAGGAAAGAAACAGCTATTCAGTGGGTTGAACGAAAAGTCAACTAATTGGTCAAGAAGTCATTTATAATTAGGTTATTATTATTATTAGAAATAATGTTTATTTTTTATCTTTTTGATCATCAACTGACTGTAAATAACAGAAAGGATTTTAAAAGAGACATGAAATGAAAATGGGGCTCCTGGGTCTCATCTTTGGATACAAAATACAGAGAACGAAGTAAAAGGAAACTTCTACTTATATATGTATGACTTGCTTGTACAACTATTTATTGTACACATTCTCAAATTCAAATCTACAAACTCTCAAGTTTTGCAACACTTTTACCTTCTAGCAGATGTCCAACAAGCGTGTTACGGGTCATGTTTTGAAACGGAGAATGTTGTGAAAACATTCCGGGGAAAAGTTTAACAAAAGTCAGAGTTGATGTAGTTAAATTAAATGTCAATGCCATTTCATGGCTGAACTAATGTGATGGTGACTGCACGATCACGACAGATCTGGACCCACTGCAGCCAAAAAAGTTCAATTTCCTTAAGGGCGTGCACTCATGAGACACAACACACTGTAGAAGACGCTACTGAATAAAGCTTCTTATTCAGTAAAAGGATTGCGCCGCTCAAGTTCTTCATCATCACTACACAACTCAAGCTCTGGTGAGTAAAATCTCCATATTTACTCCCCAGTGCACAATAAAATACATATTTTAGTCGCATAGCGTGAAATTTGGTCACATATACAAGTCAAGCGCCACTATACGTTCTCCGTTTGAAAAGCGCTGCAGAGAGTGTCTTGTTTTGATTTAAGTGCTGGCACTGCCCATGTAATGATGCATTGGCTCGCTATTTGAAAGGTCAGCAGCAAAGGGGTCAAAGTTGAAATTATTTTAACTTTGAGAGGCGCGTTACAACAATTGATGGAAGCGCAGTGCGGCACCAGAGTTACACTGAAGCTCACGCTTCACTCCATAAAGTTAAATGAGTTGAGCAACGTTGATGTGAGTCATGTGGAAGTCCCTTATCGGTTAAAGCACTGCATGCTGGCAGTACTAATTAAAGCACCAATGCTTTAATAACAAAGAAAAGAAAACAAGTTGACCTCACTAATCAACAAAAGTGACCCATCTTTTCCAAGGTTGGAGAAAAATAATCTTTGGGGAAATCAGGCTCTCTCCTGCTCATATGCAAGTGATTAATGTCTTGAGATCTCGGCTATACCTAGATCTTCAGCCAGGTAAACTCCTTTTGTTAGTATGGGCGAGTCGCCAAACACAGTTCGGGAGGATTTGTAGAACACAAGAGTCAAAAACATACATTCATTCAGTTCATATTTGATCCTATCTGTCCCCACACACTCCTTCAAATCCCCATAAAAACAGCAAGTCTGACAACTGGGCCAGAGTTGGCTGCAAGTGACATATCTTGTTCCCAAAATCTAGATGAGGCATATAACAACAGTGATACGCAAAATGAGGCAACCAAGACCTCAAATGACATCTGTTTGTTCTCACATCATTGAATTTTTCATTGCTGCAGTAACAAAACACTTTTATACAGTTGAAGTCAGAAGTTTACATATACCTAAGCCAAATACATTTAAATTCAGTTTTTCAAAAGTCCTGACATTTAATTGTTGAAAACATTCCCTGTCTTAGGTTAGTTAGGATCACTATTTTAAGAATGTGAAATGTCAGAATAATAGTAGAGAGAATGATTTATTTCAGCTTTTATTTCTTTCATCACATTCCCAGTGGGTCAGAAGTTTACATACACTTTGTTAGTATTTGGCAGCATTGCCTTAAATTGTTTAACTTGAGTCAAACTTTTTGGGTAGCCTTCCACAAGCTTCTCACAATAAGTTGCTGGAATTTTGGCCCATTCCTCCAGACAGAACTGGTGTAACTGAGTCAGATTTGTAGGCCTCCTTGCTCGCACACGCTTTTTCAGTTCTGCCCACAAATCGGATTGAGGTCAGGGCTTTGTGATGGCCACTCCAATACCTTGACTTTGTTGTCCATAAGCCATTTTTCCACAACTTTGGAGGTATGCTTGGGGTCATTGTCCATTTGGAAGACCCATTTGTGACTGAGCTTTAACTTCATGGCTGATGTCTTGAGATGTTGCTTCAATATATCCACATCATTTTCCTTCCTCATGATGCCATCTATTTTGTGAAGTGCACCAGTCCCTCCTGCAGCAAAGCACCCCCACAATATGATGCTGCCACCCCCATGCTTCACGGTTGGGATGGTGTTCTTCAGCTTGCAAACCTCACCCTTCTTCCTCCAAACATAAAGTTGGTCATTATGGCCAAACAGTTCCATTTTTGTTTCATTAGACCAGAGGACATTTCTCTGAAAAGTAAGATCTTTGTCCCCATGTACACTTGCAAACTGTAGTCTGCTTTTTTATTATGGTTTTGGAGCAGTGGCTTCTTCCTTGATGAGCAGCCTTTCAGGTTATGTCGATATAGGACTTGCTTGTCTACCTGTTTCCTCCAGCATCTTCACAGGGTCCTTTGCTGTTGTTCTGGGATTGATTTGCACTTTTCACACCAAACTACGTTCATCTCTTGTAGACAGAATGTGTCTCTTTCCTGAGCGTTATGATGGCTGCGTGGTCCCATGATGTTTATACTTGCATATTATTGTTTGTACAGGTGAACGTGGTACCTTCAGGCATTTGGAAATTGCTCCCAAGGATGAACCAGACTTGTGGAGGTCCACAGTTTTTGTTTCTGATGTCTTGGCTGATTTCTTTTGATTTTCCCATGATGTCAAGCAAAGAGGCACTGAGTTTGAAGGTAGGCCTTAAAATACATCCACAGGTACACTTCCAATTCAGTACACCTCCTATCAGAAGCTAATTGGCTAATTGTCTAAAGGCCTGACATAATTTTGTGGAATTTTACAAGCTGCTTAAAGGCACAGTTAACTTAGTGTATGTAAACTTCTGACCCACTGAAATTTTTATATAGCCAATTAAAAGTGAAACAATCTGTTTGTAAACAATTGTTGGAAAAATGACTTGTGTCATGCACAAAGTAGATGTCCTGAACGACTTGCCAAAATTATGGTTTGCTAATATTAAATCTGTGGAGTGGTTAAATTATGGTTTTAATGACTTAAACTTAAGTGTATGTAAACTTCTGACTTCAACTGTAGTTCGAACAAGAACTTTTGAGTAGTGAGAATACAACTGACAAAGCCTGTGGGTAACTGAGTGAATGTTTGATTGAGACCTTCGTATCGGAGCAAAATTCTTCAAATCCTCACAGCTCATGGGCTCAGGGTAGGCAGCTCACATGGAAAAATTGACTGTGCAGCTCAGCAGGGGAAGCAGAGTCCTCCGTACTGGAATGTTTACATTCAGCACTGTTCTTTCAAAGCTATCAGTGTGGTTTGGTATACTGAACAATGGGTTTGTCTTCAAATACACTGAACGTGAAAAATGCATATCATATTGCCAAATACTCCAAAAAATACTATGTAGCAATAATAAATCCCTTCTGTCGTTCCTAACCCATATGACTTAGGAACACAAAAGGAGATGATGAAATTAATTAATAACTTGGACCTTCTTTTTAATGCAATGGCAGTGGACAGTGCCTCATTTATAGCTTAAAAATGACCCAAAATTATCATAAAAGTAGTCCATGCAGCTTGTGTCATATTCCAAGTTTTCTAAAAACATACGATAGGTTTTACCTGCAGTGAAAATCTTGATGTCTACTGCACGTTCATGAGCGTTATGAGAGAAGGGTTCTCAGTGGTTGTTCACCTTTAAAACAATGCAAGCTCTCCTTCAGGTGAGTCACATTGACTATTTTTATAATACTTTTGAGTATGACTTGGTAAAAAATATTTACTTTCCGATGCATCGTGATCTTCATTTGAACAATCTTTATATTATATCACTCGCATATGCAAACATATTTCACACTGTGTAACTAAAAATGTCTGTGATTAGACACTGGCTGTATATATTCAAATGTAATTTTTTTAATTTTTAGAAAGCTAAAATGTGACCAAAAAGATTAAAAACTAATCATAAAATAAAATTTCAAAAATGAATACTCTCATAATCTACCTAATTAGAAGGTCCCTTGAATAAAGAACAGCATTAGCTGAGAGATTTTCTTTTCATATGTATGCAAAATGGACATTTTAACATTTTAACACTGATTTGTTGAACACGTGCTAAAAATTCTGCAAAGTGCATTTTTAAATGATAAAATTGTTAATGAGGAGGGCTCAAATGACTTTACCTCATCTACTGTATGCATGATTAGAATTAAAATGGTATTTTTTTGTTTTTGATCAACAACTGATTGTAAAGGACAGAAAGGGTATCAAAAAAATTATTATTTAATGACAAATTGATTGCATAGATCATACAGGGAACACAGTCAAATCAAACTATTACTCTCAACACATTTCTGAACTTCTTCCCCACTATACTACACAACTGGTGAGTAAAATCTGAACATTTAACCAGCCAATACCTGCCAGCCAAATTTGGTTGCAAATGCGAGTATTTTCCTCTCATTGTAGTAGAGATTCCACATAGAGTAAAAGATAGATTTTGGGATTTAAGAATCTATATCGAGATCATTCAATGAACAATGCGATGCATCAGAACATTTATATTTTTACCCAGTCCTACTTTAAAGTGAGGCACAATACACTGACATTGTACTGAAAAGACAGCCCTCATTATTCATTAAAATATCTACTGTTATGTTCCACAAAAGACAAAGTCCTACAGGTTTGAAACAATATGACAGAGTAATCTATGACAGAATATTCATTTTCGACATTGGTTGCCAGGGAAAACAGTTAATTAGAAGTTAAGCATCATTTTTGACTGCAGAATGCCATAACTGACCCATCAGAATCAAGTATTCGAGAAACGTCATGTGCCTTATTCTACTTCAGGCACATGATGACCAGCCGTAGCTTGCAGGAAGGCAAATAAGAGCCAGCAAAGCACAAACATGAGTAGAGTTTACCTAGTGCAAACATTACCTAGTGCACATTTAAATAAAATCCAAAGTCTCATTAGTATAATTAGTATAATTTAAGGATTACCACCCAAGTAAGATGTTGTAATAATTGTCTTTGCTTTCCCCTTTATGTACAGACATGTTTAAAGAGCTTATGGTATATACGTTAAGGCACAGTACGGTGGTGTGTTTAATCCCTTATAGTAGTCAATAGTGCTGTCAGCACTGTGCAATAAAAGGAGAGGTGGTGAATAGACAGGAATGCTGACAGATATATGTAGCTGACTGTGTTTCAGCCCCGGGCAGAGGAGCTGCTGTCCCTGATCTCCCAGCGCCATGGGCTTTTGCACCATCACATCCAACATCACCTGCTGCAGTCTCCGACGAGAGGTGCAGCGGAGCATGGCAGAAACTGCAGAAGAGCTAGTGCTCACTGTTCCATATCACACAAACAGCAAAAAGCTATTCATCAAAGATGAATTAAAATGTGATAGGAGAGTCATATACCACAACTCTTGTAATGCAGGGTGACACTGCTGACTTAAAGCCCCTTGAGTTATGACTCTTTCACACCTATTCTTAGAAGCCCTGTACTACCACAAAACATGCAGGGAAGGGCATTATTAGCAGATTATTATAGACTAGATTCAACATGGATAACAAGTTATAATAACGTGCAATAAAGAGTAAAAAGCGAAATGATGACGGGGCCTGGGTAGCTCAGTGGTAAAATACGCTGGCTACCACCCCTGGAGTTTGCTAGTTCGAATCCCAGGGTGTGCTGAGTGACTCCAGCCAGGTCTCCTAAGCAACCAAATTGGCCCGGTTGCTAGGGAGGGTAGAGTCACATGGGGTAAACTCCTCGTGGTCGCTATAATGTGGTTCGTTCTCGGTGGGGCGCGTGGTGAGTTGAGCAACGCGCTCAACAAGCCACGTGATAAGATGCACAGGTTGATTGTCTCAGATGCGGAGGTAACTGGGATTCGTCCTCCACCACCCGGACTGAGGCGAATCACTACGCAACCACGAGGACTTAGAGCACATTGGGAATTGGGCATTCCAAATTGGGAGAAAAAAAAAGAAAATAAAAAAAAGAAAAGCGAAATGATGACAGAACTTTCTTTTGTGGAACCCAACAAAGATATTTAGCAGAATGTCCAGAGTGCAATGACAAAAAATGGGACTGGGGCTGATAGGCTCCATACAGACACAAAAGAACCATAAAAGGGGTCAATATGACTTGTGCACTATATTCCAAGTCTTCTGAAGGCATAAAATAAATTTTGTGAATAACAGTCTGAAATTCAAGTCGTTAAGTCTAAAAATATTCCTCTCCGATGTAGTTTTCAAATCACATTCAAGCTTTGTTTATGTGTTGCAACATGTTTGACAAGCGAGAACCAATGCAGCTTAACATCACTAACATCAAGTCTGGCACAGCATGCCAGATACATTTTTGTTTTATAAAAATAGTAGCATGGACATTCTTCAAAACATCTTTTGTGTTCCAATTTTTCATTTTAGGTGAACTAGGGGAGGGCGATGTGACCAAAATCTTATATCACGGTATGAGTAATTTTATATCATGATAACGATATACTTTATATCACGATATAATAATTTTGGGGGGAAAATCAAGAAAAATTGGCTAGTGTATTAAATAACGGGTAATTCTGTCAGTGAATTAAATACTTACAAATATTTCTTCTTATAGAATTTTCTCTTTATTTGGAGCTTGACAATAGTTAAAAGTACAAAAAAATACATGAATAAAAAAAAAAGTTTTGGTTTTAAATCATTCTTACCATAATGCTAAATTTCACATTATGCCACATTTCAGTCTTATACATTGTTGATCAATATTATTATAAACCTTCCTCAAGAAGCTCAAGATCTTCCCAAAGCAATACAGCATAGAGAATAATACACAAGTAGAAAAAATAAAATAAAAAATGAAATGGAAATAAAAACTTCTAGCAGAAAATTATTATTTTTCTGCTCCATGTTTGGTTTTGTGAGCCCACACCACAGATTTTTCACATGTTTTAATAACAAGCTCTTCTATGTTTTCTGGACTTTCTGTGGAGATGTTTTTCTCAGGGTTTTTCCTGAGTCAAAAATGATTACATAGCGCGTGTGATCCCGCTCTGTGCTCTCCTGTACACATCAGGGAGCATGCTTGACTCACGCGGACTTGCGTGCTCCAGAGATAGCGCACACGATGCACATGAAACACAGCGCGTGTCCAACAAGAAGCATATTAAGTGCTTATGAAACGTTGAACGCAAGATGAATGTAATTTCATTTGCTTGCTTGGGCGGCTGCCAGAAATGTTTTAAACCCTGTGTTTCTCTCACACTTGTCTCATGTGAAACCCTGCCCACTGATAGATAAGCCAATGCTGTGCACATGGATATTTACATATCGCGATACACACGATATAGCAAAATCTCTGTCGATTGACACTTTATACAGTATATCATCGCCATGATATATATCGTCATATCGCCCAGCCCTAAGGTGAACTATTCCTTAATAGGTGAATAACATCCGTTTTAAATATTTAATAGATGATTAACTCATGTAAAATAAACATACTGTTCAATTATTTGAATCTGAATTAACGAATGATTAATTAAAATGTATAATTTAATAAATTACCTCTCTTGTTAAAAGGGTAAAAATGAATAAATCTCAAATTACTCTGGTAAGTTGCCGCCAAGCGATTTCAGTTTTCAAGGCCTCCAATCCAGTTAAACACAACTGTTTCCACATTATGTCACTAGCAGCACTATTGAGATGGAGGACGTATTGATCTTAATATCAATTTCCCAACATGAATCATGAAGTTGCAAAGCCACTTAATAGGTATCGATTGTGGCTTTGGACAGGATTCAAAAATTTACTAATTCACAAGAGACTTACTACTGGTCTCTGCATTTTGCAACTTGTTAGCAATATAGGGACCAGAAAGAGCCAAAATGTCATGCACAACTGAAACTCACAGATGCTTTGACAAGATAATGTCGCTGAACTGTTTCAGAGCAAACATATACATGCCGCCTCATATTACAGCTACCCTGCAGAGTTCAGGTGGATTTGATGTGCACACCAAACAAGACGAATGAGTGATTAGAAAAAGCCACCAACAGCAACAGCTTTCAACTAGGACAATACATGGTGTGACTGTGGAAGCTGTTGGGACCAGATTTAACAACAGATGTTTCAGTCTCTGCGTGGTATTTCTTGTTTACTCACGATAGGAACAAACAGGTCAAGACTACTGTGACCTAGTAAAACATGTCAACCAAACAAAATCATGGATTCATTAAACAATAAGTCATTATGTCTTTTCCAATACTCAGTGGTCCTTGTACCATGACAGCATTACATTCTGGCAATCAGCTTATCTTTCACTAAACAGTAAAGAATTAGACATGTGATAGTAATACCTTCATTATGCCATATTATTCTGGAGTGGTCAGATCAATATTACCATGTAGTAAAGCCACAGTATTTCATTGTAGAAATTGTGCATTACTGCCAGAAGAAATTAGGTCCAAGTTTAATTACCAAGGAACATAAGCATTCTCGTTGATATTGAGAAAGTGTGGTGTTTCATTTGAAAGCCTCATTTGAAAGTCACTGTATTGCCACAAACAGCCTAGTAGTTTGAATAACTGGGGACTGGAGTGCAGTTTTAATGCAGAAATAGGGTTCTTAAAGGGTCTTTATGCAAGCAGTAAAGTGATATTAAGAGAGAGAAAATTTTGTAATCTTGAAAGTTAAAGCTGTGTGATTTTTTCAACATTAAAATTAAGAGTTTCTCCTATTTCAGCTTAATATACAAAGATTTGCATTTATATTTATTCATTTAGCAGACGCTTTTATCCAAAGCGACTTACAAATGAGGAGAACAAGAGAAGAAGCGATTTATCCAACAAAAGGGGCAACAATTTAATAAGTGCTGTAATACAAGTCTCACACAGCTTAGAGCAGTACACATAGCAAGGAAAGGCTTGTTTGTTTGTTTGTTTTTTTAAAGAACATGAAGGTAGTGCGTTAGTATGAATGGGTCAAACCAACAAGCTCTGAGATGAATCGCATCACAAGTTTTGATTTGAAGCAAAAAAGTATTAGGAAAAATTGCTAAAAAAAAAAAAAAAAAAAAAAAAAAAAGATAAAATGTACACGACTGTGTCCTTGACGACTTTCATGAGACTATGAACTACAATCACCTGAAGCATTGTGAATGATGCAATCAAATTAATAACAATTAATTTTAAATTGTAAAATAACAACAAATCAATTGATTTAAAGTTGTTTAATTATAAATATATAGAAACAGATTAGGCCTATTTTAATTTCAATGCAAAATATTCAGACATACACAAATACAGAAGTAGTTTAAGAGTGAAGAAAGAACATCTTGATCGCGTCATTCGCAACGTATCATGGAAGTGGGCGGTCGCTGCTGAGCTCATATGCAGTGACTTCAGGATCATGGGTAATATAGTCCTTCAACACGAATTCTGCCATTCAATATTTTCTAAATAAAGTTGAAATGTCGCAGACTGATGGCTTCAACAGAAGCATATACAATCAATTAACAACCTCAGAACTCACGGTAAGTTTGCATTTAAAGGTTTGAATGGGATGTTTACTTCCGGAACCAGACTGTTGCGCTCTATTTCAGAATGTAAACAATCGCTATTCTTTCTAAATCCTTTTAACGACACTAAAGTGATGCACACATAACACAATTTAAATGAAAAACAAATTCTTGGTTTGACCCTGATCCTACTCAGAACAAAAAGAACAAAACACAGATAGAACAGCCAGCTGCAAAAGCCATCAGCCCTTACCAGACCTGAAATGCACCCCCACGTCTGGGCTCATGAGGTCTCTCTTACAGAACATTGCCGTGACTGTGCAACATTGCAGCTTTTTCTCTGATGAGCTACAGTCTTGCAGTTCAGCCCTGTTGCCAAGGAAACCTCGCTTAGAATGCTATTGACAGCCTTGTGACTTCTGAGCCATTTGCAAATCTATCGAGATACAGTAGAGAAAATGCAAGAGGACGTGCATTCCTAGTGTATTAAAAAAAATACATTGGGCTGCTTACAGCAAGGACATCTTGTGAAAGAAAGCTACTGTATCTAAAGTTGAATCAATTAAAGACAGACAGTCACTGTTGGGAAACTTTAACTTAAGCACAAGCACCTAAAGCACACAAGAGAGTCATATTACATGCAAATGTTTGTTGATTTTAGCACTCCAAAGCCTGAGAATACAAAACAAGCAAATTTTAATAGATTCAAAAAGTATTTAAATGCTTCAAGGGTTTTCAGCAGTGGGTCTGCAAAATATTGTATGATTGCAAATACATTTTTGTGAAAAATTTTTGTAACTTCATCCTTGGCCTGAAAATTGTTGAAGACCCCTGCAATACTTGATATGCTGAGAAGCCCTGAGTTAAAATGAGGAAGAGTAAAATAGCATTCTTTGTCTTCTCAAGTTCAGCTCGCTTCTCAGACTTCAAGAACAGCACGTCACAGTTCACGAGTTTTGTTGCACATGCTCAGTGTTACGCAGCACACATCTTGTGCGCAGATCGTAGGTCTTTGCTGCTGTGTGCGTGTTGTACTCCATGTAGAAGGAGGGAGGGGGGGAAGCTTTACGAGTGATCCATGCAGCTGTGTTTGATCCAGGGGAAATACACATTAATATGCTGCAGATGTGTCGCTCTCTCCGACTCTCTCTCACACAATCTCAAGTCAAAAAGAAAGATCTGGCTGATGTAGATGGAGAGAGACAACAACATTTGCTTTTCTGAAGAACACTGAATGGAATCTGGATTGTAGGGTGCAGGCAAAAGTGTGAGTGAACACAAACAAATGCATGCAAGATGAAATAATAAAAGTACAAACACACACAAAGAGCATGGAGGTGAAAGGTCCAATTTTGAAAACTCCCCCTTGTATTTTTGAGCAAGACATCAAACATTCATGGTTTTGCCCATCTGTGTTGAAAACTTTTACAGCTTCTCAGAATTAGCTGGTTGAATAATTCTTCTTTTCGAACTAGTCACGATTTTCAAGATCATAAGGTTTCAGCCAGAAGAACGGCATGGGTTTAATTCTACAAGAAAAACATATGGAACTGAGAGAGAGAGAGGCGCCAATTGAATGGCTGAGAGTGATATGTCCAAAAATAGCAGTAATTGCTCAACTAAAAGGAATCTTCTCTATGTGGGCAAGAGGGAATAACTGTCACGGCAAGTAGAGCGTGACTGCAGAGTAGAATCTCATTGAGATTTCCTAGTTCAAGGATGACGTTAACCCATAGTCAGCTTGCATTATCAACTTTTCTCCAAATGCGTTTCTGAAAGTTTGAAGAAAAGCTTTGACATTGTCATAGAGATGCAATACTGAGAAACTGAATTTTAAATTGGATTTCAAGACATTCTGTTACAATCAAATTTTGGGAAACCAGAATGAAGATGTCAGCAAACACTGCACAGCCAAGTCAATGGCACTGATGATGCATAATTATTTTCCAAGGATAAAAATCCATCTTTAAAGGTGCCCTCTCAACACAAAGGGTTTTCCAATTTAAGCATGTTGCTTCCTAAGATACCTTATTTTGACCAAATTCTAAGGCAGCATCGCATGTACACTGGTGGCCAAAAGTTTGGAATAATGTAGAGATATTGCTATTTCGGAAGGAAATTGGTACTTTAATTCACCAAAGTGGCCTTGAACTGATCACAAAGTATAGTCAGGACATTACTGATTTAAAAAACAGCACCATCACTATTTGAAAAAAGTCATTTGTGATCAAATCTAGACAGCAGCCATCATTTCCAGCAGCCATCACTCCAACACCTTATCCTGCTAAATTCCTAATTTGGAACTAGAAAATCACTTGTCATTATATCAAACACAGTTGAAAGCTATCTGGTTCGTTAAATGAAGCTTAACATTGTCTTTGTCTTTGTTTTTGAGTTGTCACAATATGCAATAGACTGGCATGTTTTAAGGTCAATATTAGGTCAAAAATGTCAAAAAAGAAACAGCTTTCTCTAGAAACTGGTCAGTCAATCATTGTTTTGAGGAATGAAGGCTATACAATGCTTGAAATTGCCAAAAAAGGAAGATTTCATCCAAAGGTGTACACTACACTCTTCAAAGACAAAGGACAACTGACTCTAACAAGAACAGAAAGAGATGTGGAAGGCCCAGATGTACAACTAAACAAGAGGATAAGTACATCAGAGTCTCTAGTTTGAGAAATAGACGCCTCACATGTCCTCAACTGACAGCTTCATTGAATTCTACCCACTCAACACCAGTTTCATGTACAACAGTAAAGAGAAGACTCAGGGGTGCAGGCCTTATGGGAAGAACTGCAAAGAAAAAGCCACTTTTGAAACAGAAAAACAAAAAGAAAAGGTTAGAGTGGGCAAAGAAACACAGACATTGGACAACAGATAATTGGAAAAGAGTGTTATGTATCTTAACCCCATTGAGCATTTGTGGGATCAGTTAGACTGTAAGGTGTGTGAGAAGTGCCCGACAAGACAGACACATCTATGGCAAATGCTACAGGAAGCGTGGGGTGAAATGTCACTTGAGTATCTAGACAAACTGACAGCTGGAATGGCAAGGATCTGCAAAGCTGTCATTGCTGCACGTGGAGGATTTTTTGATGAGAAACTCTTTGAAGTAGTTTAAGAAGTTCTGATTTTTATTTTCAAATTGTAATAGTAATTTTTATATGTTATTAATGTCCTGGCTATACATTGTGATCAGCTGAATGCCACTTTGGTGAATAAAAGTACCAATTTCTTTCCATAAGAGCAAAATCTGTACATTATTCCAAACTTTTGGTAGCCAGTGTATACTTTGCCGAGAAGGCAATCCAAGAATGTACTGCGACGAATTCAGTGAAAAAAGAATTAAAAGGAACGTTCCAGATTCAGTACAAATTAAGCTCAATTGACAGCATTTTCAGCATTATGTTATCCAAAAAAAAAAAAAAAAAAAAAGATATCTTGACTCATCCCTCACTTTAAAAAAAAAAAAAAAAAGCAAAAAACAAATTTTCAGTAAGGCACTTACAATGGCATTGAGTGCCACAAATGATGAAGATCAATTTCCAGTCATGCCAGTGCAGCTCCTATCTACTTGAATCCGAAATCTCAAATATGGTTGGTCAAGATTACGATCAAAGAACATATTTTAAAAAAATTACAATATAGGAATCATAAATTGATTCTTTACCTCATATTATGCTAAAAAACTAAATTTTTCCAGCTTGTATAGCTAATGCACATGCGTGTTCTAGAGTTCATTGACAGGTGATGTCTGTATCTAAAAGGTGATTGGCTCTTTTAACTGTAAGGCGGGATTTCCTTTCTACATCCGTTGACAGTTGGGCGCTCAGAGCTCCTTGGTTGAGCGTTCCAATTTCTCCCATTCATTTTAATAGAAGTGGCCCATCTCTGCTAAATAATCTCTGACACAGTATATTTTATTAATCCAAAATGATGGACAAGGGGAGAGAACTGTTGATTATAAATAAACTTATTTTGTTCAATACTGAAAAGTACCAACAACAAAAAATAGATAAAAGTATATTGTTTTAGCCAATGATTGTGTGTTATGCATTGTTATGCTTAGAGTATTGCACTGTTAGCTTAGCAACATGCAAATGTCAAAATTGACATCAATTGCAAGTCTCCCTATTTCTGTGAATTGCAGATTTTATGCCTATGTAGAGCATTCCAAATCGGTCCAAAATGGTTAGGATTCCTCCTTAGAATTTAGGCAGTAGGCAGCTCACTAGGTTTTGGAACAGCACTACTGGCTCAGCTTTTCTCTAAAGCCCTCCCAGTCAGACTGACACCATAACATGTCTCAACAAAATTCCTCTTCAGGGGAAAAATGGCACACTCTTTCACAGTGGCTGTGGTTTAGCATAAAAATGCTTCCTACCATAGTCAGCACTTTTACAATTTTCTTCAGTTTTGTGCTTTTTTCAGCATAGAAAAACACTGAGAATTGATGTCAGTCATGTTATAGTGAATGACAAAACCACCAAGCATTTGTGTTGAACACTATCTACCAGAACTTTGGGCTGAATAGCGAAAGGAAGCTGATAGACATGATACCATTATTCAGTAGGGTAAGTGGACAGTGCTACATCCAGAAATGTTTCCCTCAGGCACAACTGTGCACTCCAAATCACAGCACCAAGAAACGTGTCTGTTCTAAAAGAACACAGATAGCCTGGAGCCATTTTGCTCAAACTTAAAGGCTCTTGCGGGGCTTTAAACAGCTTTTATATTCCATTCTTCCACGGTTTAGCTTATGATTTCATCATTAACTGCTGCAAATGGAGAGCAGCTGTGAGCAAGCATGGTGTAATACTGCTGATGTAAGTATAGAGTGCAAATTCCCCTCATATGGACACTGAGACTTCCAGTTTGAGCAAAAAGGGGACAACCTGAGGTAATATTTCCATCAAGGTTTCCTCATACACATATTAGTGATACACTGATAAATCAGCTGAGCTGATAAATTGGCTGATATTTGGCCATCTTGAAATTATGTCTGCTTGGCCAACTAACCAAGTATTAGTGAACTGAAAAATGAACTGCTTTCATTAAATCATATTACCTGTCAGTATCGGACATTAAAAAACCCATTATCGGTTGACAATCAATATGTATCAGTCAGTACATTTACGTGCACTTTTAAAGTTAAATTTCAATCGGACTAGAACAATAATTTGCCTTTTAACAATGTAAATGCTTTAGTAAGACTTAAATCAGTCGGATTTTTGTGAAGTCGGATTAACATCCCTAAATAATGAAAATGCAGCTCGGCTTCGTCCAGAATGTACAGTATACACGTTAATTAGACTGCAATTGGCCTTGGCGTTGTGCACATGCATGCGTCGAAAGACAGAGTTGCCGTGCAACGTATACTTTACCCTGTGTATTTAATGTCCTTCTTTCAAATGTTTGATAACTCATCGTGTCATGGACAGAGAGATGAAGACTGTATTTCGACTGTGCTAAAACCGGCTGTATCTCGATTATAACTGCGCATGTAAACGCACTGATTTTTAGCAATCAATGATAGCGTTTGTAACCATAACACTGAAACTTTTCTGAAACCCTCACCGTAAACAGACCAAATTGGCCTCAAAACTGTCTTAACCTCTATCTCAGTAAACATTAATGAGGAAATGCAAGGACTCGTGGAGAAGAAACAGTTCTGTACATGAAGTATATCAACATTCTGTAAGCTTCTCATTAGAGAGGACTTACCCATAACAAGTGAGATTCATGAGGAATAATGCTAATGTCAGAACTGCAATCGACCAATTTGCTTCGTAATAGGATGTATATTTATTACAACCTGCTGGGTCTATATCCACCAGTGCACCATGAATCATTGGCAATCAATAACACCAGAGAAATGATGATAGTAAGATTGATTCAATGGAGTGTCGATAATTTTTTGGTTCTTTATAAAGAACACCCACTTCATCTTAATTAATGGTCTATCAAATGCAACTCTGGTAAGGAACCACACAAATCGAAATGGTTGAAAGTTAACAGTTTTTTCCCTTTATTTCCATTTTTAGCACCTACCCAATAAAAAAAAACAAAAAAAAAAAACAATCCATACCAATGAACAGAAGGTCTTTCGATGAGCATTGCTTAAAAATCAACTAAGGACACAAAAGACCTAAGTGGAGATGTAATGGCACGCAGTCAGACTTTCCAATCTGCATGACCACTATGTGCTAATCCCAAAGGTGCAACTCACACCTAAGTACCCATTTCAACACATGGAGCTGTTTGCTCTTACAGGCTGTCTGAAATGTAAATAGTTTTTAATACATGGCTTAGAAAGTAAAAATAAATACTACAGAAAGTGCAGAGGCTGTGCGAGAAAAAAATCCTCTCATAACATGCCTCCTGATACAGCCTAGCTAAAGAAATGTTTTTTTAAACCACATACTTAGCAGATGTGTCAGATATATGTCAGATCTAATAATAGTGAGATCACTTGGAAGCTGATGGAGGAAAATAGGGTTGACTTAGTGAGGTGATTTCAGGTAAAACTAGAGTTGAGTCAAAAAACTTTGCACAGAAGGTCTCCAGCCAGTTGCAAGAAGACCCCCAAAAAAGAAAATTGTCAACATTTATTCACACTCATGTTGTTCCAAACCTGTATGACTTTTATTCTTTCTTTTTCTTTTATTTGAGGGGTTTGTTGCAACTGGCAGCTGATCTTTTAAGTGTTTGTGATGTGAATGCACACTCACCCTTCTAGTATTGTCCAGGACAAGGGGGTCGGGCCGGCCGTAGTTGGGGGGATTGGCGTGGGGATCATAGCCAAGTCTGGCCAGCATGGGGGCAATAACGGGCATGTCCCGCAGCACATCCTGGGGGATTTTACCCACCCACTTGGATAAGGCCTCCACATTGACAGGCTTGATCACTTGGTCTGTGGATCTCTCTACCCTGCAGAACAGAAGAAGAAGAGGGGTGTCAATCAGGACCGTTCAGTGCAACAGTTTTCTTTGCATTTGTGACTCAAAATTATAATATGCAAACAGGGCTGCTTGCATCACCGTGACAACCGCCCCACCACGGTGGTAGAGTGCCACCGGCGGTTATGCATGTGACATTAACATATCAACTTACATAAAAGACCTTACGAAAACTTGAAATAAATTCTGAAATGATGCCATATAAAGTATTAGATCTTTAGTAACTGTGTTGGGGATTATTTATCATAGGGACCCATTCATTTTCAGTTTTTAGAGATGTCTTGATTTTGCGCATTTTTATGGTAACGGCCTAATCACAAGAAACGCATTTAGCACGCAACTCAAGCCAAACGCACACCTCGACTAGGTGTGTCAGCTACAAGTACATTTGTTCCCTACTGAAGTTACAACTCTTAAATTCCTTCACAAACTAATGCACAGGAGAGTTTATTCGCGATAACATGTCAACAAACAACATGAAAGAATGGGCTTACACCCGTTAACGCACTCTATCTAGAACTGCATTCCCTGCCTTCATAGATTCACAGACTTAAGTTATAATATTATATTAATGTTGTTGATATAGCTGATTAGGCTCATATATAGGCTATACATATAAGGCGCGTTTGAAAATAGGTTATTAAAAAGCTCTTAAGTTTACCAGGGCTCATGCATGAGGCAATCCTCACAATACTTTCTCTACAAGTTCAGCTGTTCAAGCTCCGTTGTGCGTTCGCTTCATTGCAGATTTAAGTTGTAATAATATATTTATTCTGTTGATGGCATGTTTATCTGATGCATTTGAAAATAGGTGATTATAAAAGCGCTTCAACACGGATCGGCGCTTTCATCTCGACACACATCTTAAATGAAAAAATTCCTCACAATACTAAAACTGGATTATTTTAATAAACAAGGTTTTATTCAACAAGATTTTTCATTCTTCTAAAACACTGTCAGTGCATTTGTAATATCTTGCAGTGTTGTTTATTTCTTGTCATATTTTCATCAACAATGTTTTGTGTGTAATTCTGTTGACAAGATAAACACCGCGTTCTGGACATGTATTCAGTGCGGCTGGAAACATCATAACTTGCAAAAACTGTAAAGCACCTATAACTGAAAATCTTCCAGCAAAGGTATGACTGAACTATTTAATTATTTTCCAGCTGTTTAGTGATATGTAGTTGTGTTGAATATTGGAATTTAACAATATAAACAGAAGCTGACATCTGGAATATTTTTAGTCCTTGACGTTAACATGTTACTGATGTACACTGGTGGCCCATATTTTGGAATAATGTACAGATTTTGCTCTTTTGGAAAGAAATTGGTACTTTTATTCACAAAAGTGGCATTCAACTGATCACAATGTATAGTCAGGACATTAATAATGTTAAATATTACTATTACAATTTGAAAAAAATTTTCAGAACTTCTTAAACTACTTCAAAGAGTTCTCATCAAAAAATCCTCCATGTGCAGCAATGACAGCTTTGCAGATCCTTGCCATTCCAGCTGTCAGTTTGTCCAGATACTCAGGTGACATTTCACCCCACACTCCTGTAGCACTTGCCATAGATGTGGCTGTCTTGTCGGGCACTTCTCACGCACCTTACAGTCTAGCTGATCCCACAAAAGCTCAATGGGGTTAAAATCCATAACACTCTATTCCAATCACCTGTTGTCCAATGTCTGTGTTTCTTTGCCCACTCTAACCTTTTCTTTTTGTTTTTCTGTTTCAAAAGTGGCTTTTTCTTTGCAATTCTTCCCATAAGGCCTGCACCCCTGAGTCTTCTCTTTACTGTTGTACATGAAACTGGTGTTGAACAGGTAAAATTCAATGAAGCTGTCAGTTGAGGACATGTGATGCGTCTATTTCTCAAACTAGAGACTCTGATGTACTTATCCTCTTGTTTAGTTGTACATCTGGCCTTCCACATCTCTTTCTGTCCTTGTTAGAGTCAGATGTCCTTTGTCTTTGAAGACTGTAGTGTACACCTGTGTATGAAATCTTCAGTTTTTTTTGGTAATTTCAAGCATTGTATAGCCTTCATTCCTCAAAACAATGATTGACTGATGAGTTTCTAGAGAAAGCTGTTTCTTTTTTTGCCATGTTTGACCTAATATTGACCTTAAGACATGCCAGTCTATGGCATACTGTGGCAACTCAAAAACAAACACAAAGACAATGTTAAGCTTCATTTAATGAACCAAATAGCTTTCAACTGTGTTTGATATAATAACAAGTGATTTTCTATTACAAAATTAGCAATTTATCATGATTACTCAAGGATAAGGTGTTGGAATGATGGCTGCTGGAAATGGGGCCTGTCCAGATTTGATCAAAAATTACTTTTTTCAAATAGTGATGGTGCTGTTTTTTACATCAGTAATGTCCTGACTATACTTTGTGATCAGTTGAATGCCACTTTGGTGAATTACCTTTTGGCTGCCAGTGTATAAGATCGGCTACAATCATTCTAACAGACAGAAATGTAAAAACAAAACAAAAAACAATGCCAAAAGTTTTGTATTTATTTTTTTTTTTTTTTAATGGGGGGTATTTTATGATATTTCACAGTGTTTAATTTCTATTTCGTGTTCAATGACAAATTTTTTAAAGCTTGATGCACAATAAACACGTAATTTTCGCACACTCCCTGCGCCGCTCTTCAACCACCGTATAACACCATTGATTGGCCCTTAACCACTGCGGTGGCAATATATTTCCCCCAGGACAGCCCTATACGCAAAGACAAATTTGAACCTTTTCACATGTGTGTGTCTGGCACTTGAAAATCTGCACACATCACCTGCTATGCATATTGTAAATTAAAATCACCAGTTATATTCTGATTGGCTCGATGCAATCTAATTTTTATTAAAAAGCCAGGGGTTTGCCAGGAAAGAAAGTTTTGTTAAGTAGTAATTAGCGGTTGACAAATATGTGTTTTGTTAATTGCTGAGACAATTATTTTACATAAAACTTACCCAAAGTTCACTCAAAAATATTTGAAAAACAATATCTATTGACTAGACTGATGGTAGATTTTGGAATTGATATGGAGCGGAATGAACACTTCTGTTACATCAGCCAATCGGACATAGTTATTCGTACAATGCCGATAATCTAAAAATGGATAAACGTCAAGCAATTAATTGACCTGACTGATATATAAAATTAAATAATAATAATTTGGCCCATACTACCCTGTTTGCTATAAAATATTTGTTTCTGTGCTAATTAATGTACTTTTTTAGCCCACTAGCACCTGTGCTAACACCTTAAAAAGTGTACAGCCTTGGTGTCAATGGAGATCTGGAGAGCAGGAACATGCCATGCAGACACTTTACAGTCTCCTTACCACAGTCCACTACTTGGGCCTAATTAGATCAAGCAAAACAATTAAAGAATGCTCCAGGCATCCCTTCACTTTAGACAGTGTAAATGCTTTAAATGAATGGCCTTTCACTTTCCAAGATCATCTCCCAGGCTGCATGCCATGCATCACTCTTTATTTTCCACACCATACTCATATTTGTTTAAGATAAGATGACAGTGATGGAGATGAATGATTCTTGATCTGCTTGTCCAGATGTACAAACTACTGCATGAACTGGCCGAGTTCAGTAGTTTTATGCTGACAGTGCTGATGTAGAATAGATTACTAATAAGCTGCTTCCATTACCCAATAATAAAATGCGTGTGGATTGAAATTTGCATAGATATTAAAAATGATTTAGGCATTATGTCACACCCTGGGTAAATTATTCATATGTCTGACTCTGAAATTAAATATTTACTAAGCCAAGGATAAACCAGTGTTGGTCAGATTTTTGTTTATAGAGAAAACATAGGAGTGGCTTACAGTACATGTTAGTAGGATACAGTTTGCATATCACCAATATTTGCTTTAAGAAGAAATGAATCCTTCCAGGAAAATCAGCTTGTCACCTAGAACTGTACTCTTATCATATGGGAACAGCAAATATTGGGTGAATATCACAAAACATGTATGGTAAATAATTTTGCATAAAGCATATTTGAGCACCTTTGGGACCATTACTTTTATTTTTTTGTATTGTCATTTTCATGACAGCATAAAGCACATCACCCCCACCCTCACCCTTTTCTTATTATAGCAAAACAAATTTTATTAATTAATTGTTTAATTTATTTACAAAAAATATTTGCATTAAATTAGGCAAAGTATTTATATACATAATGGTATTATTTCTTATACTGCCTTTTAATTTATGCTGATTTTAATATAAAAATGAGTTTCTGAACACTACTATAATACTACTCACTATAATGCGATTGTTTTGCTTTTCAGTAATGAGAATTTTCTCGCATTATAGTAATGAGAAATGTGCTAAAAAGGCAGGAAAATAATGTCACAATGCAAAAATGCATGCTTTATTCTCTATAGGCAAAATATAATGTCTTATTTTTTCTTTTGATTTTGAGGAGGAAATATGCTTAATTATCATGAAAATCATGTCAAAATGCAAAAACTCTTAAATGGTCCAAAAAAATAGGCTTCATTTTCTTTATGCAAAGTATGAAATATGACCTTCTTCATGAGCTTCAACCTATGAGGAATGCACTCTCTCTTTTTGTTTCCAAAATCAATGAATGTTCTTCTCTTGTTTGTCACTGAGGCCATGTTACCCCATTTGTATTTTTTCTTCCCTTATAGAGAGGACTGTTTCCAAATGGGAAACAGATTACTATACTAGTTCCCGATCAGCCGGAAGACATCTCTATGGCCGCCCAGCATCCGAATGTTTTGGATCCAATGAAAATAGCCCAAGAACTCCACAAGTACGAGATATTACGCTCTATCTCCTTTTTTCCTTCAGTCTCACTTATAAGAGAGGCACAGTGTTTTATATGCATGTATATTCCCTGTAATACCCCAAATGAGTAAACAATGAGGCAAAATAAGTTGCAAGACTCAGGCTGACACGCGTTAAGAGTGTTTGCTTGTGTGTGCATGTTAAACTATGTGCGCAACCCAGAAGTCAGTCAGTACATTTACATGGGCAGTTATAATGGAACTACTGCATTTTTGCATTGTCGAGAGTCTTCATCTCTCTTCAGTGTGACAACCTGTCTCATCATGCCTCCTCAAACATCACTAACAGAGCTGCCCAGCCTGAGCCGCAACTGTAGACAGCTGAGGGAAGTGAGTCAGCTGGACCTTATTCTGTGCTGGCACACTCTTAATGAACACTGTACTCTAAAATCCCTATTCCCTACCTTTTTTAACTTACTGAAATGCCCTTAAAGGAACAGTTCACCCAAATGAACATTCTGAACATTCATTTACTCACCCTCATTTCTTCAGTGAACAATACAGCATTAATTAAATCTATTCTCCTGAAGCCATAAGATTAGAAGTTTTATAAGCTGAAATCTTTCCCTATGGCAAAACTCTCATATAATTCGCGTTCATGTACATTAAAATATGGCGGCGTACGTCACTACTTCATGTGTTTTGTGAACAAACATCATTGGCGTCAAACTCAGTGACACATGACATTCTTTTTTTAATTCTCAGTGATTTTAATTCTCAAGATTTTTTGTGAATAATGATTTAAATCTCGCTCTGTAGATTGTAAAAAGCTAATGTACGTCTACAAAAGATTTGAAATACTTTAAAGAGGCCCTATTATGCTTTTTGGGATTTTACCTTTCCTTTAGTGTGTAATATAGCTCTTTGTGCATGTAAAAGGTCTGCAAAGTTTCAAAGCACAAAGTTCACATAAAAGGGAGTTATTCTCTCCCACAGAAAACACTGCTCAAAAACTACACAAAACGGCTGGATTGTAGTCCAGCCATTTCTTCCGTAAAGTATCTACGTCACTATGTAATTCATTTGCTTTGACCTGCCCTCGAACAAACATAGTTATAGCTGAGGCCAGGATGAGTTGGGTTAGTGTTGTTGGCATGTTGAGAAGACGCTGTTTTCTTCACTGCGAATGCAAAACCTCTTTGTTTGGACTTCCAAAAGGCAGACAAATTGAAGTATCCATGGTTAAAATAGATTTTTAGCACTATTCCTCAACAGTACAACCACAACCAATGCCAGATTTTCAAGAGGATTACTCCTGAAAGATGGTGCAGTTCCCACTTTGTTGGGACAATCTGGCACTTCAGGATCACTACCTGTAAGTATGCTTGATTATTTGTGGAATTATATGCTACCGAGTTCAAATGCGGAGTTTTGTGTTGTAGCTACGGTGTACACCCAGTGTACAGCTGTAGGCCTCTGCTAACCTACTAGCTAATGTTATTGTGTTGAAATAGATTTGCTAATCAGCTGCGGGCCCACTTTTACCTACAGTTGTGTAGAATTATGCAGATTGTTTGTCGTTCTTACTATCATGATTAGTGATCAAGTGTGGAGATGGATTTATTTTACTACCACGGTAGTGCTCAGCTAACTTGCTCACTAACTCTATAATACACCCAGTAATGTCCAACCGGGAGTAAGCCTCTGTTCTCCGTTCATATCTCGGGCGAAAAAAGTTCAGCTACACCCATTTCAGCAAAAGATGACTAACTTAGATGCACTATGTGTCTTTAACTTGAAGCTTTGTTAGGTTCACAATAACAGTGTACTTGTAAGAAAGCTACTAAATTAAAACTTACCACTGTGAAACGTCCTGCTCAAGTAGTGCTTGCGAAGGTGGTCCGGGTCGATCAGCTTGTTCTTCCAAACTTTCATTATTTCATTCATTATCGGACTCGGGCTAGAGCTGGTACGGCAAAAACCAACGGCACTGTTACCATAGTTACAGTAGTGTTTGCAGCTGCTCATGAAGACTCGGGAGCTGAAACTCAGTTATGGTAAGGGGCGTTAGATTTCCGACACACGATCTACGTGAGCGGCTTTAAAAAGAAATAACCGTCCGAATAGAAAATATGAAAAAGTGAAAACATACACAAGCACGAGAACTTCACGCATCTTCTTTAGTGTGTTTGATATCAACATGCAGGTACACAGAACAGTTCCAACTTATTGGTTTGATGAGGGTGAGTAAATGATGACAATTTTCATTTTTAGGTGAACTATCCCTTTAAAGCTAGGTCATTCATGAAAAATGACAAATCGTTTTAATTCCTGGACTGCACGAACACTGTGGTGTTTGACTTAGTGTTCACCTTTCCATTACATTCTCCCCAACCTCAGCCTCAGCGTTAGAGGCCTTCCTCTCTCCCCAGGCACCACAAAGTCCATTTATACTGGAAAGCAACTCTGCTATACATTTTATTGTTCAAGTCCCTGACCTACAAGGTGCTTCACTTCAATAATCCATTTACATTGGAATTGTACTTCTGCTCTTACATGATTAATAGATTTACTCCTTCCCAGGACAGAGAGAACTGTTTTCTTGTCTTTGCTCCAGTATTTTCCTCAGTGGAAAACCCAAAATCATTCATTGAAAAACACGTAAGCATGGACAGGAGGAAAAGCCATTTCTGACAGCCTGGCAGCTGATATGTCATGCCATTCTCTAGAAAATAACATCTTCTGTTCTGCTGTTGCTATGGCTAACAAATGCCAAACAGGGACTCAGTCTGCACTGATGCTAATTGGTATGAATCTTTTCTTTTTTTTTTCTTTTTTATACAATGACACCCTTTGAGGTGATATTTGCATCCATAAGCTTTATAAAAGCACAAGATGAATGACAACAGCATGCATGTGAACAAAGAAAAGCAGCAATTGTCTTTAAACAAAACAGTAATATTTCCATTTCAGTTGGCATTTTTTTTATAATGATAAGTATGGCATCTGTTTAAATCAAAATGTACATTTAATATGGTGATTGTCACAGTCTGTCTCCCTCATTTTCTTCAAGGACTCTTATTTTGAAGTTTTCCCCTGCACTATTTTTCCCAGAATTCACTGCCCTAATCACTTCTATCTGCTCATCATCATCCGCACCTGCCTTCCATTCCCTCATTAGTTTCCTTGTGTATATATACCCTCTAGTTTAGTTCATCATTTGCCAGTCCTTGAAGTGTTATGTTATGTTGAGTTAAGTTTAGATGTTAAGATTTATTGTTTGTTTCTTCTCCAGCGATTGTTCTACTCCAACGATTATAATTAAAAGATTGAAAGTGCTTACTCCTGCATCTCCTCTCTTCCTTTTCCACTCCTAGACACCCAACCTTAACAGTGATATTACTTTTAAATGAGGAGAAATTGCTTTTCCTACTGGTTAACAGAGTACAAATTATTGCACAGCACATTACTATTAGACCACAACATAAAGTCTATTTTTTATTGAAAACAAAACTAATTTTAAATGAGACGCTTAATTTAATTTTTGGCCTTTTGCCACTTTATATTCAATGGTCTCAAAAATACTTGGACACTTAAGCCACACTTAAAAATGCATGAATGTTTTTGCATTAACTTAAAACATGATAAAAATATAAAATCAAGCTGCATTATTTAAAAACATTTTAGTCCAAACACATTTATAATTTGAAACCTTACAAATGTTAAAACAATTAATTGCTTCAAATGAAGACAAAAAAATTTGGACAATTTCTGGATGTCAATTTTTTTTAAATTGTATGGAACATGTCCATAGTTAATGTGATGAACTGCACTATGTGGTTACAACAACGCCCATGTGAACTTCCACTAAAATTTTCCAAGAGACCATTTAAACGTAATTGCAAAAATGCTGACTAAATTAAGCTCTGAGAAAAGGTCTAGCATCATTCGTTTGCAGATGCCACTTGGTCTGATATTTTGTGTCTTATGCAAGGAAATATAATACAATATAAATACAGTACATTCAATACATTTTTAGATGTGGCTTAAGTGTCCAAAACTGTCCCAGTACATTTAGGCAGTGACTGTATATTTTAGATGAAAGTGTAGAGACATGGAAACAATAGGAAACAATAGGAAGAGAGAGCGGGTTCGGGATGTATCTGGCCAGATTTGAACTCGCAACACCCGCATAAACATCTTAGCACAATGTGTAGGAGCACGTGTGCTAGCCACTAGACCACAGCTGTGACAAATTAGAAACATTTTATTCTGAGCTTTCTTATGTTCCCATATAAGGTGAGTATCTTCAGTCTGTCTTCACCACCCACGACCCATATGTACAGTAACCGCTCCAAAAGCAACACAAATCACCATGCAGTCTATAAGCGACCAGTTTACAGAAATGAAAGGAATAATTTAACTCAGACACTGCTCGACGCATCTATTACTAAAGGCAAGAGCTATATGACAGCAGACACTGCATATTTCATAACATGACGAATGGCGCTCAGTGCTCTGTCTCTGACGGTGGTGATCCACTTGATTTTTTTACTGCATCTGTACAAACTAGGGGATGGGTCATGATGCTTGATGGTTTTCATATATACTGTATATACATTTATATATTTTTCGTTTTGTTAACTTTAGTGCCAGTGCTTTATTTAGTGTGCTATAGCTGTTAAACAGTTGCATGGTAAAATCCCCACGAAAAAGTATTTATATTAATCCTCTTTAAAACACCGCTGCTACTGTAACCCACAAAAAAAAAAAAAAAAAAAAAAAAAACACTATTCGATTACTTGTAAATTAAAATGCACATTAAAAATATCATTTATGACACGTACGTGAATCTTATATTTTGATTTATTCACAAACATTACCAAGAATGGTTTCAAAATAAGAACTTCAACAAATTATGCTTTCCTTTTGGCAAAAAATAAAATGAAAAATATGCAGAAATAAAAATGGAAAACATTTGTACTCACCTGGAGCTTACATAGAAACAAATACTGATAGCATGAGGGTAATGGCATTATAAACTCCGAGTCTACATAAAGGCTATCGCATCTCTATCATTTAACATGTAATTTTTCAGAAAATATACTCCTTCAATAAAAGCTGACTCCAACAAGAACCGAATACCAATAGAGTAGAATTCAATAAGAATCCAAATATTACAAATATTGCCACACTTTTTCAAAAGCACAGACGCCATGATATCTCATTTATCTCAATTGTAACTGTGAGATTTGGCGAGGGATTCAGAGTGAAAACAGTGCACTTCGGTGAAGCTCACGGCAGACAAATGGGGAATGGAAAATGAATTTGGGATATTAGAGTAGCATTTTTATTACACCAGAAGCTGGTGCAGAACGAGTACTCAATTACTTGATTACTCATGCACATACCTAGCGCATCCCTAATACAAACACATAACCGTTCTTTCATTTTGATGCAGAGAGACAAATGCACATGCACTTCTGCATAGAAAGCAGCTTAATGTTCTCGTGCTATTTGTCAATTATTCATGGTGGGTGCTAGAGCTTTTTGCATGCGGTGTATTACTAACGCCAGATAACTGATCCCTCAGCTACATGAGTCGCTCGTGCTAATGGCCTGTGCCACCAGCTGCTTAAATCATGCATTCATAACTGATGTTAACAGTCAGACCTATGTTGGTTGGTTCATACTCTGGTCAGAGAGTCTGGGCCAACCATAATGGTGAGCCACTGATCGATGGGGGGAAAAAAACAAACAGGGACCTGACGCTAACAGACCTAAGTGGAGTAAGTTTCTCCCCTGGCAGGTGTTGTAGGCTAAATATAATGGACTTGTATCTGTACAACCCTTCTGGGATCAAGGGCGGGGTTTGGTGTTTATTACCAGCCATTAGGGCCCTACAGGCTACCTTCTGCCTAAAATCATATCAGAGCCTTCTCTGAAATTAGCTATTATGGTTTCATTCCCCTCAAGGACTGCAGAATGATGAAGACTAGAGCCAGCCTGTTTTTCTTACTGCCTTTGAGGAGTGCAGAGGCGCCTCTGTGGCCGAGCCCTGTATGGGAGCTCATCTGCTGGACTGCAGTTAACAATAATTATTGCTCAACACCAAGAGTGAGAGGTATTCTTGTATTTGAGTCCTGAAATATACTGCACCATGCACAATGCTTATGTCACTTACATAACTTATGACCTAAGTTATATTAGGTTCTGTTGTTACAAAACAGCAATAATACTCTTTACTTAAAATTACTGGCATAAACTATTTCATTTATAACCACAATATGGGATGCAGTGGGGTGGTGTAGACATAGTAGTTGAAGATCTGGGCTGTTAACTAAAGGGTTGCAGGTTCGAACCTCAAAATGCATGAGTCACCATTGCACCATTGTGCAGGGCAATCCACCCCAGGTTGCTCCAGGTGGACTATAAAAAGTTTATTACAAGTCATTTTGGATAAAAAGCATCTGCTAAATAACTACTTACTAAAGCATTGCCACATACTGCTGTATGTTATATACAGTATAATCATGCATAGTTAGAATAGTAACATAAAAAGGCTCATCAAATTTTAAAAGGGAGCTGAAAATATTTCCTATATCTTTTGTTGTTGACATCAAAGTAGGACTGCAACAAACTATTATTTTGATAACTGATTACTCTGATTATTTATTTGATTAACCGATTAAGATTTTTTTTTTCCCTGTATTTTGTTGAAAATTAGATTTTTTAAAAACAGAAATGATTAAGTGTATAAGGATTTGGTTCGATTCACTGTACTAAATTCATGATTCGATACTCCCACAAAAAAAAAGAAAAAAAAAGAAAAAAAAAGCTTGATTCATGAAAATGTGAGTTTGAATAATTTTTTTATTATTATTACTTTTAGGACATCTGCAAAACAGTTCCTTTCATTAACTTGTAAAACATAACAAAAACTGTTCATTAAAGAGTAAAAAAAAATCCATCGGTGATGAAGTGGGACTAAAAATCAGCCCAGCAGAGGCCAATGGTGACACTAGAATAGAAATATTAATAATTCTGCTCAGCTGAAAAATTCATAATTATGTTAGATAGATATGCTGATTACATGCATTAAGTATTTTAAATTAATATAGTAATTTTTAAAATAGCATTGTCACTGATTACATAAACTATTCTTTTCAAAAATACTTTTTAACGGTAGTGTATGCTTATCCAGTAAAATAATATTTGCCATATTATAAATTTACTGGTGAAATCAGATTTTATCTTTGGTATCATCAGGACTATCAAATCAGGACACTTAGCATTATTATAAATTATATTCAACATTATATATAGTTTAATAGAGTACAAACCCAATTCCAAAAATGTTGTGACAGTATGAGAAATGCTAATAAAAACAAAAAGTAGTGATTTATAAATTATATTCAACCTTTGCTATATTGAAAGTAACTAAAACTAAACTAAACTGAAACTAAACATTATATGATGTTTTACCTTGTGAATTTCATTTTTTTTTTTTTTTTTTTTTTTTTTTTTAAATGTACAGTAATTTTAAATCAGATGATTGCAACCCACTCCAAAAAAGTTGGGAGTCGATTGTTTAGCACTGTGAAATATCACCATTTCTTCTAATAACACTTATTAAGCATTTAGGCATTTAAGTTTGTTAAGTTTCAAAAGTGGAATTTTCCCCCATTCATCCATTATGCAGGTCTTCAGCTACACAATTTTACAGGGTCTTCGTTGCCATATTGTGCATTTCATAATGCACCACACATTCTCAATTGGAGATGGTCAGGACTACAGGCAGGCCAATCTAGCACCCGCACTCTCCGTTTATTCGGCCAGTATGAGGTTTGAAGTTGTCCTGCTGAAAATTCTGGGACAGCCCTAGAAAAGACGGTGCTGGATGCAGTATATGCTGCTCCAAAATTTGTACATATCTGTCTGCATTCATGGTGCCCTCACAGATATGCGAGTTACCCATGCCATGGGCACTGACACACCCCTGGCCCATACAAACACTGGCTTTTGGACCTGACGCTGATAACAGCTTGGATGGTCCTTTTCCTCTTTGGCCTGGAGAACACGACTCAAGAGAATGTGGACTCATCGGACCAAAAAACACAGTTCCACTGTTCTACTTTCCATCTAAGATGAGACCAAGCCCAGAGACGTTGGCAGAGCTTCTGGACAGTGTTGATGTAGGGCTTCAGCTTTGCATAGTAAAGTCTTAACTTGCATCTGTGGATGCAGCAGCGAATGGTGTTGACTAACACAGGTTTAATAAAGTAATCCCAAGCCCATGTTCATGATATCTATTAAAGATGAATTATGTTTTTTAAGACAGTGATGTCTGAGGGATCAGAGATCACATACATTTAGAAGTGATTTGCGTATTGCTCTTTACGCACTGAGATCTGACCACATTCCTTGAATCTTTTAACTATATTGGGCACTATAGAGGGTTTAAATGCCCAAAATCCTTCCAATTTGTCTTTGGAGAACATTGTTCTCAAAGTGCTGGATTATTTGCTGAAGCATCTGTTGGCAAATTGACAAGTCTCAAATTATCCTTGCTCTTGAAGGTCTAGGCTGTTTTTGGAGGCTCCTTATATACTATGACATGATTGCCTCACCTGTTTAACATCTCCTCTTTCACATTGCCTTGTTATTTTAACTCGTCAAATTGGTATTAGTCTTAAATTGCCCTTCTCAACATTTTTGGAGACTGTTGTAATCATCGGATTTGAAATTACTGTACATAAATAAAAAATAAATAAAAAATGAAATTCACAAGGTAAAACATCATATAATGTTTAGCTGTAGTGTTTTCAATATAGCAAAGGATGAATAGAATTTACAAATCACTACTTTTTGTTTTTATTAGCATTTTTCATACTGTCCCAACTTTTTTGGAATTGGGGTTGTACAATCATCTGTAAACTCAGTGCACTTTTACTCTCGCACTGAAAAGTCTCATCCTCATTGTATTACAAGTGCTCACATGATGAGAGGAAACCATTTATTACACTTTAAGACCAGCACACTTTGACCTCTGAGGGCTTACTTACAGGTCTCTTGTAAGGCCTCTTCATGCGTTTTCAGTAATCGGATAGCTAACAGATCATGAAAAGACCAGGTGTAAATGCCCTCTGACACGCATTCGAGACAGATTGCAATCCGATCACTCAAACCACTTCAGGAGGTGGTTTGAGATGCATTCCAGATGAAACTGGTCAAGTATAAATGCATCTGGCTATTCAAGTCACATATGGAAACTTTGCTCCACCCAAACAGAGCTGCGTCAACATAGGGAAAACATAACAGCTATCACCGAGTATTTGCAAAGGGCTCAAGTCGCACAATAAATAACATCAAATTAATACATGGATGCACATTGTAGGAGAGACGGAACTTTTTTCTTCATTTATTTGATGCAGATCGCATGACGCTTCTTACCTGTCACATATTCCATGTTTTTTGTCTAGACTTTTATTTTGAAATTATTGTTTAGTTCCCCGTTCCTGTTAGTTTTGTAGTCCTTTGTAGTTTCATTTTATGACTGATTTTCCCCTGATTGTTTCCCCAGGTGTTTCTCGCTCCCTTGTTTGCCCCTGTGTATTTAAGCCCTTGTTTTCCCCGTTTTCTTTGTCAGTCTTCACATGTATTGTCATGTTCTGTACCTGGTTCCCTGTGTTTTGTTTTCATTTTATTCTGAGTTACCTTGTTCTTCTTTTGTTTACATTAAAAGCTGCATTTAGATCCTCCATCCTCGCCTGCCTCATTACAGAAAGACTGACCAAAAATGGATCTAGTGGCTGTCAGAATTCTGCTCCTTAAGCAAGTGGACCGTCCAGTTGAGGATCACGTCTGTGAGTTTTTAGAGCTAGCGAATTTAGTGCACTATCCAGACCGCTCTCTGGTGGTTTTCTTCCAGTCCGGTCTGAATATTGCACTGAAGGAACTAATGTCTCTGGCTGATCCTCACTGGCCACTCTACGAATATGTGGAGAAGGCTCTGGAACTTTGCGGTTCCCTTTACACAGTGGATTATGGCGGGAACCCCGGGCCAAAACCTGCATCTTCGGCTCCCTTGTCCAAGCCTCCCGCGACTACTTGCGCCAAGCTGAATGATCTGCCACTGATGTCAGTGCGTAGGGCCATGAAGACCCTACTTCACAAATTGTCAGCGCCCATGCCTGCCACGGCCAAGGATCCAACGGCCATGCCTGCCTCGGCCAACGAGCTGGAAGCCTCGTCCGTCCCAGAGCCAGCGTTGCCGGAAGCCTCGTCCGTCCCAGAGCCAGCGTTGCCAGCCTCGTCCGTCCCAGAGCCAGCGTTGCCAACTTCGGCCATCCGGAGGAAGAGAAGAAAGGCTTCTGTTCCCAAGTCTCTACCCGTGTACACGACCACGGAGATCGTTTCCAAGTCTCTGCCCATGCCCACGACTACAGAGGTCTTTCCCATGTTTCTTCCAGTATACACAACCACGGAGGTCGTTTCCAAGTCTCTGCCCATGTTCACGACCACGGAGGTCGTTCCCAAGTCTCTGCCCATGCCCATGACCACAGAGGTCGTTCCCAAGTCTCTGCCCATACTCACGACTACAGAGGTCGTTCCCAAGTTTCTTCCAGTATACACGACCACGGAGGTCGTTTCCAAGTCTCTGCCCACGACCACGGAGGTCGTCCCCGAGTCTCTGCCCATGCCCACGACCACGGAGGTCGTCCCCGAGTCTCTGCCCATGCCCACGACCACGGAGGTCGTCCCCGAGTCTCTGCCCATGCCCACGACCACGGAGGTCGTCCCCGAGTCTCTGCCCATGCCCACGACTACAGAGGTCGTTCCCAAGTTTCTTCCAGTATACACGACCACGGAGGTCGTTTCCAAGTCTCTGCCCATGTTCACGACCACGGAGGTCGTTCCCAAGTCTCTGCCCATGCCCATGACCACAGAGGTCGTTCCCAAGTCTCTGCCCATACTCACGACTACAGAGGTCGTTCCCATGTTTCTTCCAGTATACACGACCACGGAGGTCGTTTCCAAGTCTCTGCCCATGTTCACGACCACGGAGGTCGTTCCCGAGTCTCTGCCCATGCCCATGACCACAGAGGTCGTTCCCAAGTCTCTGCCCATACTCACGACTACAGAGGTCGTTCCCAAGTTTCTTCCAGTATACACGACCACGGAGGTCGTTTCCAAGTCTCTGCCCATGTACACGACCACGGAGATCGTTTCCAAGTCTCTGCCCATGCCCACGACTACAGAGGTCTTTCCCATGTTTCTTCCAGTATACACAACCACGGAGGTCGTTTCCAAGTCTCTGCCCATGTTCACGACCACGGAGGTCGTTCCCAAGTCTCTGCCCATGCCCATGACCACAGAGGTCGTTCCCAAGTCTCTGCCCATACTCACGACTACAGAGGTCGTTCCCAAGTTTCTTCCAGTATACACGACCACGGAGGTCGTTTCCAAGTCTCTGCCCACGACCACGGAGGTCGTCCCCGAGTCTCTGCCCATGCCCACGACCACGGAGGTCGTCCCCGAGTCTCTGCCCATGCCCACGACCACGGAGGTCGTCCCCGAGTCTCTGCCCATGCCCACGACCACGGAGGTCGTCCCCGAGTCTCTGCCCATGCCCACGACCACGGAGGTCGTCCCCGAGTCTCTGCCCATGCCCACGACTACAGAGGTCGTTCCCAAGTTTCTTCCAGTATACACGACCACGGAGGTCGTTTCCAAGTCTCTGCCCATGTTCACGACCACGGAGGTCGTTCCCAAGTCTCTGCCCATGCCCATGACCACAGAGGTCGTTCCCAAGTCTCTGCCCATACTCACGACTACAGAGGTCGTTCCCATGTTTCTTCCAGTATACACGACCACGGAGGTCGTTTCCAAGTCTCTGCCCATGTTCACGACCACGGAGGTCGTTCCCGAGTCTCTGCCCATGCCCATGACCACAGAGGTCGTTCCCAAGTCTCTGCCCATACTCACGACTACAGAGGTCGTTCCCAAGTTTCTTCCAGTATACACGACCACGGAGGTCGTTTCCAAGTCTCTGCCCATGTTCACGACCACGGAGGTCGTTCCCAAGTCTCTGCCCATGCCCATGACCACAGAGGTCGTTCCCAAGTCTCTGCCCATACTCACGACTACAGAGGTCGTTCCCAAGTTTCTTCCAGTATACACGACCACGGAGGTCGTTTCCAAGTCTCTGCCCATGCCCACGGAGGTCGTCCCCGAGTCTCTGCCCATGCCCACGACCACGGAGGTCGTCCCCGAGTCTCTGCCCATGCCCACGACCACGGAGGTCGTCCCCGAGTCTCTGCCCATGCCCACGACCACGGAGGTCGTCCCCGAGTCTCTGCCCATGCCCACGACCACGGAGGTCGTTCCCATGTTTCTTCCAGTATACACAACCACGGAGGTCGTTTCCAAGTCTCTGCCCATGTTCACGACCACGGAGGTCGCTCCCGAGTCTCTGCCCATGCCCATGACCACGGAGGTCGTTCCCGAGTCTCTGCCCATACTCACGACTACAGAGGTTGTTCCCAAGTTTCTTCCAGTATACACGACCACGGAGGTCGTTTCCAAGTCTCTGCCCATGCTCACGACCACGGAGGTCGTCCCTGAGTCTCTGCCCGTGCCCACGACCACGGAGGTCATTTCCAAGTCTCTGCCCGTGCTCACGACCACGGAGGTCGTCCCCGAGTCTCTGCCCATGCCCACGACCACGGAGGTCGTCCCCGAGTCTCTGCCCATGCCCACGACCACGGAGGTTGTTTCCCAGTCATCCAGGACCCTTTGTCTCGAGCCTCCCATGGCTCCACCTTCCACTGCTTCGCCCCCTCGAGCCTCCCACGGATCCGCCTTCCACGGCTTCGCCCCCTGATCTGCTCTGGTCTCCTTGGTCTCTTGGCCATCCGCCTGATCTGCTCTGGTCCCCTTGGTCTCCTGGCCGTCCGCCTGATCTGCTCTGGTCCCCTTGGTCTCCTGGCCGTCCGCCTGATCTGCTCTGGTCCCCTTGGTCTCCTGGCCATCCGCCTGATCTGCTCTGGTCTCCTTGGTCCTCACTTCCACCGGCTCTGCCTTAGTCTTCCGAGCCCCCAGCTCCACCTCAGCCCTCTGAACCTCTGGCTCCAGCTTGGTCCTCCGAGCCTGCAGCATTGCCCTGGCTCTCCATCCCTCTGGCACCACCTTGATTTCAAGCCTCCCTGACTTTGCCTTGTTCCTCTTTTCCCCTTGCCCCTTGTGCCCCCCTGAACTACCTGTTTTCTGTTTTCCCCCACACCCCATGGACAAATTTGTTTTTTGTAGATCATCTGGAATCCGCTCCTTAATGGAGGGCTCTGTCACATATTCCCTGTTTTTTGTCTAGACTTTTATTTTGAAATTCTTGTTTAGTTCCCCGTTCCTGTTAGTTTTGTAGTCCTTTGTAGTTTCATTTTATGATTGGTTTTCCCCTGATTGTTTCCCCAGGTGTTTCTCGTTCCCTTGTTTGCCACTGTGTATTTAAGCCCTTGTTTTCCCTGTTTTCTATGTCAGTCTTCACATGTATTGTCATGTTCTATATTTTTTCACTTGTTTGACAATAAAAACTTTGCCAGTACAGTAAGACAAAATACACTTTAAAAATAAATTCTCTGAAAAACCTAAATACCTTATGCAGTGTTGTTTCTAAAACAAGATAAATCAAATTGTTTTGATTCATGTTTTACGGATTTTTAGATATTTTTACAGGAAAACAATACAAAAATTATCAAGAATACGATTTTTGCCCTAATATGGTAACGTGCATGTAAAATGACTAGAAATAGCATTTTAGCTTAGCGTAAAGCTGACAGTTTACACAAGGTTTATTTCTATTTCTTCTGCTCCAAACTTATTTCAAACTTACTTCTCTGTCTGCTCATATGAATGTAACACATCATAAGAAAGTGTTTCACCGCTGTTCAAATGCACTTTGGATCGCATCATTTATATGTATAAATGTTTTCCATCTGAAAGGACTAAATATTAAATGAAACAAATGACAATAAAATGCAAAGTAATCTCTTCAGTAATCAAAATACTTTTTGAATGTAACTATTCTAATTACCAATTATTTAAATTGTAACTGTAGTGGAATATAGTTACTTATATTTTGTATTTTAAATACATAATCCAGTTACCTGTATTCCATTACTCCCCAACCCTGATTATAAAACTTAGAAAACAGCAGTAAAATGTAAGTTGAGCTGGACAGAAACAACTCTTACATAAGCACATCAAACAGCACAAGCACTCTGTCAACAAACAAGACGCAGCAACCGGTCCTCATTAAACTGTATTATTAAAATGATCTTCTTTGAAGTGTTCATTAAGTGCTCTCGTGCGCTGGACAACTTGGGTCGTGTTTAATCTGCTTCAGTTCTGTCTCTGTCAAACAAGTTATTATGCAAAAACATCTTTCACTACTGTAAAGTGACGTCACTGACTTCTCTGTGCTCACCGCACATATTCAACTGATTGATAATTTAAATCAGTTGTCGATGATTTTCATTATCAATAACCATGGCAACAATGTGAATGGATGACATTACACAAATTGAACAATTTATTCTGCAACAATTAAATGTGTGTTAAGAACGCATCTACAACTACAAGCTACACATGCAATGTCACCTTTTTTTAATTAATATTTGATTAGAAATAATAGAGACAATGTACTGATCTCTCTCTCTATCTATGGATTCAGATCTCAGTCTCACTATCACTGAGACGCAAGGGTGGACTGGGAAGAGAAACTGGCCCTGGATTTGAAAAAAAAAAAAAAAAAAAAAAAAACCTGGGCCCAAACTTGTTTAATGGGGTTTAGTGGGTGGTAGTTGCCCAAAAGTTGTTGAGCGGGGCGATGGGGGGGTTGGGGGTCGGCTGCTCTGCCCCGTTTCATGGCCGGCCCACCGGGAAAAGTCCCAGTTCTCCCTATGGCCAATCCGCCCTGAGATGTGACAAACAGCAGTAGTGCGCACAGCGTTCATGAAGGATTTTTATAGATAACCAAAGCAGCCAGCCAACCCTTCACAGAAACCACAAAAGAAGAGGAATACGGACCTGGTCATTTGAAGGGCTCTCATTAATTTAACAGAGCCTGGTTTGAACTCTGAGTGCTTTTTGGAGCAGACACCACAGACACAAGGAGCACTTCAGTCTTGCCCCAGGACACCAGGGAAATAGGTGTAGAGCTACAACAGTAAAATACCTGTTAAAGTCACCACAGATCCTGCTGTGGGATTCTTTTGACTGATCTCTACAGCATAATCCGCATTAAAGCCCAAAAGCCTGATTAAACAACTGACTGCAAGAAGCATTATCATTCCAGTATTTCAGTGGCTGCAGTGTCAGGGAAGCCAAAAGCAGATCAGATAAGCTGTACCAATGGAAAAGAGAAAAAGCGAAGAGGAAAAGAAAAATTAGGGGCCATGTGAATAATTTCTCCGGCACCAAACAGATTGACAAAATAATGAATTTTTAAACAGCTTGCTCAAACTTTTTAAAGCGCCACAGAGCCACAACTAATTAGTTATTGTCTCTCATAATATTAAACTGGGATAGGAGAAAGTATGGCTGCCCCCGACCAAAGATTTTCCTAGTCGAACAGTAGTCGTTAGTTTAAGCCATTAGTCGACTAGTTGTCGCAAGTTTATGATATTAATTTAATTACTTATATATATATTATATTATATTATGTAATATATATATATATATATATATATATATATATATATATATATATATATATATTGGGGGGCATCAGAAAATGGTTTGAGTTCCAGGGCTGAGAAAGAATGTTATATGTAACACTGTTAACACCATTCTACATTACAGAGAAATACTAAACCGTAATAATGAGCCTTTACAAGCGCACTCACGAAGTGAGCCAGAGCGACACCAGCAAAAATGGTAATGATTCTGAATGTGTCGGAAAAACCAGCAAGGAAACTGTCTGAACATTTTGTTAATTTATAGAGAGAAATGCACATTAGGGTTGTGCCGACAGACGATGATCTCAGGGATCGATGATGGTCAGAGTGATCGCCAATAGCTGATGCTTTTGACGATGTCAAGACAATAGTTGGCTCATTTTCCCATGTATTAAATAATTATTTTGATTTATTAAGCTATTATTATTATTATCAAATTAATATTACAATTAATTTGCCCATAGACACACAGACACGTGCTTGAAGAAACACACTTTATTATATTATTAAGAACAGATGACAGAAAAGCCGTCTATGTGCACGTATGACACGCTGTTTGTACGGAGGCGTGCAGTCTCGTGGAACATGTGCATGTAAAAGGATCTCACTCTTTCTTTGTTTCTGTCTTCTGAATTTTTTTTTTTTTTGCAAAAACAGTATCGTCTATGAGTGCTGCAAATGACTTCACATCTCAGCTCAGGAGGTGCTTTGAGTTCAGTTCGCTTTATTTCCACAGAGCAGTTCATTGTGAACGCAACTCTGTAGCCTATACATCTGTGATTAAAACATAAAATAATAAAAAAACACGTTCACCTCGAACCATGATTTATATTTCAGTGATTATTATCATCATTATAACTATTATTTTTACATTTATAATTGTTTTTATGTCTTAATTTATGTAAGTAATTTTCCACCTGCATGTTTAGACAGATACTTGCCTGATGGTAAATGGAAAGGTGTGTGTATGTATATGTGTGTGTATATATATATATATATATATATATTATTCTTTTATCACCTTATTTTATTTGCTTTTTTGTTTCGTTTGGAGTGCAATTTTAATTTAGAAATGTATTTGATTTAAGTTTTTCGTTTTTTAAATAAAATTAATTTAATTTTCAATGCAAAATCACTAAAGCAAGAATATTCACCAATCCCTGAGGCCAGGGGTTGCTGATGTACTTGGATATTGCGATATATATATATATATATATATATATATATATATATATATATATATATATATATTGTGAAGGAGGGAACAAAACAAATTATTCACACACGACGTATTTTCCCAGACAACGAAATACCCAACTGGTGGAGAATGCACAGATGAAGTAGGTTCTTTGCCAGAGAGATGTTGCCCTTCACAACGGTTGTAAAGCAACACACATTTTAATTACACTTTTTTTTTTTTTTCAGTTTCATTTGAATTTTTAGTTAAAATAAATAACAAATAAAGTTCAAAGTTTGAAATCAAGGTGTCTTGCTTTATTGTGTAGGCTTAAACCTAACCCTGCTTAATGAAAATTTCCCCATAGTACCACCTAGCGTCCAACCAGCGCAGTGTTCATCGGTTTTCAGTGGAGTTTTTTTTTCTGCGATCAACCGACCAATCAAAACTTGGTCGACCAAGACTCTTCTCATCGACTAACGTTTGGTCGACTCTCCTAGGGCTGCCCACTGATAAAGTATTTTAAAAATTGAAACCTTTACAGGAAAAATACATTTATCACAAAACATTAGTGCATTGGTCCACAACAATTAAAAAAAAGACTTGGTGTCTCTTTGCAGCAGTTTTCTTATAATAATGAGCTCAAATATCATAGGCTTTTCCAGGAAACTACTAATCAAACTCCCAGTAAATGACTTTTTTCATTTATCTGAAAATTATAAATCAATTATTGACAATAAATGCTTAATCTGTCAGTGTCATCAAACAAACATAAACTTGTTTATTCAATGACTGTAATGATATTGTGTGCTACTGCTCCCTTCATTATGTGGTTTCTGTAAAATAACATAATGTTCACCAGACAAAGTGTTCTCAAATAATCCCTTTCCAGATCCAAAACAGACCACAAAAAGCAGCACTGGATTTATTGACAACACTCTATTCTCAAAACACTGCTTTTAACTCCCTTTCAGCTTTCCTACAAACGTTCTTCAGAAGAGCAGCTACTGAGCATAAAATCTTTTCTTGATACAGCCCATTTATAATACAACAACAAAAATCATTTTGTTTAAAGCTGAAGTGTGTAACTTTTTCTGTGTTTAAATACTTTCTACTATCCCAGCTTAAAATGCAGAGACAATTCTAAGTCATTTGTAGGTTAATTTTCATGGTTTAAAGAACTGTATCTCTGGACACTTTCAAAATTCCTGTTTGATTTGAGTGACCCGTTCAAGCCGACACAACAATATTGACTCAAGCAATGGCATGAGTTGGGGGCACGACAATCTGTTTGTTCAAATCAACAGCAGACAAGGGGCAGATTTTGAAGGCTGTTTAAAAACAACGTTTATCTTTGCAATTCTGTTCTGTGGCACTTAAGTAGGACTGGGAAATATTCCATTTTTTTATATTGAAGATGTAAAATAAACATGTTTATGCAGCAGTTGAGTATTCTAACCACTCACAGACATGTCCGTTGAGCAATGAAACAGCAATGACCAATCAGAGAGGTTTAAATTAGACCTCAGTACTATCAGTTTATGACAATTGATCCTAGTGCGCAAGTTTTAAACTGTCTAATCTGTTTGCAGTGACACGTGAAAATTAATACTGAAGAAACATTACCTGACACTCGAAAAGAAGCTGTAGAACAAAAGCGAAAAGAACTGTGGAATTATTTTTGATTCATTTTACGCTTGCAACGTAGATGGTAAATTCACTGCTAACAAGCAACGCGACAAAACTAAAATGCTCCCATTCTAATCAAGGCATAGACGCGGTTTAAATAATTGATTTATTATGCTGATTAGACAGCTTTGTTTTTAATGAGAGCATTCGCAAGAGTGCAGAACTCTGTTTAAAGCATCAGTGAGCTCACGCTCAACTGCGCAGCTCAAACAGTGTAAACCTGCAGTGAGTGAGAGCTTCAATCATTATAATGGGAGAGTATGTCGCGTTGCTCGAATTCAGTGTACAATTTATTAAAAATGTAATAACAGTTTAGTTTATGTTAATAAGTTGGCGAATGTGAATTTGAGTTGTATAAAATAGCAATAAAGTAATTCAGCTTAACTGTTCTAAACTTGTTTTGGAGGTGTAGCCAACATAAAGAATATGGCATATTTCACGAATCACATGTCTGCTCTAATAAGACCCATTTACCCCGCAGCTGCTATTGGTAGATTTAAAATGTTCACGAATTGCACAAACTCTGATCGCAAATGGTTGTTTTTAATTTCCAAAGTGCAAACGCTGAAGCCAAATATGATCTAACGATGATCTTACGTGAACAAAATCACCATTGAAGATCTAAAAGTTTGAATGGGCACCTGTCTCACCACCAAAGGACTTTCTGAATGCAGTAAGTAACTTGGTCAATTTAAATCGGCTGTTCAAAAGTATGAATATTAAATGTCATATTTACTGTATGTGAACCAACAATTTAAGAGGTAAAAGACATATTGAATGTCTGATGGTAGTTTTTGATTTTATGCTTCCTTTCAGGTTTGAGGTGTGCATTTATCAACCTGTTACGTCACACAGGCATATTGATTCAAGTAAAAACTGGTTGTCAATAGTTACCTACATTTCTAATAGAACCCACGTATATTTCTTCTATACCATAGATATCCCTTTAAAATAACTTATTAGGCCTAACATTAACAAATATTATTACAATTGAAATGCTTCAAAGATGTTTAAAAGGAACTGGAGCGCAGCTCATATCCACCATTGAAATCTGCTACTCTGAAGAATCGCGCGGTTGTGCAATTTGTGATGTTACGGTAATTTAATCTTTTAATTGACATTAATGATCCTACGATTAAAATATCAAGGGTAATAATCGATAATTATGAATTTTGTCATAATTGTGCAGCCCTATTCATATCACACTTTTAATGTGGCCATTACGTTTCCTTGAAACCATGCCAGTAGCTCCCTCCACGTGTCATACATCACCAATATGCGAGAGTTAAGAGAGATACAGTACTTTAGAAGCATCTTTGATTTAAAGTTTAAAATGCAGATGTTGTTGAGAAGTTTGATTCATTTAAAAAAAAAAAAAAATAAAAATAAAAAAACTGTCCTTTTCAATGAAATAGTTAAAAACAATATTTCAAGGAGTCATTTGTATTATCACTCAAAAATATCCACAGAAGTCTTTGCTTGGATTTTATATGCTTAGAAATGTTTTAGTAAAAATACATGTACAGTAGGTATTGTAGCAGTCAATTATGTGATGTTATTTTGATCCATTCAAATAAATTATTTTGTTACATTGTGTTAGCTAAAGGTGCTATATGTAATATTTTTACTGTACTAAACCATAAAATGAGGGCAGTGAAAGGTCAGAGCAAGTATGCAGTGTACTCAGCTCACAGACATTTGAAAAGATGAAAGACAGACCAGAGACGCTTTGAGAAGGGAGAGGGGAAAGGGGAGATATACAACAGGATCCAAGACAAATAAAAAGGGAAAAAAAAGTATGTCCCCTCTCTGAGCATATGCTTTTCATTAAAAATGTGCAAGTTCTTTTCTAAAAATGGAAACCAGTCAGAAGCCAAATATCTTCAGGGGACGTGGAGGGGCTCAACCATTTCATGTGCCAATGGAGTGTGACCCCTTTGTGGGCCATGTCAGAATATCATCTGTGGTACCATATACCATGTGACCAGCACTTTGTAGTTGTGATTTTTCTTAAAATACTGAATGCAAGAGCCAATGCCCTTGCTGTTCTTGAATATGTTGCTCCCTTAACTGCAATAACAAATTAAAGAGATATTTCACCAAAAATAAAAATTGTCTTATCATTTACTCACCCTCATGCCATCACAGATGTGTATGACTTTCTTTCATCTGCTGAATACAAATGAAGATCTTTAGAAGAATATCTAATTAGCTATGTAGGTCCTCACAATGCAAATGAATGGAGACCAGAACTCAGATGCTCCAAAAGGGTATATATGTAGCATAAAAGTATAAAAGCAATCCATATGACTCCAGCTGTTAAATCCATATCTTCTCAAGTAATATGATAGGTGGGTGAGAAAAAGATACATTTTTAAGTCCTTTTCTACTGTCAATCTCCACCGTTAACCAGCCCCAATCAGTGGGTGGCTGAATGCGAAAGTGAAAGTGTTGATTTACAGTAAAAAAGGACTTAAATATTTATCTGTTTTTCACCCACACCTATTATATCGCTTCAGAAGACATAGATTTAACCACTGGAGTCTTTTTGGATTACTTTTATACTGCCATTATGTCCTTTTTTTGGCCTTCTGAGTTCTGGTCACATTGTGAAGACCAGCAGAGCTAATAAAGTATATTCTTCTAAAAATCTTAATTTGTGTTCTGCAGATGACAGAAAGTCATACACATCTGAGATGGCATGAGGGTGAGTAAATTATGAGAGTTTTCAATTTTGTGTGAACTATCCCTTTAAGGCTGGGAAGCATTTGACAAAACAGGGTTTGAACTTACAAAAGAGAAAAAGAGGCCAAAATTAAAAATTCTGAGATGAGCTCATGTGGGAGACTTTGGGCATGATACACCTATATTTTCTTTTGGGGGGAAAAAAATGTCACTCAGGTTCTAGCTTGTACCAACATGTTTTATTGCAGCAGGAATGCTGCAAAGTTAACTAAACCCCTTCGTTTGGTCTATTCAGTGCACATTAGTACTGAGTACAGTACAGTAATCATTAGACTGTAACATGGCTGCAAAACACACTGCAAAAAAATCTCGTAAACACAACTGCATCCCAGGGATTATCAAATTGTTATCTGCCAGAACTGCCAGTAGACTGCAAAAAAATCTCGTAAACACAACTGCATCCCAGGGATTATCAAGTTGTTATCTGCCAGAACTGGAAGGACTGTATCACTGGTCAGTGAGAATTTTAACACATGTACAGTTATAGACTGACAGAGTGAGAAACACCCACACACATCTGCACATGTACATAAATGTACATAAGTACACTTAGCTATGGCAACAGGGGTTTTTAAGGACACCAAAATTGTGGATATGTTCAGAATAGTATGCTTGCATACTACTTGTACAATTTTTGCTGTATATAGTAAGTATAATGTGCATTTACACACGGAATACCTGGTTGGCCTACTACATGTGCAGCATACAAGCAAATCAACAGGTCCGATTTGAATTCCATTTCCATTATGACGAATACACAGGAAGAAAATAAACCAATATTTTTAATGTCTTCATGGCTCACTATTCGATCTAACTGCCAAGTTCAGCCAATTGTACACAATTTTATTTAAAATGCAAAAAGTGTATTTTATTTTCAAGATGATAACTGGACTCCTCTCTCTAAATTAAAGATGCAACATGGTGAGGTCATATGACAATGTAGCATACTACGGTTTGAATCAGTTTATCATTCCATATTGCATAGCATACATATTGTATTGCAGACATGTTACACAAGGTTACTGCCACTTACTTGGACAGTGAAACGCCTCCTGCTTTCCCAATAAGCTCCTCATGATGCAGAACTGCATTATTCCAAGGAATGTTCAGGAATTTCAGAAGTGTCCTCATCCACTTTTCTGGGTGCAGGACGAGCTGTTCATAGTGCACAGGTAGGCACTTGTCCGCTGCCTCCAGGCACTGTGTATACATTGTCTCTATAGCCCGGTTCCACTTTGTTAGGCAGTCCCGGTAGCTGCTCAAGTCAAACCCGGCAATGGTGACTTTGCGTGAGATCATTGAGTGGACGGAGGCCCTGCCGTCACGGATCATAAGAATGAACTTCGCGTGGGGGAAGATCTTAGCTAGGTAGGTGAGGGATTTCAGGGCAAAAGGGTCTTTATTACACAGGTAGGTGGCCGGCTCCCCATGCTTTACTATGATCTCCAGCAGGAACGCCTGCATGGCTGAGTCCAAGACCTCGTCCGTTACTCCGGCTTCGTCAAGACGCATTTTCTCCCGCCCAGAGCGACTCCACATCTGCTTCATAGCCAGAATGCGAGGAATGACCCGGGTCTCTTCCCCACAGCGTACATCAGGGTGAGCATCCAGCATAGCCCGCATTAGAGTGGTACCACTGCGAGGAACGCCACCAATAAATGTAAGAGGCATGTCTTTATTGTAGATGAAGGGATTGCTGAGGTTCTGGCCCGTGCGTATGGTGGTGCGCAGGCTGCTAAACAGCGGCTGGCTGCGCTCCTCTATCCGGTGGTGGCACTCCATTGCGTGCCTTCCCAGGTAGAAGACTGTGACGGAGCTGATGACCAGGCAGGCCACTAGTAAATTCTGCTTCAGCTTGCCGATCATTTTGGGGGCGAGTGGGAGGGCCGATAGAGGAGCCAGGGGTGGGCTGAGAAGGGTAAAGGGAGTAGAATAGGGGGGTGGGGTGATATTGGGTGAGTTGCGGTTTGAGTTGGACACCCAATACTCAGGACTGGCCGTGACAAAGCAAGCAGAGGTTAGGATCTGCTGTGCGCAGTTCTTGTCGAGTACCTGGCTCCATCAGGCCTGAAACACACAACAGAACAGAACTCCATCATCCACTCAACATTAAAATTACACCATTTCTAATGACTCATCTTATTCAATTATAGATCAAAGAACAACACTGCAGAGCCAAAATGATTGATGCCAACATGAAACCAAAAATGACCCTATTTACTTTGTGTTCTTAATACATTCCTAGTCTTACCGTGCACAATTTATTGTTGTTCTCTATTCCAAATAATGGGCATCGATGAATGTCTTCAAAATCCTTTATCAAAATGTAGTAACTTTGACATCACCAATCCCTCTTTTTTTCCAGACCCTTTGCTTCAACCACTTGGCTGCTTTCTGGCATGCAACAGCCTTATTTTACGATCCATTAAAGTCTCACCCACCCCTTTTTCAAATTTTTCTGAATATCCAATTTCACTCAGAAAGAAGTCAGATTATGCAAGTAAAATGGATTGCGAATGCAGTTGCATGTTGACATTTAAAAAGCTAAAGGAAAATGACTACCTGCCCTGTTAAACCAAAAACTGAAACGTAACTGAAATGAGCTTTAGACATCAAGCAAATGGACTGAAAAAAGAATTTAAAAAAATAAATCCTGCCAGCAAGGACAAAAAAGTATCAGACTTCAACATATTGGACGATAAGCACAATTGGATTTTGGATAAAGCGACTTGTGAAAGAGATACAAGAGTGAAATCAGAGACATATCTGGTCACATATCTTAACTTTGACTCATGTTTCCTCCCACTGTCTTTGTACAGAGAGCTCATCTTCACCAGCAACAAGATGTATGACCTTGCAGTCTTTAATTTGCACAGCGTGGTACACAATCTTAAGGAGTGAGTAGCCAATTCGACACAACAAGCAGTGCGCATAAAACCTGACCCACTGCTTGGCTCTGGCGTGTTGGGTTTGTTGCAAGGTTTTCCCCATGCTATTCTCTGGCCAAAGTACCGATCTGAATAGCACACATTGGCCGGTGTCAGAACTGTGCTTAAACACACAGGTGGAGGACAAACAGAAAGAGAGAATCATGCCGATCATCATGTAAACTAGATTTTTACATTTACTGAAGTACATGTGATTGGTGGCTACCCATGCAAAACTCACTGCCACAATGCTCAAGTATTATGGGTGGTTGCTAGAGCATTGCTATGGTGTTCTGAGTGGTGTAAATATATTGTTATGCAGTTGCTTAGGTGTTCTGGGTGGTTGCAGGGTACAGACTAATGTAATTCAATGACTTTTCCATGAAGTTTCCAGTCATTTAGGACTGCTGAATACAGATTTTTAAAAAGCATTTGATTCAGACCAAATCGCTAATTAATCATTCAGACTAATTTGTGAACCATTCTGACCAAATCATTGATTCAAAAGAACAATTTGCTAAAAAACAAAAGAGAGAAAATAAAGTCTTCCTCAACACAAAAGCAAAATCTACAGTTGAAGTCAAAAGTTCACGCTTAGGTTGAAGTCATTAAAACTCATTTTTTAACCACTCCACAGATTTCATATTAGCAAACTATAGTTTTGGCAAGTCGTTTAAGAGATCTACTTTGTGCATTACATGAGTAATTTTTCCAACAATTGTTTACAGACTTATTGTTTCACTTTTAATTGACTAAATCACAATTCCAGTGGGTCAGAAGTTTACATACACTAAGTTAACTGTGCCTTTAAGCAGCTTGGAAAATTCCAGAAAATTATGTCAAGACTTTAGACAATTAAACAATTAGCTTCTGATAGGAGGTGTACTGAATTTGAGGTGTACCTGTGGATGTATTTAAGGCCTACCTTCAAACTCAGTGCCTCTTTGCTTGACATCATGGGAAAATCAAAAGAAATCAGCCAAGTCTGACCTCCACAAGTCTGGTTCATCCTTGGGAGCAATTTCCAAACGCCTGAAGGTACCACGTTCATCTGTACAAACAATAGTACGCAAGTATAAACACCATGGCACCACACAGCCATCATACTGCTCAGGATGGAGACACATTCTGTCTCCTAGAGATTAACATAGTTTGGTGCGAAATGTGCAAATCAATCCCAGAACAACAGCAGAGGACCTTGTGAAGATGCTGGAGGAAATAGGTAGACAGGTATCTAAATCCACAGTAAAACGAGTCCTATATTGACATAACCTGAAAGGCTGCTCAGCAAGGAAGAAGCCAATGCTCCAAAACCACCATAAAAATGGCAGACTACAGTTTGCAAGTGCACATGGGGACAAAGATCTTACTTTCTGGAGAAATTTCCTCTGGTCTGATGAAACGAAAATGGAACTTTTTGGCCATAATGACCATCATTATGTTTGGAGGAAAAAGGGTGAGGCTTGCAAGCCAAAGAACACCATCCTAACCGTGAAGCATGGAGCTGGCAGCATCATGTTGTGGGGGTGCTTTGCTGCAGGAGGGACTGGTGCACTTCACAAAATAGATGGCATCATGAGGAAGGAAAATCATGTGGCTATATTGAAGCAACATCTCAAGACATCAGCCAGGAAGTTAAAGCTCGGTCGCAAATGGGTCTTCTAAATGGACAATGACCCCAAGCATACCTCCAAAGTTGTGGCAAAATGGTTTAAGAACAAAAAAGTCAAGGTATTGGAGTGGCCATCACAAAGCCCTGACCTCAATCCGATAGAAAAGGAGGCCTACAAATCTGACTCATTTACACCAGTTCTGTCTGGAGGAATGGGCCAAAATTCCAGCAACTTATTGTGAGAAGCTTGTGGAAGGCTACCCAAAATGTTTGACCCAAGTTAAACAATTTAAAGGCAATGCTACCAAATACTAGCAAAATGTATGTAAACTTCTTACCCACTGGGAATGTGATGAAAGAAATAAAAGCTGAAATAAATAATTCTCTCTACTATTATCCTGACATTTCACATTCTTAAAATAGTGATCCTAACTGACCTAAGACAGGGAATGTTTTCTACAATTAAATGTCAGGACTTTTGAAAAACTGAATTTAAATGTATTTGGCTAAGATGTAAACTTCTGACTTCAACTGTAGCTGGTGAAATAATTTTAGGCAGAGGAAAACTAGAAAAATATACCTTCTCTATGGTCATTTCCATGACATGATCCAATATTTAATCAATTTCCATGGCTTTTCCAAATATGGCAATCACAATTTTAAAATTCCTGCTATTTCCAGGTTTTCCATGGTTGTGGGAACCCTGTAGGTTGTTCTGGGTGGTTGCTTACTGACCCAAGTCAAAAGAGCCCAACCCTTAAGCCTCTATGATATTCTAGTCCTTAGATATGGCTGGGATCCCTCCTTCAATGTAAGTATATAGGGTTATTTTTTCACCCATTTCGTCAGCAAGATGTATTGTTAAGAAAAGTAATTTGCTACCTCTCCAAAGCCACACAATTTGAAGTATCGATTTTGTCTGTAGCACAAACAGTGCAGCATGAGTCATGCACAAAAGTTTAATACTTAGGATTAGTTTGTTGAAAGTATGAACAATAATAATAGTAATGCTTGCCTTAGCAAGCATCTCTAATGAGCATCTTGGCACTGCACTGGAAACCCAAGAGACAGTCTTTTCGAAGTTTTGTTTCCATGCACTATGTCCAAGTTTTAATGATTTTTACCAGAAAATGCATCTAGTCAGTGAGCTGTAATTGTTTTTTTTTTTGTTGTTTTTTTCTTGTTAACTCTACCTCTTTTGATGCCAATCTAAAATGATATTAGTACTGTCAAATACGTGAACACAAATGAGCTCATTCCTATGACAGACCAAAGACATTTTAAACACACAAGGTCAGCCATAGTTTTCAATAAATCATTTATAGGTCTCGTCAAAGAAACAAAATGTGTGTGGAGTCTTAAGCCATTTTCCTCAATCACAAGGTAATCCACAAATCACAGGTATTGAACTGCCATGGGTCCCTCTCTCAAACAATCCAAACGAGGTTAACAACCACAATGACCCACCTGGGAACCCGGCCAATAAAGTTTCTTAAGACACCTGAGCTAGATACCGCTGTGATTCTTCTATTCCAGGAAGCTGGTGCTGGTAAAGTAACCCTTCTTTGACACAGTTCTTCATCTATGTGCAGAAAAAGGAGATTATTTATGATTATCATTATTCATTGCAGTCAAGAAATTCTTAGAAACAGATATTGCATTACCCTGCAACCTACATTACATGAAAACGAGATTCCTCTATAAATACAAACTCACAGGCACTTATGCATACAGACAGTCACCCAACCAGATTCATGGGGCATTGGGAATGGTACGGAGGCTGTGGGAACAAATATTGGTCACTAAGTCTATGGTTTCTCTTATAAAACGGATAGTTCCGTTCCTTTGTGCTGATTGGTCAATGTACAGTATTCAAGTCATGCAAAAATGCACTATGTGGAACACAAAATATTTTAGGCAGATAATAGTCAGTCACCATTCACTTTTATTGCATCTTTTTCCAAGGTGACTGAGGCTAACAGAGAGAGGAGAGAGACGGATGGAGTAATTGCTATTCAGCACTGACTGACCAGTGGGAGGAGTTTAGATGTACTCAAGGACAACATCTACACCAAACACAAAGCAATTCTTCAGCAAACTGACCCCCCTCACCATTTTCACTGTCATTTCACAAGCTACTTTAATCCAAGAACTAGTTGACACCTCATTATCTCTGAACCACTGACGTCTTCCAAATTCTTTCCACCATTTATTAAAAACAACAGAAGTACACTAATTATACTTAGTCACTCCTTTCTCAGCTTTTATTCATGAAAGAAATAAACACTGTAACAAAACAGAGTTCCTGAATCCCACAATGTTATTCTTAACATCTATCTTATGGTGTTAATCATATGCCAAGATAACCGTCAGAGCTGCCCTTGTTAAACAGTGACATCATCAGAACATGTCAGCCGCCTCTGATAAGAGTGAGAAACCTAAAGCAATCTTCCAAGGTCTGCATGGATTTACATTGATGGAGAGGGGCCTTGTTTGTGATGGATTTCTTGGCCACAGGCTTTTAATGCTGACAGATGGTAAACAGGAATTCCACTCCCAGAATCCTCAGTGTAATGGATCAGGCTCCACACAGGAGGAGGCAATGTTGTTCAGGAACATCTTCGCTGAAAGGTGTGACAGGATGAGTCATAGTTCCAGCCTCTTCCCTGTTTGCTTCGTGTTAAAGCTCACTCATAAATGTTCATACGCTAGAGACCCACTCTAATTTATTCCGTAGAGAAGAGACAGATCTCAATTGTGGCTAACACATAGGCTGAGTGGGATGCAGTAGAGTTTAGAGTAGCCTAAACATTATGAGAAGGCTACATAGCTGATCATTAAGAAAACATTGAACAAATGGAACGCATGGCATACAAAGATGCTTCCACTTAGCATTAAAGTGAAAGTGCATATGAAAGCCAGCATCCTCTACATGTAAATCACTGTGTTCCACAGGGGACCAGCCTCTTGACTGATTTACTACTGTGGTTAAGCAATGTTTTTATCTCATGTTTCACATTGGTGAAAGTGGAATCAAGAAGGTGTTGGTATTAAATTAATAGAGCTTCCTCAATTCTGTTACAGATATCCTCCACTGGATTTGACATTGATCTGTTTGGGAATCCTCCAAAGGCCGGTGCTGAAACTAGACCACAGAAACACTTAATAATGAGAAGAGCTTGAGAAGTATTTCTTTGATAATACATGGTGTCTTACTCTTCTTTAACAAAGCCACGGAAGATATAGGGGTTGCTTGTGTTACAAGTATTGGTGCCAGAGCCAATCTGGCCATGTTCTACACATTTACAGAGATCAAGAAAAATCGGAAAAAGTAGGTTGACTTTTGCTAAAATCTGTCTGTGCTTACCAAAATTCAAAACGCTGCTCCCAGCAGCAAAAGTGTTGTTGGGCATATGGGCACGTATTAGCTCCATTTTCCCAGTGTAATGCCCATGGAAGGGCTCCAAGAGTGAGTTGTTTTAAGCTGTACAGGCTGTGTAGAGGAATGCATATTTTACAAACTGAAACCCCTCAACCCAAACCTAACCATCAGTAGAGTTGGAGAGAAAATGCAACATCTGAATTGCGCTCATCACTGATAATTCGTACATGATTACTTCCTGATTTTCACAGTGGAATTGGAATCAAGGTCTCCTCTGCTGACGCAACGCGCTTCCGGTTGCGCCACAAGGGAATGTAAATAAACTGGAGCTGATGCAAAAATGTCTGATAGGACATGCCACTTGTCAGTGAGTCAGCATAATGTGGCCGATCCTAGAGTGGAACTCTCGGAAACAACATGCCGACTTCCCGTTTGATCATGCTGCAGTAATCTCCTGCATACAATACCGATTCATCCAAAAGAGTTTCAATCTGAACTACTTCAACAAAAAAAACTTCAGTACAGATACCTCTGAAAATGAAATCCAGCACCAGTGCTTGAATGAGCAATAAACAAAGTGAGCAGGATACTTTTCATTTCAGACATGAGGGCTTTCTTCTCAAAGGGCAAGGAGAGAATGGAAAGATTTGATGTAGGAAGCTCTCTGCCAGCAGACCCATTCAATTGCTGCTGAATTTGACAGGCGTGTGCACATGGTATTTCTGAGCAATCACAAAAGACACAAAAGGAGCTCTCAGGTCACGACTCATCCCTTTCTTAACAACCAAGCACTTCCACCCACTTTCTACCTGTTGCCCAGTGTTGGCGCTACTTGGGGGGGGGGGGGGGCACGGAGCCCCCCACTTTGACCGCTGTACCCCCCCACTTCGCCCACATTTCAACCATCAATGTTTAGTGCAGTGGGTGGACTTTTCAGACAGTCCCTTACGCACCATAGGCGAATATACAACGAACATCAAATATAAAACTACCCGGCTTAGAATTAATGGTCTGCCCATGAAAATGTCTCTTTAATAGAAGCAAAAAAAATAATTAAAAAAAAGAAAAGAAAGGAGAATGAATGATAATAGCGCCATACAGTACAAAGGGTTAAGATAATCAAATCACAAAATAATATGTGCCCCATGTGCATACAGTCTTTATACACTGACATGCAGTTTCTTACCCCTAAAAAAAAAAAAAAACATTGAGTGTTTGAACTGGAGCTCTTTAACACTCTGTAGCAGCGAAGTTCACACCAGCAGAAGTCATGCAAGTAAATTATATTTGTTTATTATATTTAGCCTAAAATGTAAGAAGTATCAATCCTCTTTGTCTTTGTATAAGTTTTAGTATAAGTTTATCTAATTTTATTTTAGTCTATTTCAACAAAAGGAGACAAAAGAATATTAAATAAAATGGCTAATAGCCTATTAACTGCTCATCTTCGTTACGAGGGAAAAGAGGCGACATCAATTTCAGAGCTAAAAGGGAATTGTTGTCCGAAGGCTGCCCAAAATATGATTTTAAAGGCCTTTTAACTCAGAAAGGAAAGATCATAATGCTGTCATCGGTGGCTAATTTCTGATTTCAATGGATAATTGGCTAATGTAACGACTTTTACCACAAATTTGCAGAGATTCTCAAGGCGGGACACACGGAATTCGTGTTCAGGTGGGAATACATTGAAAAATATGTTAAGGACTATAAGTCATAGCAGTTGCATAGCTTTATTTCTGGTTAATCTGAAATGTGGGTACGATTTGGTGAACTGAATTGACTGCTGTGAAGGATTAGATAGGCTAGTTATATAGTGCGTTTTGAATTTTGACTCCCAAACTGTATTGCAAAAGGCTCTAGACTGATCTGGGCCCTAATAACGAAATCTTGACCTTTGTTTTTAAGAACGTTTTCTACGAGCAATTTTACAAACGTTCATGATTTTTTATGTGCCTTTCCCAAAACGGCACTTAATATAAACATGCGAGGATGTGCTTTAAGTGCTAGAGAGTTGCTGTCCGTGTGCGAGGTGCTGAATTGTGACTGTATAGTGCTGCTCGTCAGTGTAACTTCATTGTATTTGTGCGTAATTTTATAAACATTTGTAATTTACATCGCTGGAAATGTTTATACACATTTAATCTAATTAATTACATAATTACATATAGTTTTGAAGTAATTTTGTGTAGAAAGATCATAATCTATTTGTTTTACACAATCACTGCTTCGTTAATTAGGTGTGCATTTTTAATATTTAGTTTTCACAAATTGCGCCGTTTGTCGAGATTAAAGTTTCCAGGATCAGTGAAGACAGCAGAGGCCTTGTATGGTCCTGCCAATGACAAGCATTAATTGAATTTAACGAGGTTGACTGTTATTGCGGAGCACAAAATAAGGAGACGTGTGGAAGCTGCGCTTTAGGGACATTCACCAATAAAATGGAGGACTGCTCTTTACTCACAAAAGTGATAACGGTAACAGAAACACAACATGTGCGGTGCAACACAACGCGTGGTGCGGGCAAGAGCACCCTTGGGTGTCAGAGATAAAGAGGAGACAAGGATGAGGAGCCCATATATAGACGATTTTTGTGCACAGCTCTAAGTTATTGACATTTTTCATTCTCTCTCTGATGTATGTATAATGATATTGAATTATTATACAGTTTAGCTATCACAGAGTCTGCTTTAAATAAATAATTAAGGGGTGCTGAGTATCAGATACTGTATATCTCTGTATAGCACTGCTGTGGCCTTACTTCTTCACCATTTCAGCTATTAAGCAATGATGGTTTGATCAAGCAAATGATTAAGTTTCCATAGCTATTAAGCAATGATTTAAATAACAATTGGCCACTCAGATTAGTCATGTCAGAGATGTTTGCCTAGACAGTCAACATCTGTCAGCCACTGGCTAAACCCGATTCTTTAATCAAGTCTGAATCAGAGGCTGGGATATTTCTCTCATTACGGTGGGGTCTCCGTAGCACCATGGGCCACAAACAGAAGTGCATTATGCCACTCACTAATCTGATATTCTTATTTCTCGTGACCTCCAACCTCAAACCGTTCTGCAGAAAGCATTTAAAGATCACATTACTTCATGTTAGTACATCCACATTTTAACAGTAATATTCTTTATTTCCAGTGGCTTTTAGGTTGTTTAAAATGAATTTTCATGCAATATTAACCAAATTTTGTAGCTCAAATTGGTCTATGACATTGTCAATTTGAGAACCATTGCATCTAATCTAACATTCAAATGTACCAGAGTGTTTAGTTTAGAGTGTTTAGTTTAAGATGCATAAAGTGCACTGTCGCTGAGCTAAAACTGATCTGAAGTGGCAATTCAATCAGCTCCCGAGTACAAAACCTCAAGAGTACTTTCTTCGTAGTTTACATTAAGTAGAACTGATAGCACAGGCCAAGTACCTACAGTATGAGTGGAACACATCAATCCCCACTGCCTTCTAGTGGCTGGGTTAGTAGTAATAGTACTGCTTCCACTAATGGGAGAATCTGGAGTTATCATGCAAGGTCCCACAAGAGTTCATCAGAATTAAAAACAGGACACATTATCATAGAAGGTGAATGTGGTGAGTCACTTCGTATAGCCTCTAAAACAGCAATACATCACCACAGGAAAGACCTTCCTGCATACATGATTAAAGTCCATTTTTCAGTTGTAATTGCATAAAATGCCAGGACAGATCAATACGCAAATGTTACGTTAGTGTCTCGTGAAACCACTAGAGAAGTTAGTGTTACAGAAAAGTGTAATTAAAAAAGGATCCTCCATAAAATAGATCAGTTATTTAAATGGCAGACTGGGAAAGGGTATTTTGATTCTAATCGGTTGCTGAATTCTTACTGAGAAAACCACAAATTAGACAACAAGGAAATGTTAATGCTGTTTAATAAACTATAACTATAAAAATATAACTCAATATACAAAATCTTGAAAGCTGGTGAATTACACCTGAAATTTGTACTTTTTTTAAAAGTGTATGAGCCTTGGCAGACTGATTTAGCCTAATGTTTGCCATTAGTGGCTAAGAAAACAGTTACAGCAGTGACAATAACTAAAAATAAATAATTAAATAAAAAACAGACAAAAATATATGTGGTATATACATGGTACTTAAACTTATTAAAATTTAAATGAACATATTATTAGAACATTTCACGTTTTTGACTTTCCTTACAAACACTTGTTTAATGAGGTCCTACATAAAATATGGAGTGGTGGTGGTGTAGTGGACTAAAGCACGGAACTGGTAAGCAGATGGTTGCTGGTTCAATCCCCACAGCCACCACCATTGTGTCCTTGAGCAAGGCACTTAACTCCAGGTTGCTCCAGGGGGATTGTCCCTGTAATAAGGGCACTGTAAGTCGCTTTGGAATCTGCCAAATGCATAAATGTAAATGTAAACATATGGAAGCCTCTGACAGGGATGCTTAATGCATATGCTGTGTATTCTGAGACAACATTGCCCAGCTTTAAACAATTTTTTTTTGGCATTTGAAACAAGATTCAGAGCTGTGTAAGCAGAGCTCAACACTTGGTGCACAAAACACGATGACGATCAACAGATAATAATTTTAATCATGAGGTTAATCAACAGGTCATTTTGAGTAGAAAAAGAACTCCATACTGCACAAAACAAGAATTTATCAAACGTAACAACAAAATGAACAATAAAAATGGTGTAAATAAACTTTCAAAAAGTGAAACAATGCAAGCTCATTCATTATTCAAGCCCTTCAAAAAGTTCAGTAAAATTTACTCAAATTAGCGAATAAATATGACAAACTTTTCTACTTTAGGAATGATACATGACACATTGTCATATAACTGTCAATCATAAATATTATATGCTTATAAGCTAGAGCATTCATTTTTACATGTCTGAATGTAGAATTTACTTAATGTTTTCAAGTTCATGCTTAAACTAACATTCAAGTATAGAACATACTTAAAATTTTCTGCTATATTTACTTCACCAAAAAAAAAAAAAAAAAAAAAAAAAAAAAAACTATTCAGAGTATCTCCACCAAACAGCCTCCAATAAAATACCTTAAGATCTGCCAATATCAAATGTGGAAATGAGACATTTCATTCAATTACTTTGCTTTTTTTTTTTTTTTTCATCAAACAGTTAGTTCTTCAAGCAGCCATTCTCATTGGACTAAAAGAGTCCAAAGAGCAACCTCATTTCAGTAAAAAAAAAAAAAAAAAAAAGTATGTCTATTGTCAAAAAATATCTTCTGAGTCACTAATGGGGTGTCTGCCCATAAATGATGAATTCGGCTGAAGTGATTGCCAGGACATGAGGCTACAGACAGACACTGCTTTTCAAGAAATGCACTATAAATATAACTAGCCGAGCCCCAAATTAATAGCTGCATGGAATAATTTACATTTTAAAACATTTCGGCACTCTGTTAAAACCACAAATGTTATTCATGCTTATCTAACCAAAAGTAATGGCTCATAAAGAAGTGCTTATCCCAAATAGATACATATGTTTCGTCTATAACGGTATATATATTTGCTTTTGTGTCATAATCTCAGTATATCTGACATGCTTACATACATCATACAGTACTGTATCTGATATAGACACAGCAGCATATGTCTGTCACTGACAGTTCACTTGTCGTCCAATACAGTTGCATGCAAACGCTGGCACGTGCCAAGTCTGCATCATTTTCCCTAGTCAAAACATACGAGAACCAAGAAAACCTTTTCCAAACATCTAATAACTTAAGGCGGACTAAGACCGTAAGAAATGCATTTTGTTTCTCGCAGAAGGAACGAGTTGCGGTTATCACGGCTGTCGATCATGTATATATAAACACTGCAACGCTGCAACACTTTTGGATTATGATGCGTAGAGGAACGTACCTGATGTGGTCCGTCACAATAGACGAGTACTGGGTTACACAGCAACTCTCTGTAGCCGAGCACCGATGCACAGACGTGCCATTCGCTTTAGCTGTTCCATTCACCGCTTTAAAATGCGACAGTGTGGACGACGTCTCGACTCTGCGCTTACCACAACTGTATCACATCAAACACGCGTCACCCACACTGCGTTGCCAGATGCTGGCGACCGACTTTAATAACACGGGATTAACTTCAGCAAATAAGACATCATTTTAGGTCGTTTGTAGTGCGATAAACGTCAATATTAGCAATTCTTTAATTATATTGTTTTAATTTAAATTACACAATTTATTCAGTGGAGATATGTCGTCTGGACATCCTGTAAAACGGTCTTTCGTGAGGAGCTTTTATCTCAATCAGGCAACACGATCTTTGGTTGACCCGCTGAAGATGTATTTATAATAGAAACCCTATGATTGGTCCAGAGCTCTTTTGACGTGAAAGTGTCGACAACTATTATTGGAAAATACAGGCAGTAAGTGTTTACGCCACCCTCTTCAGTTCTGTCTTGCCAGAGCCCTTCTACCAGCCTGAACAAACAACTTTAGCAAAGCAATTAAATTGAAAACACGGCGGTCCATAGACATTCTATGGGTGGTACACAGGCGAGGAGACCAGAAGCCGTTCTTTTTGAATGGATGTGTATAGAGGAGATTCTTCAGTGTACTGAACAAACTAGTTTTGTGAGGAATCCGCTCATTACTTGTTGACTTGACTACCTTTCTTCTAATCCTCAACATTTTTTGCACTAATAAATCTTTTTGGAGTGAACTATGTATGGAGTTTACTACAATAAAATTGCTGTTTTATAAGAGAAGACGCGGACAAATTTGCGACAGTAATGTGTCAGTTTACGGTTCTCCATATTCCTTTGTATGGTATCCGCAAACGGTTACTTACTGTCGTAACACGCTAGTCGACCGCTCGCTCCAGAGGTAGTTCCAAGTATAGAAGATCTCTGTGTTTTGCAAGACAGCACAGCGACGCTGCAGAGTTCTTAAAGGGACAGCGCTTAACAGTGCAGCAGATGATTACTTTTCCAGTGAACATGAAGTCTGTGGGTTCACTTTACTTGAAAAACACACTTTTTGTATTTAAAAAAAATATGTCTGACATGTATTTAAATGAACAGAATAAAACATTCGTTTCAATATTCATAGATAATTTGTAATTATAGAAACAAGGACAGTAATTTCATTATTCCATATTTATGGTCACCTTTAATTTAGAATAATATTCATAAAATACCCCAGTATTATGTGTACATGTAGAATAAACAAAGGTTTTCTTATATTATTGTCTACATGGGTGGAGGTTGCTCATAATTATTGCTTTTCCCTTTCATACTAAAGTAACTTGCTGCCAAAATAAGTAAATGCAGAATATACTGGATCTGACAGACCCAACTGGACTAAAAGGGAATAATGTGAAAACAGAGCTTTTGGTCACTCCAGAGCCAAGACTTTTTGGAGCAGTAAAATCTCCCATCAACATATTTGTTCAGACTGTGTTTCGTTTCTTACCAATGCTGAGGTCAAATGCACTGCTAATTTAACTGAAATCTGACAGTGCCGTTAAAAGAGAGAAGCCTTTTAACATTTTTTCAGGACACTGGTCTTGGATACAGTATTTATTTGAAAAATAAATATGAAAAATAAATACTGCAGAAAAAAACACAGAAACACAAATTGTATTTTATGTATTTATTTATTTTGACAAGGCATTTTTTCGAGCATGACAGCACTCCAAGCTCTATCATATGGCAGCTTTTCTTGCTCTTACGGTCAAATCTACCCTTGAGATCATTTTGAACAGAGGCTTTTCGAAGAGCATAAGTGAAATAATCCTATCAGATTTTAGGTATGTGAACTGTTGGCACAGTCATATCTTGGTCACTTCAAATGACTTGTGAACAGGTTTCAAACAAGCTTACATTGATCCCACAGTGGACTTTGAATTTAAACCGATATTCCGCCATTTGTTGACATTTACATTGATTTTACTATATGTTCACTTTGGCAAGAGGTTCTGTGCAAAAATGTATTCTCAACATCTTTCTCAGTGAGATGACAATCAAACAAAAGTCACAGCATCTCTTGGGGGAAGATTTTCCTGGTCTGCAACTCTGGCAATTCAAATATCATCTGTGCAATTCAAGTCAAGTCAAGTCATTTTTATTTGTATAGCACTGCAACACACATCATTTCAAAGCAGCTTTACAGAAAATCATACATTAACAGAAAATTAAAACTATAAAGTCTTAGAGTCATCATTGTATAATTGTAAATTGTGTATAAAAAGAAATAATTGTTAAATAATAATTGTATTTAGAACCCCAGTGAGGAAGCCGAAGTCGACTGTGGCAAGGAACACAAAACTTCATAAGATGTTGGTTAATGGAGAAAAATAACCTTGGGAGAAACCAGGCTCACTGTGGGGACCAGTTCCCCTCTGGCTGAACATCATGAATATAATGCCAATATTACAACCCCAATTCTGAAAAAGTTGGGACAGTATGAAAAATGCTAATAAAAACAAAAAGGAGTGATTTGTAAATTATATTCACCCTTTGCTATATTGAAAGCTCTACAACTAAACATTATATAATGTTTTACCTTGTGAATTTCATAGTTTTTTTTAAATATACAGTAATTTCAAATCAGATGATTACAACACGCTCCAAAAAAGTTGGGACAGTCGAGTGTTTACCACTGTGAAACATCAACATTTCTTCTAATAACACTTATTAAGCATTTGGGCACTGAAGACACACGTTTAAGTTTAAAAAGTGGAGTTTTCCCCCAATAATCCATTATGCAGGTCTTCAGCTGCACAATTGTATGGGGTCTTCATTTCCATATGGTGTGCTTCATAATGTGCCACACATTTTCATTTGGAGATAGTCAGGACTGCAGGCAGACAAATCTAGCACCCACACTCACTGCTCACACAGCCATGCACTTGAAATCCGGGCAGTATGTGGTTTGAAGTTGTCCTGCTGGAAAATGCAGGGACATCCCTGGAAAAGATGGTGCTGGATGGCAGTATATGCTGCTCCAAAATTAGTACATATCTGTCTGCATTCATGGTGTTCTCACAGATGTGCGAGTTACCCGTGCCATGGGCACTGACACACCCCTGGCCCATACAGACACTAGCTTTTGGACCTGATGCTAATAACAGCTTGGATGGTCCTTTTCCTCTTTGGCCCAAGAACACGACGGCTTGTTTTTCAAAAACATTTTTGAAATGTTGACTCATCTGACCAAAAAACACAGTTCCACTGTTCTACTTTCCATCTCAGATGAGACCGAGCCCAGAGACGTCGGCAGAGCTTCTGGACAGTGTTAATGTAGGGCTTCTGATCTGCATAGTAAAGTCTTAACTTGCATCTGTGGATGCAGCAGCAAATGGTGTTGACTAACACAGGTTTAATAAAGTAATCCCAAGCCCATGTTCATGATATCTATTAAAGATGAATTGTGTTTTTTTAAGACAGTGATGTCTGAGGGATTAGAGATCACATACATTCAGAAATGGTTTTCGTCTTGCCCTTTACGCACCGAGATTTGTCCAGATTCCTTGAATCTTTTAACTATATTGTGCACTGTAGAGTTGAAATGACGAAAATCCTTCCAATTAGTCTTTGGGGAACATTGTTCTCAAAGTGCTGGATTATTTGCTGAAGCATCTGTTGGCAAATTGACAAGTCTCAAATGATCCTTGATCTTGAAGGTCTAGGCTGTTTTTGGAGGCTCCTTATATACATGACACGATTGCCTCACCTGTTTAACATCTCCTGTTTCACATTGCCTTGTTATTTTAACTCGTCAGATTGTTATTAGTCTTAAATTGCCCCTGTCTCAACTTTTTTGGAGCGTGTTGCAATCATCTGATTTGAAATTACTGTACATTTTCAAAAAAACTATGAAATTCTCAAGGTAAAACATTATATAATGTTTAGTTGTAGTGCTTTCAATATAGCAAAGGGTGAAAATAATTTACAAATCACTACTTTTTGTTTTTATTAGCATTTTTCATAATGTCCCAACCGTATAGTGCAAGTCATGGTTTAAAATTATTAAACTAAGTAAGTGTTAAGGGTCAGTGTTTAAACAAAGATTTTGTAAGAACTGTAAGATTAATGACTGTCTTTGAAGTCCATCCTGGATTAACTGCAGAAGATTACATAGATGCATTTCGATGCATTTTTGAATGCAATTTAAAAAAATATGACCGGCAATGCAATGTCTAACAAGCAGGTGGGTCAGATATGGCATATTTAACAATGTATCCCTGGAGAGCGGAATAGATGGTGCTGAGAGTGTAAACCAAATTGTGGGAACAGATGGGTCCTGAGAGAATGGCAGGAAATCACAGCCTGTGTGGTACACCATACAGTGTCGCCGTATGGGCCTGTCAAATCTGCAGTGGGATAGGCTCAGGGGCAGAGACCTCCGAGTGTGAACTCTTCCTCTGGCCTCTGTGTAATTTGCTTCATATGCTGCATGTATAAATAGTCACTTATTGTGGCATAATATTGATTACTGAAAAAAATATACATATTTTTGAGTCAACTTAAAAAAAAAAAAAAAAAAAGGAAAAATCTGGGTTACAGTGAGGCACTTGCAATGGAAGTGAATTGGGCCAATCCATAAATGTAAAAAATTCTCACTGTTTTAAAAGTATAGCCACAAGATACAAACAATATGCATGTTTGCCTGATTTTAATGAAATAAAATCGCTTACTATCCTTTTTTGTGTAAAGTTATATCTAACTTTGTTGCCATTACGATGTAATGCTATAAACCTCAGCTAATGACTATTTAAACAACTTTGCACCTCAATACACACATTTTAACAGAAGAATTAATATTAGCTTCACATTTCTGCCTTTAAACCCTCCAAAAATGAACCCCATTCACTTCCATTATAAGTGCCTCAATGTAACCATTTTGCTTTTTCTATTTATTTATTTATTTTTAAGAAAAGGAGTGACATGTTGAAATTGTTTATTGTGGTAATCAACATCATGCCACAAATGCTGTTGATTGAGCTTAACTTGTGTTGAACCCAGAATATTCCTTTATGTTGCGCCTGCATTTTCAAAACAGCCCAACTGGCCATAAAGACCCAGTTCTCTCTTGAAGGCTCCAAGGAGACTGTGGATGTCAAGATTTATAGTGAATAATGACTTTTTTAAACAGACTTTTAGTCTGTTTCTCACCCAAAGTGATAATTTCACTTCAGAAGACATGGATTAAACCACTCAGTTTTTATGTGGTTTTTGGAGCTTGAAAGTTTTGGATTCCACAAAATCATTCTTTAAAATATGTTTGTTTGTGTTCCATGCAAGATGGGCAAAAGCGTGAATAAATGATAAGAGAATTGTTATTTTTTGGTAAACTATTCCTTTTAGAACTGTTACAATCTTTGATTCATTAACTGATTTTAAAATACTGATGAAATACAAAAACATGAGAAAGCAACTTTTGAAATATGACACATGGACAAGGACAGTAAGGTCAAAATAATTTCAAATGCAATATCTTACCAGAATTTGCAACTTCATTAACCCGAAGGGGTAACTGACCAAGAGATGAGGCCAAGAGGCCAGAATGTTAAAAATGTCTTAATGTCCTGTTCTATATACAATACTGTTCTGTGAATTTAAGAATGGCACTGAGCCCCTGAATTTTCCAGAGTGATGTGCATGTGCCCTGTAATAATGTGTGCACTAAAAGCTGCTTTGGATTAAAAATAAATAAATAAATGAATAAATAAAAAGCTATTGCTAAATAAACACTCAGTTAAAACAGCAGGATGATTACACAAAGGAATGTTCTGTGATAAATAAAATTTAAACTCAGCATCTGTAGCATGCATTTGATTCCCACAAAATATTCTCTTAACAAACATATTTCTTTGCATGCATGGGTTAAAAATCTATGCATTTTTTTCTCTATAGGATCCAAATACCCCAGTTTACCACATAACAATACAATCGCAATTCTATAAAGTAGAAACTGGAATCACATGATACTGATTATGATGCTTTCTTCCTTTACTTTCACAAAGTATATTTTCTGTACTACAACATATCTTAGTATACTTCTCTCATTTGTAAATATATTTTTGACCCCGATTAAAATATTCCACCTTTTCCATAATATTTAGTCAGAGTAAGAAAAAAAGTTTAGTTAGGAAGATGAGCCAATTCACCATGCAGCTCTTCTGTTATGGTAACCACCATGCTAGTGTCCCCAGTCGTAGGCTACTTTTTAAGCAGTGAGCACATTTAAAAGCACAAACACACCCCTTCATTCCTAATTAAAACCATTTAGCTGCCTATTGAGGTTTCAAAAGGAATGGAGGTTTGATGCAGTGAAGAAGCTGGTTGGTTCTCATTCATAGAGAGCATTGAAAGAAGAGGATCATGTGTCTATGTTCAAGAATGTCAGACAGTTAGCTTCAGTTTAGCCTCAATCCTTTATTGGAAACATATGTTTTGAGAAACCATTTGGAATGCAGGGACTTTGTATAAAAAAGTTCAAAACAAAAGTTAACTTGGACACACAAACTTTGATTATTTGTGATGTGCCCTGCAATGTCTGCCACAAAAGATGGATATCTCGATGAATGTGGATGAGTGAACTCTCTATCCTTGTCCTCCTCTCCTGCAATCAAATTCTTAATCAGTCACACAGTGTGTGGCTTGATTAGGTAAAAGCCTTCAAGCTCTGCCAAAAACAGAAGTTTGGGGGACAAAGGGGAGGGTGATGAAGTGCTTGGCCCAGATAACTTGCTTTTCCATACTCAAGGGTACCTACAAGAATAAAAAAGGGCAGCCCTGTGTAGTACACTACCATCAATTATTTGATTAAACCACTGTCTCACTTTGTGAGGCAGAACCACTAACATCCATAGAAACTTGTACAAACAGCACTTGCTCTGTGCTTCTGAATTATCCCAGAACAAAGATGACATAAAAATATAGGTGAAGCATTGCCAAACAAAGAGTAATATGCTGTCACGCTGCTAGATGTGTTTCCATAGCTGTTTTTAGAGCTCTACTCTAGTTTATTACAAATGCCTGGGCCTAGCGCTCAAACACAATTTAGCAGTGGCGTCCAGCTGGCCCGACTGTAAACAAGTCTGCAGTTTGTGTACAGTTTTGTGGTGAATGCATTATGCACTGAATTAGCAGGCTGTCCCCACAGTTTAACTGAGGTGAATCAGGCTTGGCAGGGTGCCTGGTCTGATTTTTGACTAAGCTGCATTTTCATAACCCACTGTTCAAGAGTATGATCCTGTGGCAGATAGTGCATCTAGTGGGATTTATAGCTAAAGCAACATCAGTAAATTTAGTCATTCACAGTTAGAGACAAGAAAGAAACAAACCCTAGAGTGCTTAAGTTCCGTATACTCCACAGAGTGCTTGTTCCCTGGAGAAAAATCAGCTAAATGTGTTCATTGGATTAAATATGAAATTATTTAACATGCTAGTGTTAGTATGTAAGACAAGGTTTAAATTGGAAGGATAATGATTCATTCATAGTTTTTGAAACCCACCCTTTTTTTTTTTTTTTTTTTCCAATTTGGAATGCTCAATTCCCAATGCGCTCTAAGTCCTCATGGTGGTGTAGTGACTTGCCTCAATCCGGGTGGCAGAGGACAAATCTCAGTTGCCTCCGCATCTGAGAACGTCAATCAGCGCATCTTATCACGTGGCTTGTTGAGCGCATTACCATGGAGACGTAGCGCGTGTGGAGGCTTCACGCTATTCTCTGCAGAATCCACGCACAACTCACCACGCGCCCCACCGAGAGCATGAACCACAATATAGCGACCACAAGGAGGTTACCCAAAGTGACTCTACAATTTGGTTGTTTAGGAGACCTGGCTGGAGTCACTCAGCAAGCCCTGGATTTGAACTCGCGACTCCAGGGGTGGTAGTCACCGTCTTTACTCGCTGAGCTACCCAGGCCCCTGAAACCCATCCTTAATTAAAGGACAAAAATGAAAATTCTGTCATTAATTACTCACACTCATATCATTCCAAGCCTGTATGATTTTCTTTTTTATGTGGAACACAAAAGGAGATGATTTAGTATCGCGGTCCATCTTTTTTTAATAGAATGGCAGTGGGTAGTGGCACGTGTTCATTTGAGATCATATGAGATTTATTCGAGCTCGGGTCGAACCTCTAGCCTTGAGCCCCTTTCGCCCAGGACAGCGAGCCACACATGTTTACACTATCCTCAATGCAGGATTACATTAACTTGCGAACTACTGAAATGGTAAAAGACTGTAAACATGCTACAGTAAAAAATGTTAATTGGTTAACGGGTAGCCTTAAAATATACGGTAAAAAAGGATAATATATTTAAAAAGACAATACATGTAATTTTATGGTAAAATGTTGCAAAAATGAATCTTTTTAGGTGTAAAAAGTATGAGTTTACCATATAATTAATGGAAAAATTTATATTATGTTTAATAAGAGAATACATGTACTTTTTACAGTAAATTATTGTTAAAATTACGGGGGAAAAAACAATAATTGGGCATTCCCAGAATTCCCTGCATGACCTGTCACATTTCATTTTATTCTATGGAAATAGTTATGTTTCTTCTTTTTTTTTTTTTTTTCAATTCCAATGTGCTTTTAAGTCTTTGTGGTTGTGTAGTGATTTGCCTCAGTCCGGGTGGTAGAGGATGAATCCCAGTTGCCTCTGCGTCTGAGACCATCAACCCGCGCATCTTATCACGTGGCTTGTTGAGCGCATTGCCACGGAGACATAGCGCGTGTGGAGGCTTCATGCCATCCACCGTGGTAACCACGCTCAACTCACCACGCACCCCACCGAGAACGAACCACATTATAGCGACCACGAAGAGTTTACCCCATGTGACTCTACCCTTACTAGCAACCAGGCCAATTTGGTTGCTTAGGAGACCTAGCTGGAGTCACTCAGCATGCCCTGGGATTCGAACTAGCGAGCTAGCAAACTCCAGGGGTGGTAGCCAGCATATTTTACCACTGAGCTACCCAGGCCACCCACAGTTATGTTTCTTCTTAATTTTAATATCACATATTTACATTGGGGTGTTCTGTGTTATATTTGATGCAGTTTAGTTAATGTTTATTGCATAATATTAATTTCACATGTGTTACCCTGATGGTGTTTAGTGTTTGTGTGAGTGACACTGAGCACTGTCTCTACATGTTTATTGGTCAGTGCTCCAGGAAGGGCCTCTATGGTTGAACTTCATGTCATCATGTGCCCTTCTGTAATAACTATGCTTAGTAACAATACATTATAAAGTGAAAAGCAAATTTTTACAGTTTCAGAAGTTTAAAGTATTAAGATTATATTATTTAATCAAATAAAGGCATCAAAATTACATCCTGTAAGGCCTGAAGCATGGTTAACACAGCTGCCAGTTTTTTAGCATAAATTTAACAGGATTAGTTTTTATATAGTGTTATTTATGACACTATAGTACCTAGTTTTTGATGCCATCAAACTGTTTAATGATTTTAGCAGTAAAGTCTGTGCTCTCTAAGTGGGGGGTTAGAGGGAGAGCACAGCTGCAGGAAATGGCTGTATCCGGTGCATACAGCCAACTATGTGCATAAAGAAGAAAATTAGTCCTTCATTTGTTTAACATTCAGTCAAGCTGAAAAGTGAACAAATAGCCTTAGCCGAGGTCATTGGTACTAAACACATATAATGTCTGCTTTATGTTGATGTTTGACAAGAGTTAATTGGGCTGAAATAAGCTGTCTGTCACATAAATATGAACACTATGTTGAAAGACGCTAAATGTGGTTGTAACCACGGTCAGAAATTAACAATTGCTCACTGAAAGTGTCGAAAATGGCCCACGTATTTAAAATGCAGCTACAAAAATGACCCCGTAGTTAATTCCTTTGTTTGTTTGTTTTTTATCTGGTGTCAAACTTCTAATACTATAGTTCACTTCTGTATAAGGCCCATCTAGTTGTGACTTTACTGCAACTGCAGATAACAACCTGTCAAATATCTGTATTAAGTGTGTTTTTGAATGTGTAGCTAATATGATGTTGTTGTTTTTTTCATGAAAATTAATAAAATCAGCTCTGAAAGCACTAAATGTGAAGAAAACATTCCCCAAAACCATAAAATCTGAAATGGCAATTACATACAAATCTGTGATTGTAGACTGCAGTGAGCTGTGTAATCTACCATACAGACTGGCCAACTATTTGTATTCAAACCAGAGCGTTTGTTGTGCTAAAATATCTAGTGCATTTTTTTACAGTTATTTGATGTTAATTTGATCTTACAGGTAATCGTCATAATTTATTCAAATTGATTTAATTTAATTATTTGACATATAGGTGACATGGTGTGTTTTCATGGTGACAAAAACATTATGCACTAATAAAGGTTTAAAAAATGCCCCTGAATATCAATTCCAGTGGGCAAATATTGTCCGTTAATAAAAACATGAATTTCCGACACTGGTGGTCACTATATTCTTCCGTTTCAATGCTGTACATGGAGTCCTCAGCAACAGTGACAATGAGATCACAGCATGCAGGAAAGGAAGATGTCAAAGAATGTTGCATTATTCTGGTTGTGTGGTAATTCTACCTCTTTGCATGACCATATATCTTAACCAGAGGGGGGTGGAACATATCTGAGGGTTATAAGACTTGTAACCGCACTGCTGACTTGTGCATTCTGAAACTGAGAGGGGGCCTTTTCAGCAGACATGCACATAAGGGACCTCTGACCCCCTTATACTTTTGCACGGTGAGGAGCAGAGTGCATTTCAAAGGCCATAGAGCTAAAATTTACAAGAGGCAGGTTTTATGTTTCCAAAATGGAGAGGAACGTTTGCATCTATCCACGAAGACCTGGCTGTTAACATCTCTGAAACTTCTCTGCAAATGAGTCATGCTCCTGAATCACAGGATAATTATTTTTCAGTCAGACATAGACATTTACATACATTTACATTTACATTTATTCATTTGGCAGACGCTTTTATCCAAAGCGACTTACAAGAGAGGAAAACATAAGCGAATCATCTTAGGAGTATGAAAAGTGCTGTATTACAAAGTATCACTAGCATCATAATAGTATTCAAAACAGAATAATGTGCAACAGAAATTTTTTTTTTTTTTTTTTTTTTTTTTTTAATGACTGGTTAAGTGCTCATGGAAAAGATGTGTTTTTAGTCGTTTTTTGAAGACAGAGAGTGAGTCAGCTTCACGGATGGAGTTGGGAAGGTCGTTCCACCAATGTGGTATGATGAAGCTGAAAGTCCGGGAAAGTGTTTTGGTGCCTCTTTGTGTTGGTACAACAAGGCGACGTTCCTTAGCCGACCGCAGACTTCTAGTGGGCGCGTAGCTCTGCATAAATGATTTTAGGTATGCTGGAGCAGACCCAGTAACTGTTCTGTATGCCAGCATCAGAGCCTTGAATTTGATACGCGTCACCGGTAGCCAGTGGAGAGAGACAAGGAGTGGTGTAACATGTGCTCTCTTTGGTTCATTAAAGACCAGACGTGCTGCTGCATTCTGGATCATTTGGAGGGGTCTAGTTGCACATGCAGGGAGGCCTGCAATGAGAGTGTTACAGTAGTCCAGTCTAGTTATGACAAGTGACTGGACAAGCAGTTGTGTGGCATGTTCAGAGAGGAAGGGTCTTATCTTCCTGATATTGTAGAGTGTAAATCTACATGATCTTGTGGTCTTTGAGATGTGGTCTGTGAAATTTAGTCTGTTGTTGATGGTTACCCCTAGATTTCTGACCGATTTGGAAGGCGTTACTGTAGTTGCACCCAGCTGCACGGTGATGTTGTGTTCAACATCAGGGTTGGCTGGAAAGACAAGGAGTTCAGTCTTGGCTGGGTTGAGTTGCAGGTGGTGCTCCTTCATCCAGGCCGAGATGTCCACCAGGCAGGCAGAAGTTCGAGCAGTCACTGTGGTGTCGTTGGGCTGGAAAGACAAGTAGAGTTGCGTGTCATCAGCGTAACAGTGGTAAGAGAAACCGTATGCCTGAATGATGGGTCCCAGTGATGTTGTGTATATGAAGAAGAGAAGTGGCCCAAGCACTGATCCCTGAGGTACCCCAGAAAGTAGCTGATGTGGCTTGGATACCTCACCTCTCCAGGCTACCTTGAAGGACCTACCTGAGAGATAGGAATTAAACCAGTCAAGCATAGTTCCTGTGATGCCCAGTGAGGAGAGGGTGGAGAGTAAGATCTGATGATTGACTGTGTCAAAGGCTGCAGAAAGGTCCAGCAGAATCAGGACTGATGATCTTGATTCAGCTTTCGCCCGTCTCAGCGACTCAGTGACAGACAGCAGGGCGGTCTCGGTGGAGTGTCCACTTTTAAAGCCTGACTGATTGTCATCCAGCAGCTTGTTCTGTGAAAGATAGGCAGAGATTTGATTGAAAACTGCCCTTTCAAGTGTTTTTGCCATGAATGGGATGGGAGAGACTGGTCTGTAGTGTTCTATTTGTGTGGGATTAAGTGCGGGTTTCTTCAGCAGCGGGGTTACTCGAGCCTGCTTAAATGTAGTGGGAAAAGTGCCTGTAAGTAGAGATGTGTTAATTATGTGTGTGAGTGCAGGTAGGATGGATGGAGAAATGGCCTGGAGAAGGTGAGAAGGAATGGGGTCAAGGGAACAGGTGGTGGGGTGGTTGGAGAGGAGGAGTTTAGAGACCTCAGTGTCAGTCAGAGGAGAGAACATGGAGACAGAAGAGTTGCATACAGGAGACAGGTGTTTGACAAGGTGTGGTGCTGAGAATGTATTGCTGATGGCTGCAACCTTATTAGTAAAAAATGTGGCGAAGACATCTGCTGTCAGTGATGTGTCAGGCGGTGGAGGGGGAGGGCAGAGAAGTGTGTTGAATGTTCTAAACAAGCTGCGAGTGTCTGTGGTGCTGTTGATCTTGTTCTGGTAATAGGAGGTTTTTGCAGATTTAACATTATCTGAAAAAGTTGCAAGCAGGGACTGATATTTACCTAGATCTGCTGGATCTTTAGATTTCCACCATCTCCTCTCAGCTGCCCTGAGGTCAGTCCGATGTTCACAAAGGACGTCAGACAGCCAGGGGCTGGGTGGTGTAGCACGTGCTGGCCTAGAGGAGATAGGACAGATGTTGTCTAGACAGGTTGTTAAAGTAGAGCTTAGTGTGTCTGTGGCAGTGTTTACATTAAGCGTGGTAAATACATTTTGTGTAGGAAGAGATGTAGAGACAGCAGTGGAAAGGCGAGAGGGTGAGAGGGAATGGAGGTTACGGTGAAAGGAAACCAATGGTGGAGTCTGTTTTAATGTAGATGGGAGTGTCATGTTGAATTGAACAAAGTAGTGATCAGAGACATGTAAAGGAGTAACAAGAATATTTGAGTTGGTACAGTTACGTGTAAAGATGAGGTCCAGCTGGTTGCCCGATCTGTGAGTTGCTGTGGTGTGTAGTTTTTCCAAGTCAAATGAGGCCAGGAGAGTATTCAATTCAGTGGCCTGGGGCTTGTCTTGGTGTATATTGAAATCACCAAGAACCACAAGTGGCCTACCATCCTCTGGTAAGGAGGACAGCAGGACATCCAACTCCTCAAGAAAGTTTGTCAGCTGACCTGGAGGGTGATAGATGACAACAACATGTATTTTTGTGGGTTGCATTGTAGTAATACAGGTGCATCTCAATAAATTAGAATGTCATGGAAAAGTTAATTTATTTCAGTAATTCAACTCAAATTGTGAAACTCGTGTATTAAATAAATTCAATGCACACAGACTGAAGTAGTTTAAGTCTTTGGTTCTTTTAATTGTGATGATTTTGGCTCACATTTAACAAAAACCCACCAATTCACTATCTCAAAAAATTAGAATATGGTGACATGCCAATCAGCTAATCAACTCAAAACACCTACAAAGGTTTCCTGAGCCTTCAAAATGGTCTCTCAGTTTGGTTCACTAGGCTACACAATCATGGGGAAGACTGCTGATCTGACAGCTGTCCAGAAGACAATCATTGACACCCTTCACAAGGAGGGTAAGCCACAAACATTCATTGCCAAAGAAGCTGGCTGTTCACAGAGTGCTGTATCCAAGCATGTTAACAGAAAGTTGAGTGGAAGGAAAAAGTGTGGAAGAAAAAGATGCACAACCAACCGAGAGAACCGCAGCCTTATGAGGATTGTCAAGCAAAATCGATTCAAGAATTTGGGTGAACTTCACAAGGAATGGACTGAGGCTGGGGTCAAGGCATCAAGAGCCACTACACACAGACATGTCAAGGAATTTGGCTACAGTTGTTGTAATCCTCTTGTTAAGCCACTCCTGAACCACAGACAACATCAGAGGCGTCTTACCTGGGCTAAGGAGAAGAAGAACTGGACTGTTGCCCAGTGTACCAAAGTCCTCTTTTCAGATAAGAGAAAGTTTTGTATTTCATTTGGAAACCAAGGTCCTAGAGTCTGGAGGAAGGGTGGAGAAGCTCATAGCCCAAGTTGCTTGAAGTCCAGTGTTAAGTTTCCACAGTCTGTGATGATTTGGGGTGCAATGTCATCTGCTGGTGTTGGTCCATTGTGTTTTTTGAAAACCAAAGTCACTGCACCCGTTTACCAAGAAATTTTGGAGCACTTCATGCTTCCTTCTGCTGACCAGCTTTTTAAAGATGCTGATTTCATTTTCCAGCAGGATTTGGCACCTGCCCACACTGCCAAAAGCACCAAAAGTTGGTTAAATGACCATGGTGTTGGCCAGCAAACTCACCAGACCTGAACCCCATAGAGAATCTATGGGGTATTGTCAAGAGGAAAATGAGAAACAAGAGACTAAAAAATGCAGATGAGCTGAAGGCCACTGTCAAAGAAACCTGGGCTTCCATACCACCTCAGCAGTGCCACAAACTGATCACCTCCATGCCACGCCGAATTGAGGCAGTAATTAAAGCAAAAGGAGCCCCTACCAAGTATTGAGTACATTTACAGTAAATGAACATACTTTCCAGAAGGCCAACAATTCACTAAAAATGTTTTTTTTATTGGTCTTATGATGTATTCTAATTTTTTGAGATAGTGAATTGGTGGGTTTTTGTTAAATGTGAGCCAAAATCATCACAATTAAAAGAACCAAAGACTTAAACTATTTCAGTCTGTGTGCACTGAATTTATTTAATACACAAGTTTCACAATTTGAGTTGAATTACTGAAATAAATGAACTTTTCCACGACATTCTAATTTATTGAGATGCACCTGTAGCATGGAATTCAAAACTAGTATTGTTACATAATGAAGAGTGAGTTGAAAAAGTCCAGTTGTTATGAATGAGCAAACCTGTTCCCCCGCCCCTGTGTGTGTGTGTGTGTGTGTGTGTGTATGTGTGTGTGTGGGCAGGTTTAAGTGGTTTACTAGGACTTTTTTTAGGTTACAAACTGGTAATTACAAGGGTATTATGCTATAAATGTGGTTTATGAGGACATTTCTAGTGTCCCCATAATTCAAATAGTTTAAAAAACATACTAAACTATGTTTTATTGAAAATGTAAAAATGCAGAAAGTTTTTTGTGAGGGTTAGGTTTAGGTTTAGGGTTAGGGTTAGGGGATAGAATCTATAGTTCGTACATTATAAAAATCATTATGTCTATGGAGAGTCCTCATAAGGATAGCCGCACCAACGTGTGTGTGTGTGTGTGTGTGTGTGTGTGTGTTCACTTCTAGTTGTGCTTCATGCAAATTTGTAAAGAAAAAGCTTAAACTGAGTGCTGACTATGAGTAGCTGCTTCTTATAATGGTCAATCAAATGCATCACAACTCACTGTGCTGTTATAAGCAGCCATTGTTCATTTAATTTGGCTATTCATGACAAAAGTGCTTTAGTGCTGGGGGTCCATGAAAGCCCTTGGGGATAGAAAAATAAAATTAAAAATAAAAGGATTTTCTTTGATAATTTACAAATAAAAAGTAATTGATGTTAATGTTTTAATGTTGTTAAACGGTTAGTTCACCCAAAAATGAACTAACTGAAAACTCTCCCTCATGCCATCCCAGATGTGTATGACTTTATTTCTTCTGCAGAACACAAACAAAGATTTTTAGAAGAATATTTCAGCTCTGTAGGTCCATACAATGTAAGTGAATGGGTGCCAAAATGTTGAAGCTCCAAAATACACATAAGGGCAACATAAAAGTACTACAGATGACTCTGGTGGTTAAATTCTAAACTTCTGAAGCGATATGATGGGTGTGGGTCAATATTTAAGTCCTTTTTCCTTTACTTTCACTTTCTCCTTCTTTTGTTTTTGGTGATTCACATTCTTCATGCATATCACCCCCCACTGGGCAGGGAGAAGAATTTATGATAAAAATATGACTTGAAAATTGATCTGTTTCTCACCCACACCTATCATATCGCTTCTGAAGATATGGATTTAACCACTGGAGTCGTATTGATTATTTGTAGGCTCCCAGTCCCTTTATGTGGATTTTGGAGCTTCAAAAATTTGTCACCCATTCACTTGCATTGTGAGGACCTACAGAGCTTAAATATTCTTCTAAAAACAATAAGGTAATACACATCTGGGATGCCAGGAGGGTGAGGAAATGATGAGAGAATTAAAAATTTTGGGTGAGCTATCCCTTTAATTAATGATTATTATGTGTATGCATGATGTTATTAATAAAAATGATTAACTATTACTGAGAAAATCTAGCTTGTAGATATACACTAATATTGGAGGTCCCTGATTTGGCTGAGCATCTGGGTTGGGGGGTTCCTGGATCTGTAAAATCCCTCATAGAGTCAACAGACAACTCTTGAAATTTTGGCTTTGCGTCAAATCATTAAAATTGGTCATTGATCAATAATTGATTTGGCTGTGTCTTGAAAACAGCATAGTAGCTGGAGCATTTAGTTTAACTTCATACCTCCATAAAACAACAAAAGGCAGCAGCAATAATAAATCAGGCTGACAGAGAAAACAACATAGGATATCCTCTGTGCCTCACAGTTCATAAAAGATTTGGTGACCTTAGGTCTGGTAGAATAGACTCTGTGCATAGTCAAATAAAGCCTTACTTGCTATAGAGCAAATAAATGCCAAGTCTGATTCATTAAAGTGAGCAGAGCTGCAGTAATTCAAAGCTAATACTGCAGCTGGCAAGAAAGCTGCTGTCAAAGCCTCCAAGATATTCCTCATCTCCTTTCCTCTTGCTGTGCAACACACAAACAATGCACTTCAAACAAGCCACCTCATCATCCACCCACCATCCAAGCCTTATCTAAACAGCCTTTGCAATTCTCTGCAATAATGTACTATGAAGATGTTATATTTGATGCTATGTTTATTATGCTGAGCTCAGAAACTCAGGTTTTTACACAGCTCAAAACCCAGTACATGAGTTTGTATTCCTGGTGGGTCATGCTATAAGGACAAGGTTTGATAATCCCACCATCCACCCAACCCTCAAATCAAAGTCTTATGCTTGTTTATGCTTTAAAAAGCTGCACTGAAAAAAATGTATACATTTCTTAATCAGCATTTTTGTCTGGTTTTCCAGTGAATAAATCTAAACATCAATATAACAACACTCAAAAAACACACACACACACACACAGCTTCGTGCCTCTCTCTTTCTCTCGAACAGGCGTCTCCGGCTCCTCCTTATCCCTCTCCCGACTGACTGGGATGATTCAGCCCCAGGCATACATCATTCCGGCCTGGCCACGTCCTCCTCCTCGTCACATACCCCCGAGGAACCATCCGGCCTAACTTCCTGGAGGGGAGGTGTTGCCCTTTCGGGTATCCTTCTGCCGGCTGGTCTTCCCTGCCTCCTGGGAACCTGAGTAAGTCGAGGGGAGGTAGAGGGAAAGAGATTGCGAGAGCCCGACAGAGAGAGAGAGGAGAGAGAGAGAAAAAAGAAAAAGAGAAGCAAAAAAGAACAAAAAACTCTGGTTCCCAACCACGCCGCCCACCCGTTCCTCAGCCAGCTGGACCACCTCTGGCACTGGACTCGCTCAGCCGTCCCTTGGCCGCCGCCTCCTGGCGGATGGCTGCGGGCTCCTCCGCCTTCTGGCAGACGGCAGCGGCTCCTGGTGGATGGCAGATGGCTACTCTGCCTCCTGGTGGACCACATTGGTAGCCCGCTGAAGAACCGTTCCAGTACCACCAGATCGTGTATTCTCTGCGTCACGTTCCTGATCCAGCAGCGAGGTCTCCTGGACAGCGTGGTCCTTCTCCAGTCCCGGGTTTCGGCACCAGTGTAACAGAAAAGGTCTCTTGCTTAAGGGAAAGGAGGAGGCGGGAACCAGATTAACAATCATGAATACTTTAATTCAACACAACATAAAACTGACTCACACACACACAGCTTTGTGCGTCTCTCTCTCTCGAACTTGCGTCTCCGGCTCCTCTTTATCCCTCTCCCGGCTGATTGGGATGATTCAGCACCGGGCATCCATTCTTACAGCCCGGCCACGCCCTCCTCCTCATCACAATTCTTTAATTCAATATGATGGAAGTTTGCTTTGAAATTGAAATGCGTAAATCTTAAAATAATTGTTTTGAGTGAAGATGAATTTACTTGAGAAACAAAACTGTGTAAGATAATAAGACCTATTTTTTGAGAATACATTTTGAATTACATAGTTTACTTTTCTTACCCCAAATGCAAACAGTTTTTCTTTTTAAGCATAAGCCTCTCAACATTTTGTCAGATTTAGGCTAAAAAAAACAAAAAAAAAACGGTCTTATAACAAGTCTTTATGATACGTGATGGCAAAATCGTAAGAAATTGTTGGCTTGAACATTAAGCTGGCTTGTGCAAAAAGTAGGACTTTTACTCCTATAAACGAACCAATGGTTAAACCCCTAATGCAAACCCTAAACCTAACCATGATTTTAATAGTAAAATAACCTGTGTACCACAAAAGACATCATGAGTCTGGAACGAGACAAGGAAAGCGTATTGCAGGTTATTGACACATCCATTACTTGTATTGCATAAATAAATATGGATTGTGTAAACAAATCTGAATACTGATGTTTCTTTTCTTAAAATAAAGCGTTGGCTAGGAGACAAGCAAAAATGTGATGCCTGTACACACTGTCATAATGTTGTCATTACTGGAAAAATCAAGTTGCGTAATTAAACATTACTTCAAATGTCAAGTTTTGGGCTCTTAACTCAAATATCTATGTTCTTTTAACTTATTTATCTTAAAAATATATAGACTTAAGATTTTATGTATTAATAACTCAAACAGTTGAGTATAAGATTGAGACTAAAACTCTTAATGCGCTTGTTTAACCCTTAATTGTTTTCTTTAGTCAAAGGGAACTTTTGGAAACATATAAATAGTTGAATTCATAGCTGTTTTAGCTCTTTTGTAGTATTGCTTATGTTGTTTTGTTGTAAATAGTTGTTTCATGTGATAACACCATTAGTGATCTGTGTCCCCTTTGGTCAAGTTGGACCCTGTTATCACTGTCTCAGTTCTCCTTGTGCATGTGCATCTGAAGTACAGGTATACACGTATTTCAGTGGAGAATTAATTTTATGTAATGATTGACCTTGAATCGGTTATAATCTTTTTTTTTTTTTTTATTGAATTTTTTTAGCTGTGTTATTGTATGATCTAAATTTCAGTCAATTTAACTAAAATTATTAAGTAGAAACAACAATATTCAAATAGCAAATCTGAGTTAAGGCTATTTACTTCTAGTTACCTTAACTTAAATAGTTAAGTTCCTTCAATATGTACAACAAGTTACATTAACTTAATTATACAAGTTTTGGAGATGCGATTACTCAATTCAATTAAGGGAACAAGCTTCCTAAGTCAGTTGAGTAAAGTCTACTTATTAGGGTTTTCAGTGTGCTGTATATATTTGAAATTCTGTTAATTGGATGGTGTCTATGTTAAAGTCGTACCTTTTCGTATGAACCAAGTTGTACAATATTGTTTCAAATTGTCATTAGACTATGTTGGAAAAGACAGTTTGACAATGGAAATAAACTTTATACAATATACAGTATATTCACTAAAAACAAGTCTTCCTTAATATTGTATGGATTTTTATGCAAATGTTTCTTGTTTTAAGAATGTTGAGATATTTTTTTCTGAAAAACAAGTCAAAAATACTGATTAAGAAAATGATTTTTGCGGCACATTGTATATGAAATCAAAACAAACTTTTTTTTAAAAGTGCATGCAGTGTACATTGTGCAACAGTATTAAGGCTCAAAGACTTCCACCGTTACTGACACAGTGAGAACGCACATGGTTGTGGTGTCTATTTCGCAGGCATATCCTTACTGACAGGGACACAGAAGAATGGTGGGAAGTAGCAAACAGCACATCCACACCGAAGATTTATACCCCCTCTGCAAAGCAAATAAGGTGTATCTGAAATCACATGCTGCAAACACAGCCCATTTTCCCTTATACGCTTGGCTAATTAAACACAACATATTTGCTCTTCAATAAGATTTGACATTTAATTGCCTTTCTTCCTCAATTTTCAAATGGCCAAAGGATTCAAGGCCACGTCTGATGTCTGTGCGGCGAAATATGAGACCAATCAAGGGCCAAGATGGTTCTAGAGACCTCATAAATGTGCAAGGCCAGACATTCTGCCGGTCAGTAGAGAGGAAAATAGCACTCTCTTGTCTGTTATGTGCAACAGTATCTGCAGGCTCAGTGTCTTCTGTGTCCATAAGCCGCAATTCCCTGGTGTGGAGCTGTAGTCCCATTGCTCTGCCACCCATTGATAAGGGTATTAGTCACTTTGTGCAGTGGCCCATCAGTGCTCTTCTAGTGGGCTCTGGTAACACTGTCCCACCACCATCTGTACTCAGTGGCACAAAGCCATAGTGGTCCTCCTTTCACTGAAATGACATGCAACACACACATTTGTTTTCAATCATCGTGAGGATGTTCAATTAACTTTTTTCAATTAACAAGTTTTTTGACTGATCTAATTATATTTTTTAATCACATAACCCTACACAGGAAAATAATAAAGTCATTAATTAGTTTGTTTAATAATCTGTTTTTCTCATTGAGACCATATAGCACCCCTTGTGGCAATTTTGAGAATGCAATTCGTAATTGTGTTGTGATGAATTGCAGTCTGACACATTTTGGAAGGCAACAATGAACAAAATCGATTCTGGGTAGCTGGAAGCATTTGCATTTGCATATTTGCATAGAGTACGTTTCGACCTTTAAGGGTTAGTTCACCCAAAAATGAAAATCCTCTCATGATTTACTTACCTTTAAGCCATCCCAGATATTTATGTCTTTCTTTCATAGGCAGAACCGAAGTGAAGATTTTTATAAGCAGATTTCAACTCAGTTTGTCCATACAATGCTTGTAAATGGGTGCCATCAGGCTGGCTGTTTGACAGTCCAAAAGTCATATTTAGGCAGCATAAAAGTAATCCACATGACTCCATTCGATCAATTAATGCCTTCTGAAGCAAATCTATAGGTTTGTGTAAAAAAGGAGGGTTTGCTCAAATTTAGCACACTTCTAGGGAGAAATTTGTCCCCAAATTATCACTAAATAAACAGACTGTGGCAGCGGGGGCGTGGTCGAGCATCCGTCCGGAAAGAGAAAACGGTAAGGGCGCTTGCACCTGAGCTAGATTATGTGTAACACCTGTCTCTAATTCCAGTGAGCATGGGGAGAGTGGCATATAAGCAGCCACACCACTAGCAGAGTTGGGGAGAGAGTCTGGCACAAAGAAGGCCACGGTGCTCCTGAAGCTGTTTAACCTGTTATGTTTATGAAGGTGATGTGTTTAAGTGACTACGTGTTAATGAAGCTGATGTGTTAAATGCCTATGTGCCTGTGAAGCTGACGAGTTTGTGAAGTTGTAAAGCACTGAAGTGGCCTATTAAAAGTCCTACCTGAGCCAGGAAAAACTTGCTACCCTGTGTTCTCCTACCCGCCGGTTGTGAAGCTGTCTTACACAGACACATAGGTATGATGTGCGCAGTGGCTTGTAGCTTGTGTGTAAATTTTCAAAAATACTAATAAACCACAAGAGACTTGATTCTCTCACAGTTTAACTACCTGGACTAGTCAGCAGTCACTAATAGCCCTAATTTGTGATGAGTATCAACTCCCTTGGTAACAAATGTGTAATCTGTGGAATAATTTGTGTTGAGGTTAATTCAAATTTAATATAAACACTTCAGCTCATTACATGAGAGATCTCTGTTCATATCTAGGGCTGATTTTTCTCCAGTGCGACAGCTGAACAGCTTCAATTGAAATGGAGCTGACCCAAAACTTGTGACCACAGGGTATCTTCCATGCACAAGATTCTCAAGAGAAAATAAATGCAGGCTTGGAAATGTTTTCCTGTTCTCAGTGACTACAGTGCACAGTGACACAGGACACCTAAGGGGTCTCTGATGAAAGTTGGCATGGCTTTACACTTACATCTATACATTTTGGCAGGTGCTTTTATCCAAAGAGATGTACAATGGATTCAAGGTAGCCTACAAATTTTATCAGTTTGTGTGTTCCCTGGGAATGGGACCCATGATCTTGGCATTGCTAGCTCCATGTTCAACCAGTTGAGCTACAGTAACTATAGCTCTAATGAGTATGACTGGCAACCTGCACCACTTCTGCCCATACACGTCTCAGTCTAGATCTGCAAGTTGCTAGGATGCTAGTCTTGCAAAGTGACAATGCAGTTGATGTCAACACTTAAAAAGACACTTAAATTTCCAAGAACCATCATCATACAAATACACATTTCCTTTAGCATTATGAACTCATTCCCTGCAAAAAGTTGTCAGAGCATTGTTAGGCAGTTTCTAGGGTGTTTGCTAGATGGTTGTAATACGGTTACGGTTTAATACGGTTGTCAGTTCCCTTTTAAATGCTTAATCCTGTTATGTGCTCACACAGTTCATAATTTACGATAGTGACAACCCATTTCATATATTCTACATAGTGTATACAGAACCGAACTGAAAAACTAGTTGTTAATGGGTGATCAATAGGGCGTGTGATATGTCTTCTCCTGGTGTAAATCACACAAACAGAGGTATGTGTCTTCATTCATTCATATATTCCAGTCTGTGTTTCTCTACTGTAGATTCTCTCATCAGCCTTGCAGTCTCAGTGTAACCCGTACTATACAGTCCAGAGGAAGCGTGTATGCTTTTTAACAGTAGCCATTTGAGCTGGCGTCAGACTAGCTGATTTTTGCAGCAATTTTCTGCTGTGAGCTTCTTTACATAATCGCCGGCCAGTAGGTGAGAGAAGGAGCATATAAGTGTGTGCCAGCAGGAGGTCATTAATCACCATTGGGATTCCTTGCTGAGTTAATAGTGTCATCACCTGGAAAAGCACATCAAAAAGGTTAGAATAGAGGGGCCTGGGTAGCTCAGTGGTAAAATATGCTGGCTACCACCCCTGGAGTTCGCTAGTTCGAATCCTAGGGCATGCTGAGTGACTCCAGCCAGGTCTCCTAAGCAACCAAATTGGCCCGGTTGCTAGGGAGGGTAGAGTCACATGGGGTAACCTCCTCGTGGTCGCTATAATGTGGTTTGTTCTCGGTGGGGCGCATGGTGAATTGAGCGTGGTTGCCGCGGTGGATGGCGTGAAGCCTCCACACGTGCTATGTCTCCGTGGCAACGCGCTCAACAAGCCACGTGATAAGATGCACGGGTTGACTGTCTCAGACGTGGAGGCAACTGGGATTTGTCCTCCGCCACCCGGACTGAGGCGAATCACTATGCGACCATGAGGACTTAGAGCGCATTGGGAATTGGGCATTCCAAATTGGGAGAAAAAGGGGAAAAAATCCGTTTTGTCACCAGGGTGAGCTCTTGTGTTCTCATCAAGTGACCAATGAGCTTCATCTTTGACTGTAGAAATGACAAGACGTCATGCTTATCTGAACATTTTCTTCAGCGATCGCATTCAGCCAGATATCATCACAAATGCAGATTGTAATCCAAAGTGATTCTGTCACCAAGCATTTTTCCTGATGTACACCAACACAATAATGACATTTAAAATCAGAAAGCAGAGGCACTACAGTCTGTTTTTTTGGAAGAAAAATGTCTTTATTCACCAGAAGCTGCATATGGGCATTCACATTCTTGTAACCTCCATCATTTTGTATCGGCAAGTGAGTGTGTCATACCTCTGACTAAAGACAGCGAGATATCAGCAAAACAATCTGCAAGTTTGACACCCTCTGCCAAAATCCAGTTGTTTGGGGTCTGCTAGTGTGACATCAGCTTTAGATACGCATAAGAAAACACAGAGACTCTGTCGACGGCAGCTAAACTAAGTAATGAACACAAAATGGTTTAAACTGGTGGCATTCATGTTTCTTGTTCACAGGTTTGAGACGCTGCAGAAGTAGTTAGTCCTGTATTCCGTACACACATGGAATGAAAATTTTTGGGATTCTATCCCACATTTTAATGCGGTTGTCACTCCCAAAACTTTGTAGTGTGCACGTGGCCTATGATATTTTGGGCTGTATAACAGAAACAACCTAACTTTAAAATCTTATTTAATAACCATGGCGATTTCAGAATTGTAAATTAAACTTGTCAGATCTTAAATTAAGTCTTAAGATAGGAAGCTTCTGAAATAAGAAGGTGTTTAACAGCCGGTTAGAAGTTTTCCTGATAGTTCACATTGGCAAGCTGTTTCGAACCATGGCAGCGAACTTAAAAACACCTGCTTTTTGGCCAGATTTTGTTTGAAATTACATCACACCCATTCTTTTTTCTATTTCTCTAGAAACATATTGGGCCTTAAGTATGAACACTAATTAAGACAGAAATATCCAGACTTTGAGTTATTGCCACTGGCTTTTTGTATATTTCAGACCATTGTACCAAAACAAAACAAAACAAAACAAAACAAAACAAAACAGGGTAATGGCAGGTTAATTTTCATATTGTTAATTAATTGAGACTACTACATATTTGTATAGCTGTTCTGATTAAATACTTTTTTCATTCTGAGGCTCTTACGGCTTACCCAGTAAAGTAATACCCTCTCCAGGCATTTTATCACAAATTATCAATATCACACTGAGCTGGAAAATTCCTCATCCTCTGACAATCATATGATGAGGCTGTTCAAACAGTAATTAAAATCACTTAGATGGAAATGGAATGGTAATGGAAACTGCATTGTTGACAGCCTGTAAGAAAGGTAATTAATATCCTAAACAAACAGATGCACAAATGGCACGTTCATTGCTAATATTATGTAAATGGACACCCCCAGTTGGAAACTAGAGATCAATACTTTCTGGAAATATCAACATGTGGGTTTGGCCATAATTGCAGTGGCAAAAGATGCTTAGTTATCTGAAATAGATATTTCTATCTCAACACCGACATTAGTCCTGAGATGGCAGCATAAAAAAGGAAATGCTTTTTAATTGAAAACATATACCAGCAGAAAGCAAATGTGGAAAGTCTGACAATCAATCTAAATATTTTAGCTTGGATTCTGTGCTAGATGCTATATGTATATATACAGGTATGTGTGTGTGTGTATATATATATATATATATATATATATATATATATATATATATATATATATATATATATATATATATAATGACTTTGAAATGAACCTCTTATTTTTCCGTCATATTATATTAATATGTTCCTCTGACCTAATCAAAGCCTTCCACACCAATATTATTGAAGCTTAAACCCTTTGTTCTATCATAGGCAAGCAATTTCTGGAAATGTGACTGGTATCCATTGTGGTAACATTGTATCTGTTTCGGGTCAGATTCACCCCAACCGGATACCCAGCTAGAAACTTTTTGTTCTAAAGATGTTCTAAGAACATTACCATGCAATGTTCTAGTAATGTTTTCAGTGGTAAGTTTTATTTTTGTTCCCAGAATGTTCTCCTAAAAGGTAGGATAACATTCTCTAAAAACATTCTAAAAATGTTCAGTGATAACCTTCTATATATTTTTAATGATAACATTGTTAGAACATTATGCCCTAACATTCTTAAAAAGTTTTCAGCAGGAAGTTTTCTTTTTGTTTCCAGAATGTTCTCCTAAAATCAGAATAACATTCTCTAAAAACATTCTAAAAATGTTTGGTGATAACCTTCTTAAAATGTTTAGTGATAACATTGTTAGAACATTATGCCCTAACATTCTTAAAAAGTTTTCTGTGAGAAGTTCTCTTTTTGTTCCCAGAATGTTCTCCGAAAAGGTAGGATAACATTCTCTAAAAACATTAAAAAAATTATTTAGTGATAACATTGTTAGAACATTATGCCCTAACATTCTTATAAAGTTTCGTGTCAGGTTTTTTTTAATGTTCCCAGATAGTTATTATTTTAAAGAAGGATAACATGCTTTAAAACCATACAAATGCTTTGTGGTAACATTCTTAAACTGTTTTAAACTTTATTAGAACATATACAGCTTCACCACTTTCTTTCCTCCACTGTTGAAGCTCTTTACATATTAAATGAAAAACGTGTGTGAAAAGAGTGAGGGACACAATCTCTAGTTTACAAAGCATGTGTGTTCTTTAAAGTAGTCAAGAATTCAAAATGAGGACTATTATTTTTTGTTTTTGCCAACACACAAATACATTTGCTTGCACATCACTACTAGTTATAACTAATAACTTCTTCATTGGCAGTGACATGTTAAGTAGAATATCTTGTTTACTGCACCTTCCTGAAACGTGACATTGCAGCAGATGATAGTGTTGCCTTACAAATGTTTGGAGTGGGCTACACAAAAAAACACCTATAGCTTCATCTCGTTAGCCATATCGCTGCTCAGGGCAGAGATATCCTGAACAAACCCACAGTGTACACTGGCGGCCAAAAGTTTGGAATAATGTACAGATTTTGCTGTTTCGGAAGGAAATTGGTACTTTAATTCACCAAAGTGGCATTCAACTGATCACAAAGTATAGTCATGATATTACCGATTAAAAAACAGCACCATCACTATTTGAAAAAAGTCATTTTTGATCAAATCTAGACAGGCCCCATTTCTAACAGCCATCACTCCAAACCTTATCCTTGAGTAATCATGCTACATTTCTAATTTGGTACTAGAAAATCATTTGCCATTATATCAAACACAACTGAAAGCTTTTTGATTCGTTAAATGAAGCTTAACATTGTCTTTGTGTTTGTTTTTGAGTTGCCACAGTATGCAATAGACTGGCATGTCTTAAGGTCAATATTAGGTCAAAAATGGCAAAAAAGAAACAGCTTTCTCTAGAAACTCATCAGTCAATCATTGCTTTGAGGAATGAAAGATATACACTACTTGAATTTGCCAAAAAAACTGAAGATTTCATACACAGGTGTACACTACAGTCTTCAAAGACAAAGGACAACTGGCTCTAACAAAGACAGAAAGAGTTGTGGAAGGCCAGATGTACAACTAAACAAGAGGATAAGTACATCAGAGTCTCTAGTTTGAGAAATAGATGCCTCACATGTCCTCAACTGACAGCTTCATTGAATTCTACCTGCTCAACATCAGTTTCATGTACAACAGTAAAGAGAAGACTCAGGGGTGCAGGCCTTATGGGAAGAATTGCAAAGAATAAGCCACTTTTGAAACAGAAAAACAAAAAGAAAAGGTTAGTGGGCAAAGAAACAGACATTGGACAACAGGTGATTGGAATAGAGTGTTATGGATCTTAACCCCATTGAGCTTTTGTGGGATCAGCTAGACTGTAAGGTACATGAGAAGTGCCCGACAAGACAGCCACATCTATGGCAAGTGCTACAGGAAGCGTGGGGTGAAATGTCACCTGAGTATCTGGACAAACTGACAGCTGGAATGCCAAGGATCTGCAAAGCTGTCATTGCTGCAAGTGGAGGATTTGTTGATGAAAAGTCTTTGAAGTAGTTTAAGGTGAAGTATTTTTTTCAAATTGTAATAGTCATTTTTCATATTATTATTGTCCTGACTATACATTATGATCAGTTGAATGCCACTTTGGTGAATAAAAGTACCAATTCCTTTCCATAAGAGCAAAATCTGAACATTATTCCAAACTTTTGGCCACCAGTGTATATGTCAAAAATATCCTGAACATCAATAAAGATACTAACAAGAGATATGCTCTAGCCATGTACTGGCTGTATATACAAGATCACAGACAGAGGTGGACTGCTGACAGAATATGTCATAATTATTTGGAATGAAATAAAAGTTAAAAA